>NC_139517.1:63986055-64207957 GCF_947247035.1 Vipera ursinii | reverse complement strand
AACTGAAAACGAGAAGTACTGTACCTGGGACATTTGGCAGAATTCTTGTCACTTTCTCACCCAAAAGGAATTGAAGGCTTTTGAGAAGCACTAATATTAGCTAACTTCACCCAACCCAATGATCCTGACATGTTTAGCAACATCTCTGTCAGTACCACTTTGACATGCTGGCATAGGCTGATAGGATTCTTTGAGGTATACCTGGTGGTCACCATGTTGGGATGCTCTAAAATGATGGCCATTTCAATCATTAAATTAATTACATATATTACTGAGACACTTGAAAAACATCAAACATTAATCAAACATTTTTTGATTAAAAATACAACCAAAATTATTTTAATTAAAAAATGTCAACAAAGTAATGAATGGAGACAAGATGAAAATATATATTCACTAAGTTAGACTTTTTAAACAACTGAAAATAATAATTAAAAATACTTTTGTCAAAATAATTGACTAAGCAATCATTCTTGAAATGATTATTACAGAAGATATGTAGAGCACAGTTGTGAGGGATGTCATATACATTCTTATAAGTTGTAATAAATCAGTTTTTCGTTTATATTTAAATATTCGATTTAAATGAGCATTCAGTTTCTTTAGTGGGAGGGTCAATAATATATTATTTTTATTATTTCAATTCCATTTCTACATCTAAGATAGACAGCTCTACCAATTTTCAAAAGTTTAAAAACATAATATACAGTTCATTCAAACATTTGCACACCATTCTAAGGACTCTAGTTTTAGTATTAAAATAACTTCTTCAACCACAAAATGTTTGAACTGTTTATTGAATTATTGATTTAGAAACCATTAAAAATAACTCACAAGGTTTGAGGAGTGAAGTTAGGGGCTCATCTTAGGAAAGGAAGCAAAATTATCAGTCAGGTGTTAGGACTGGTCCACTAATAGGAGAAGATGGCACAGAAGTAACAAGCAGCAGGGAGAAAGCAGAGCTGCTTAATTCTTTCTTTGCATCTGTCTTTACACAAAAAGAAAAAAACTCACCAAACCAGTAAGTAAGCCCAACTTACCAAAACCAGAACCATAAAAGACAGACTAGGAATTCAAATTAAAATAGGCAAGAAAATTGTAAGTGAATAACTATCCACTCTAGAAGGATAGAGTGGATCACCGAGTCCTAATGGATTACATACAGAGTTCCAAACAGACATGATCTTGGAACCATTGAACCAAAGCTTTCAAAGATGCTGGAGAACTGGAAAACTATCAGAGGATGAAAAAAAGCTGATGGGAATCACATCAATAACAGGGAAGATCCTGGACAAGATAAGTAATAGATCTGCAAACATCTAGAAGGAAGCAAAATTATTGGCAGAAGTCAACATGGGTTTGTCAAAAACTAATCATGTCATTCAAATCTTATTTCATTCTTTGACAAAGTGACTAAATTAGTGGACTAACAAAATGCAGTGGACATAGTATACTTAGATTTCAGTAAGATATTTGACAAAGTAGACCACAACTTTTGGGTAAGCTAGAAAATGTGGGATAGACAGCATCACCACCAGATGGATTTGTAACTGGCTGACAAATTGCACTCAACATGAAGTTCTTAGTGCAATAAAATTTACTTGGAAGAAATAAGCAGTGAGGTATCCCAAGGTTCTATCTTAGGCCCAGTACTCTTGATAACTTCATAAACAATTTAAATGAGGGAATAGAAGGGGATCTCAACAAATTTCAGATGACGCCAAACTGACAGGAGTAGCCATTACCCTAGAAGATAGGCTCAAGATCCAGATGGATCTCAACAGACTTGAACACTGAGCTCTCTTTAACAAAATGAAATTCAATGTAGAGAAAAGTAAAGTTTTACACTTAAACAAGAAAAAACAAATGTACATGTACAGATTAGGTCAAACTTGGCTCACTTAACTGCAAGAAAGATACTAGAATCCTAGTGGACAATCACTTAAATAAGAGTCAGCAGTATGCAGCAGCTGTCAAAAAAGCCAATGCATTGACAGAGGGATAGAATCAAGATCATGTGAAGTGTTGGTACAGCTTTAGAAGACCTTAGAAAGACCACACTTGGAATACTGCATCCAGTTTTAGTCACCATAATATAAAAAGATGTTGAGGCTTTGGAAAGAGTGCAAAACAACAAAGATGATTGGGGGATGGAGGTTAAACATATGAAGAATCATTGTAGGAATTGGGTATGTCTAGTCTAGTGAAAAAGAACTAGGGATGACATGATAGCAGTATTTTGAATATTTGAGTGGCTGCCACAAAGAAGAGGAGGCCAACCTATTTTTAAAAGCACTAGAAGGCAAGACAAAAAGCAATAGTTGGAAACTAATCAAGGAGAGAAGCAACCTAGTACTAAGCAGAAATTTCCTGACAGTGAGAACTATTAACCAGCGGAAAGGTCTTGCCTTCAGAAGTTGTGGCTGCTCCATCACTGGAGACTTAAAAAGAGACTGGATGGCCACCTGTCTGAAATGGTAAAAAGTCTCTGCTCAAGCAGGGGGTTGGACTAGAAGACCTCCAAGGGACCTTCCAATTCTGTTATTCTGTAATATGTCTCACTTTCCTTCCCTCTCATTTATTCCCTCTGCATCCTGCATTTTTGAACTATAAATTTAATTATAGCGTTGTGTAAATTCTGGCAGAGATTCTTCTGTGCTAAATCATTAAAAATAACTCTTGAGAGAGATTTCCATAAATATGGAGTCAGCATTGATAGTGCTCAGTTAACATCCACTTTTACTGTAACCATTCAAACTTCCGATGATGCTGTACAAGGGATATTTACAACTAGCCCTTGAGGTTCCAGCATTTACAGCACCATGGAAGTCACATGATTATGACTGGGCACTTATGATGTTACAATATCCTGAGGTCACATAGTCATGATTTGCAACTTTCCCTGCTTGCTTCCCAAAAGCAAAATCAATGGGAAAGCCAGAAGTGAATGCCTCAAATTCTTGGATAAGTTTCTTCTATCTGCACACCAATCCCCACCCTCTCTGCATTCATGCCATGCCATGCTGGTCACCCACACACCCTCCCCCACAAATCATTCACTTTGCATGACTTCATGAATGAATTATTATATGTTGTCATTCAATGACTTAACAAAAGATGCCCCAATGGGGCAATTCATATCTTGGAAATATATTTTATGTTATGATTTGTAACCCCATGCCATGTTTACTTGGATCCAGGGCTTTTTTTCTCATTGAACACTCAGAACGGAGTTCCGGCACCTTTTTTTGGATGGAACCTTGTAGGGTAGGCAAGGTGGGTTGTATAACATGTGTGAGTTCTGGCACCTTTTCCTTTTACAGAAAAAGCACTGCTTGGATCACACATGTAAAGTTAACATACATTTATAGTTGTGTCTTATTCTATCTTATTCTTAAAACTGAAATTAGTATTTGACAAAAAATCATATTTATAAATTGACCTATTTTACACTTGTCAGTTCCAATCAAATTCATTCGGATTTTGCAAGAATTTATAAGTGTCTTCTTAAGGAATTCTCTTCTGTCCCCACCCAGCTTTGTTATTCAGGCCCAGGTAAATGTGACTTTTAAAACAGAGAAGATCTAGATAATAATAGTATTGAGCAAATTACCTGGCTTTATTGCATAAAGCTGTACATGAATTCTGTTATTTATGAAAGCTGGAGAGTCTGAAAGATGGCATGATTAATCTTGATATTAATTAGTTGTTTGTTGCAAAGAAGTCTACAGTTTGACAAAATCATTCAAGGTTAGAAAATACTTAAAATTCAAACTGTAAACCTTCTGTTTCTTGCTTTTCTTATGGAGATTGCTGGCCCATACATAAGAACTAGCTTTTTTCTGAGTTTTGGAAATAAATTAATGGTGTACTATTTTTTAGCTATGGGTGAAATAAGCTTCTTCTTGGTCCTTCTATGTATAAGAAAGAATCAAGAACCAGAAACTTTACTTCAGGAAGGAGCTTTCTATAAAAAGAGTGGTTCTTACCCTTTCCTTTTTGTTGTCCCACTACTGACTCTGTCAACAGAGACAGTTTACGGTATTTGAGGCTCCAAAGCAACACCATGTTTGGAGGCCATTGCTGTGCACACAGTTTTAAATAAACATTACATATGGATTTCTGCAAAATAAGAAGGAGAAGCCCCGCTCCTCTCTAAATACAGTAACCTTTAGAGGAATAGCTTACTGTTCTTGTGACAACATATGCTAGGTACAAAACAGCAATGTTGAGTTATATAGAAGAACGATACCACTGATGCAATCTATTTACTGGGTGACATGGAGTTATGTTAGCCAATTAGTAAAGAAACCTGCTTAAAATCCCAGATGGCCAGATTTACCTATTAATTAAAATAAGGCTAGTTAGTTTGGTGGGCTGTCAAACTAAAAATCCTATCTGAGATGAACACAAGGTATGCTCTTGTGGGGGGGGGGGGAAGCAACAGAGATTAGTAGCCATAATTTATTTTTAAAGCTCTCTTAGTTCACACCCGTCCTTTCCTGGGGCCAAATTTAGATACATGCATACACTGAGATGTCATTACATCATCTCTGTCTATCAAAAAATCTGGGTCCAGCATGACAGGAACATGGAGTTGGAATTTTAAATATGAAAGAAAAAGATGTGCACTGTTTCCTATTATCACAAATATGAAGTTGTTTACAATCAGTTAAATATACAAATTCAAACAATATTAAAAATTATTAAAATCATAAATATCTTAGTTTTTAAAAGTGGGGGAAAAAGGGAAGCTAAAATTAAAAGCAAACTGAAAATGAACAAATTCATCCAGGAAAGGCCAGAGTGATGAGGCAGGTCTTTAATTGGTGCCTAAGAGGTAAGCATAACTATCTTGTCGATTTCAAGGAGGAAGATATTCTAGGAAAAATATGCTATCACCAGGAAGGCCCAGTGAGGAGCCACCACAATAATGTAATAATGGTATAGCCAGATGATCTTCTTTACTAACACTGGTCTTAACACTGGTCAGCAGCAATTTCAATTTCCAGATCACATGCAAGATCACTCTTACAATGAGTTAATGACAGTTGTCTAAAATGATGTTTCATGCCTGAAATGTTTTAACTTTTAACTTTTTTAACCTTTCCAGGAAAGGATGTAGTCCTTATGTAAGACAAAACTACAGTTTCAAAAACTCTAGGACCAATTCTTAAACTGCTCCAGCAAGTAGGTAAACTTTCCAGTGAATTTGCCTTTCACTGAATCGATTCAACTATAATGTATGTATCTTGCCAGGATTCAATCTCAGTTTAGTCCTCCTTATCACTACATCTTATACATTCACATACATTGTGTATATCCATTACATCCTGCTATATATAGGCTCACAGCATGCACAGCTTCTTCTGATTCAGATGTCTATTTTTATTAAACTCTCCTGACTGTCACCTTTAACTAGGAAAAAAAGGTACATGGCAGGGTAACAATTTTTGAATTAATTTACTTCAAATTAAGTAACTTATAGAATGAATCCAAGGTCCAGAACTCATGATTTCATTTGAATTGATATTTTGCAAATTTTATAAAACATTTTATTTATTTTATTTATTTATTTATTTGTTTTTATAAACCGCCCTTCTCCTGAGGGACTCGGGGCGGTGTACAGAATAAGGTAGGCATACAGAATGAACAATAGTGAAAACAAACAATAGTAAAATACAAACTGGGACCCCAATTAGAGCTATCAGGCCAGGCCGGACTGCTGGAACAGGTAAGTTTTTAATTCGCGCCGGAAGGTGCGGAGGTCGGGGGCCATCCGGATTTCGGTTGGTAAGCTGTTCCAGAGGGCTGGCGCACCCACTGAGAATGCCCTCCCCCTGGGGGCCACCAGCCGACATTCCTTGAGCGGTGGCACCCTGAGGAGGCCCTCTCTGTGGGAGCGCACAGGACGGTGGGGTGCTGACATTGGCAGAAGGTGCTCCCGTAGGTAGTCCGGACCCATGCCATGCAGGGCTTTGTATGTCATTGTTAGCACCTTGAACTTCACACGGAAGGCAACTGGAAGCCAGTGCAGCGCACGGAGGAGAGGTGTGATATGGGAGTATCGGGAGGCTCCCAAGAGTGTCCGTGCTGCTGCACTTTGCACCAGTTGAAGCTTCCGAGTGGATCTCAAGGGAAGCCCCAAATAGAGAGCGTTACAGTAGTCTAGGCGAGAGGTCACAAGAGCATGGGTGACTGTACGTAAGGCATCCAGGTCCAGATAAGGCCGTAATTGGCGAACTAGTCGAACCCGGGAGAAGGCCCCCTTGGTCACAGCTCCTATGTGATCTTCCAGGGAGAGCTGCGAGTCAAGGAGGACACCCAGGTTGCGGGCCCTATCAACAGGGGGTAGTAACTTGTCCCCGATGTTAAGGGATGGGATGTTCTGAGTATCCTGGCTTGCCGGTACGTACAGCCATTCAGTCTTGTCCGGGTTCAGTTGAAGCCTGTTCCTCCCCATCCATTCCCGGACCGCTTTCAGGCAGCGGGACATCACGTCGAGGGCATCACTGATGTTGTTTGGAGTTGAGATGAAAAGCTGGGTGTCATCAGCATACTGATGGTACCCTACTCCAAAGCTGCGAATGATCTCGCCCAGCGGTTTCATGTAGATGTTGAACAGGAGAGGCGAGAGGACCGACCCCTGAGGGACTCCGCAAGCGAGAGGCCTCGGGGTCGACCTCTGTCCCCCTGCCAACACCGACTGCGAGCGATCCTGGAGAAAGGAGGAGAACCAACGCAGAACCGTGCCTCCCACTCCCAGTCCCCTGAGGCGTCGCAGCAAGATACCATGGTCGATGGTATCGAAAGCCGCCGAGAGGTCTAATAAGACTAGGACAGAGGAATGGCCCCTGTCCCGGGCTCTCCAGAGATCATTTATCAGAGCGACCAATGCCGTCTCCGTGCTGTAGCCCGGCCTGAAGCCCGATTGGTACGGGTCTAGATAAACCGCTTCATCCAGGATCTGAGGAAGTTGGTGCGCCACCACGCTCTCAACAACCTTCGCAAGGAAGCGAAGATTGGAGACTGGACGAAAGTTATTCAATGAGGATGGGTCCAAGGTGGCCTTCTTGAGGAGAGGTCTCACCACCACCTCCTTCAAGGCGGTGGGGAAGTGACCCTCACTCAGAAAAGCGGAGATGACCGCCAGGAACCAGCCTCGTGTCCCCTCTCGAGCTGCATATGCCAGCCAGGAAGGGCACGGGTCCAGTAAGCATGTGGAGGAGCTCAACCTCCTCATAATCCTGTCCACTTCCTTAGGAGTCACAGGATCAAATTCCTCCCAGATGACGTCGACAAGACTGTCCATGCCTTGTTCTTCCAACTCAGCCCAGTTGGAGTCCAGGCCGGTTCGGATCCGAGCAATTTTATCCAGCAGATATTGACCGAATTCCTCGGCTCGACCCTGCAAGGGTTCCTCCCTCACCTCTTGGTTCAGTAGGGAGCGAGTCACCCTGAACAAGGCAGCCGGGCGATTATCTGCGGACGCGATGAGGGTGGAAAAGTAGTTGGATTTTGCCACCCTTATCGCAGCGAGATAAGACCTGGTGAGGATTCTTAATCGCAATCGGTCGGATTCGGATCGACTGGATCTCCAACGGCTCTCTAGGCCCCGTCTCTGACGCTTCATTTCCTGGAGCTCCGCGGTGAACCATGGGGCTCGCTGGGATCTGCGCCGGGTCAGAGGCCGCAAGGGTACAACTCGGTCCAGAGCCTCCGTGGCTGCCTTCTCCCAGGCTTCCACTAAGGCATCCGCCGAGCTGTGAGCAGGGAGTGCATGTGCGTCCCCAAGCGCTGCCTGGAACCTATCAGGGTCCATTAGGCGCCTAGGGCGGTACCATCTGGTTGGCACCGCGCACCCACGGCGGGGGGTGGCAAAGGGGAAGTCTAGCCGCACGAGGTGATGATCGGTCCATGACAGGGGCATAACAGTCGTGGCACCCCCACCGATATCATCGCGCCACCGTCCAGACAAGAACACCAAGTCTGGGGTGTGGCCTCTCTCATGAGTCGGTCCAGAAATTATTTGCGACAGGTCCATGGCCGCCATGGAAGCCATGAACTCCCGAGTCAGATCGGACGATCCTCCCAGGGACGGTAGGTTAAAGTCGCCCAAGACCAAGAGTCTTGGGAATTCAACCACCAACCCTGAGAGGACATCGAGTAGCTCGGGCAGGGCTGCCGCTGCACGATTAGGTGGTAGGTATGCCAGCAGTAGGCCCAACTGCGCCCCCGGGCCGTATCTCAGTAGGAGAGACTCACACCCGACCATCTGAGGGACGGTGATCTCTCGCGGGCTAAGGGATTCCCTGATGATAACTGCCACTCCCCCGCCCCTCCCATGGGTCCGAGGCTGGTGCAGCACCTGGAAACCTGGCGGGCAGAGGTCAACCAGAGGGACACCACCCTCTTGGCCCAGCCAGGTTTCCATGATGCAAGCCAGGTCCGCGTGCTCGCTCTCCACTAGGTCACGAACAAGGTGTGCCTTGTTAGCTACGGAACTGGCATTCAGGTAGACCAGCCTTAGCATAGGAGGATGCACACCTTCGCTCCCGGGTCCTCCGGGGAAGTACAGAGGGTCGGAGCGTCTCACCGCTTGTACAGAGCGGAGATGACACTCCCGGTGACGATATGGCCCTCTGTTTGTGCACCTTCTGCCGTTCTCCACCATCCTGGGAATAGGATGTTCGTCAGTACGCCATCGGTTATTGTCGGCGACTGGTCCTCGTTTCTCACCATCGCGAATGGTCGTAAGCCTGGCCTGCGTTATGGCACCCGGAAGGCCTGCCTTCCCCGAGCAGCCATACTCTTTTCCCGCCCCCTCCCTAACCCGACAAAAAACTTAACAAGAAACTTAACCAGGGGCCTCTTGTTGGTCTTGTGATAGAGGCCCCTGACCCTGCCTGGCCATCTCTCAGAGGCCCAATGGTCGGGCCCGTCATCGAGGTTTGATGTATTGAAGGCAGGACGAACCCAGGAGAGGGGGGAACTCCTAAGGGCGAGTAGATCTATGCAAGAATATTGAAGACGCATAGGGAGCATTGGGGAGCATTGGGAAAGCGGTCCCCTGGGTGGAGCATTAGAAGGAGGGTCTAGTCGGGTAGGTGGGTATCTGGACCGTCACCCAGCCACTGCCACTTGGTTGGGTGAACCCCAGAAGCAGGCCACTCCCCATCCTCTCACGATGGGTTGTGATTCTGCTTCTGGGGGTGGTCCAGGACCCACTCTGGGTGAAGCATACCCCATAGAGCTCTCACCTCTATGGGGCTGCAGGTGTAGGACAGGCCACTCTGCCACCGTGGCTTGCACCCAGGCCCATCATGTCCTGTGGGGCGAGGGAGGGCAGGGGGGTTCGGAGCTGGAGGAGGCCAGATGTTGATGGCCTCGGTGGTCTAGTCGCCATCATCTCCAACGGTCAGCTGCATCCTGGCGTCTTTAGGGGTGTTGATCGGCACGGAGATACCGTTGGCACCTAGGGTGCGGGCCGTGGACGCCACGCCGCATCTAGTGGTGCTGCCGTCGAGGGGTTTTCGGTGAGATTGGGTGACCGGGGCCTGGAGAAGTTTAGCGCCGCTGTCAAAGGCCCCTCGGTAGTGGTCGATCGGGTCCGCATAGCCGGTCTGCGGCATCTCCTTGATCCCAGGGAGATGCCGCTGTTGTTCAGGAGCAGGCCAGGAGGTCGAAGCAGGGCAACGACTCCGGTCCCGCTCAGGGCGGTTGCTGCGGCTGTCTTTTCCGCCGCCTAGCTGATCCATTTGATCCGCGGGGTCTTTCCTGATCATCCCTGGCGTTGCTGTTGCCCAGGGAGGCATAATAGGGAGCCGAGGGTGGAGGCACCGGCCCCACTCTGGATGGCTGCAGCAGTTGCAGCGGCTCGTGGGCGGGTTAGAGGCGCCCCATCGCCACTGCCCCCGCCGGTGTTCGGGCCCGTGGGGAGATGACAGGCTAGGGCCCCGCGGGGTACTCGCCGTCGCAGCTGCCGACGATGCTGCCGCCTCCGCTACCCAGCTGATATAAAAATTAGCAAAAACAATTTTATGACATAATACTGTACAAAATATCATAAAACACAAAACTTAGAATACATTGACCTAAAATAAGAAGAAATTTCCTGACTGTTAGAACCACTAATCAGAAGAACAATTTGCCTCCAGAAATTGCGGCTGCTTCCATGCTGTAAGTTTTAAAGAACAGATTGGAAACCATTTGTTTGAATGATACAGGGTTTCGTGCTTCAGAAGGGGGTTGGACTAGAAGATTCCTTCGAACTGTGTTATTCTATTATTTTCTATTATTATTCTATTATCTTTTTGATTCTGCTTGGTGGAGCAGTGGGCTAATGCCTCCTTAAGTAACACCAGCTGCCTGCAATTAGTACAGGTTCGCATCCCACCAGGCTCAAGGTTGACTCAGCCTTCCATCCTTCCGAGGTAGGTAAAATGAGGACCCAGATTGTTGGGGGCAATTAAGCTGACTTTGTAATAATGCCGCTTGGGGTGTGTGTGAAAGCCCTAATAAGCAGGCATATACATAGAATGAAGGCTACTGCTAAGCTTGTAAGCCGCCCTGAGTCTTCGGAGAAGGGCAGGATATAAATGGAATTAAAATAAATATATATAAATATATATTTCCTTTGGAAAAGATGCATTGGAATAAGTTGTTAAAGCAGCCATGTGGTTTTCTAAGTACATGTGATTGGATTGAAAACTTCTAATGGTTGTTTGCAGTGTATGTATATGTGTATGTGTGTGTGTGTCTGTACATGTGTACCATATATATGTGGGTGTTTATGTATGTACGTATATGTGTATATACTATATATATAGTGTATATACTATATATATATATATATTATATGTGTATATAATATTATATATATATATATATATATATATATATATATATATATATATATATATATATATGTATATATATATATATATATATAGTGTATATATAGTGTGTATATCTAGTGTATATCTAGTGTATATATAGTGTATATATAGTGTATATATAGTGTGTGTGTGTATGTGTATATATATATATATATATATATATATATATATATATATATATATATATATATATATATTTATGTATTTATGTATGTATACACACACATATCTATGCACATACATACATACTGGCATAGCTAGCAACAGCTTCTGAAGCAGTTCCTTGAATTGGAAAAAATTTGAAAGAAGGAGAAATATTCCAACAAATGTTGTGTTGCAACAAATTTTAAATTATAGTAGTAATTGTGAGAGGGATCTTGGAGTCCTAATAGACAATCACTTAAATATGAGCCAGCAGTGTGCTGCAGCTGCCAAAAAAGCCAACATAGTGCTAGGCTGCATTAACAGAGCAATAGAATCAAGATCAAGTGAAGTACTAATACCACTTTACAATGCTTTGGTAAGGCCACACCTGGAATACTGTATCCAGTTTTGGTCACCACGATGTAAAAAAGATGTCGAGACTCTAGAAAGGGTACAGAGAAGAGCAACAAAGATGATTGGGGGACTGGAGGCTAAAACATATAGGGAACGGTTGCTGGAATTGGGTATGTGTAGTTTAACGAAGAGAAGAGTGTGGGGTGACATGATAGCAGTGTTCCAATATCTTAGGAGCTGCCACAGAGAAGAGGGAGTCAAGCTATTCTCCAAAGCACCTGAAAACAGGACAAGAAGCAATGGATGGAAACTAGTCAAGGAGGGAAGCAACCTAGAACTAAGGAGAAACTTCCTGACAGTTAGAACAATTAACCAGTGGAACAACCTGCCTCCAGAAGTGGTGAATGCTCCAAAACTGGAAGTTTTTAAGAAGAGACTGGACAGCTATTTGCCTGAAATGGTATAGGGTTTCCTGCCTGAGCAGAGGGTTGGACTAGATGACCTCCAAGGTCCCTTCCAACTTTTTTTATTTTTTATTTTTTATTTTTATCATCATCATCATCATCATCATCATCATCATCATCATCATCATTATTATTATTATTATTATTATTATTATTATTATTATTATTATTATTATTATTATTATTATTATTATTATATGCTTTCTGGCCATCTAATGACATTGCTCAGCTGCTTGTATATTAATATCTTACATTCTTTTGCTTGCTGCTCAATCTATTTCCTGCTAGGGGCAAAATGACCATTTCAGGAAAGAAGCTGTTGAAGATGGAAGTTTGTTCTTTGAGCTTCTGGGCTCATTTCCAAACATTTCATTACCAGGCTAGGTAACATCTTCAGTGGAGTTTAGGGATGTCAGAGTCAATTTTCTTCTGTTTATAAAGGCTTCATGTGGTCAATGGGTCATGTGATGAGCCAGGTGTGGGTGTGTTAAGTGAGAGTCTTGTGATGGGTCTTGTGATGGGTAAGTTACATCAGGTGAGGGTCACTGGGAGGTGAAGTGCTGGTTGGATGCTTGCGGGGGTTGGTTGAAGGTCAGTGCTGTCTCTGGTTGGCTGTGGGATTGATTTGGATTCTGTGGGGTTTGTAGACTGGTTGTAGGTCAATGTATCTGTTGATGGAATTGCTTGTGGAGTGCCAGGCTTCGCTGAACTAATGCCTGTGGTTGATGTGATGCTTGTCCCATCACATCAATTAAATTTGTTGCAATGTTACAGTTGATTTTGTAGTTTACATAGTTTCTTTTGTCCTTCTGTAACTTATCTTTGGTTCTGGATAATTTCTGGCAGAGTGTAGCTGTGGGTTTGTGGGCTATTGCTATTCCTAGACATTGGAGAATTCTGCCTGTGATTCCTGACAGCCCATTTGTGTATGTTAGGGTTAGTTTTTGCATGCTGGTTGGCTGTGTGGTGTGTTGTGGTATGGTGCTATGGTATGTTGGAATATGAAGTTTTGGGATAGTATTTATGGAGAAAAATGTCAAGCAGCAGTTATATTCCACTTTTCTTAGCATTATAGTGCTACAGTGTGTTCTGGCCCTTCTGAAGACGGTCTGGACACAGTTTCTTTTGTGTGCAGTGGGGTGGTTGCTTGTGAAGCTGAGGATCTGGTCCATGGGCATGGGTTTATGGTAGACATGGATTTCCAGTTCTCCATTGTCTAGTCTCCTTATGTTGATCTCAAACCTCGTCCGGAGAGCAGGAGATTCAAGCAACCGAGACGAAAGCTGAGTTTCCAAAGTGGTTTAACAGGCAAAAGCAAACGATCTTCAAACGGAACAAAGCCAGCGTTGGCTGCTACCCGCATCCAACGCTGTTAAATACACATTGCATGTATACACCCACGCCCCACCCAACTGCACCCACTTCCGCCCATTCCCTACTTAACTCCCGTTTCTCCCAAACACTTCCCTTTGTGACACGCCCTGCCACCCGGCACCCTCTACCTCCCAGGTGAGTCTCCCCGCGAACGCTCGCCCCATCGCCGCTAGTCACCACCCCCACCCCCGTCACCTTCCCTCCTGTCGCGAACACACCGCTGCCCTGCTGCCCGGCCCCCCCTCGCAAGACTGGCAAGCCCCCAGTCCTTTCCTGTCGTAGACGGGCTCCGCTGCCGAAAGCCCCGCCCGCCAGCGCCGCAAGGGCCGAGTCACCATTTGGTTTGGCCCCATGGTCCTGTGAGGCCACCGTAGCCGGCAGGGCGGGGCCGGGTCGCACGACGCGTGTGCGCACTATCGGGGCTTCAACCGGCTCGGGCGTCGTGTGAGGAGGCCGTCGTCGCAGCTGTTGGGCGGCAGAAGGAGGAGGCCGTCGTCGCAGCTGTTGGGCGGCAGAAGGAGGAGGCCGTCGTCGCAGCTGTCGGGCGCTCTCCCGTTCCAGGCCGCCAGGCACTCTCCCGGCCCGAGCAGGAGGAGGAGGAACAGAGACAACCGGCGCCGGTGAGTGTCGCGCCCGTGGCGCCGCTGGGCGTCGAGCCCGCGGGGCGCGACATGCCGCCCCTCCTACCAGGGCCCCTCCTGCAGGGGAAGACACAAGAGGTAAGCAAACGTCCACCTTGTCCGCGGTGTTCCCCCGTCCTCCCCTCGGCTTCCCAGGGTGCAACCGGTGAAATGCCCGCACTAACCGAGGAGCATGAACATCTGCTTCCCCCACCCACGTCGCCTCTTCCACAGGATATCCCTTCCACCTGATGAGGTACTGGATGCTCCCCCGACGAGCTCTGGAGTCAAGGATCTCTTGGACCTCATAATGGTCGCCATGGGTGGGCCCAGGCCCACCCTCCCCCACTGCCGTTGCGCCTGAGGTGGCAGGTTTCAGTAGGCTACTGTGGAATACTGGGTGAAGTTTGCCTAGGATCTTTGGTAGTCGTAGCCGTACTGTTACAGGGTTAATTACCTGTACCACCCGGAATGGTCCGATGTATTTGGGCCCTAGCTTTTTACAGGGAACCTGGCCACGCAGATACTTAGTAGACAGGTAGACCAGGTCCCCCACCTTCGGGACTGCGAACGCTTTTCGCTTCTTATCAGCCTGCTCCTTATTCGTTATCGCAGCCCGCTCCAACGCTTTTTTCACTGCACCCCAGGCCCCCTCAATCTGCCTCATCCATTCCCGTGGCTGACAGGGATCCTCGTGCCCCGGGCTGCATTCGGGGATGGGGACAAAAAACGCTAAGAGATCCACCCAGTTGGTTTGCTGGTACGATACGTAGCAACGTAGATATCGCTCAACGGCAGCATTGGCCCGTTCTGCTGCGCCATTGGTGCTAGGGTGGTACGCTGTACTGAGTCCTTGGGTTGACCCGATGAATTTAACAAATTCCTTCCAGAAACGTGCCGTAAACTGAACTCCTCTGTCCGAAATGATACGGCGTGGCACTCCATGTAAACGGTAGACGTGGGTTACAAAGAGCCAAGCCAATCGACGTGCTGAGGGCAACCCTTTACAGGGAATAAAGTGGGCCAGCTTAGAAAATAAGTCTACCACCGTCCAAATAACGTTATGGCCCTTACTGTCGGGTAACTCAACAATGAAGTCCATGGCTATATCCTGCCATGGACGAGTAGGATCAGCCACCCTCTGTAGGAGGCCCAAAGGTTTTCCCACCATAGGTTTTGTGGTGGCACAAATGTGGCATCACCGTACATAGTCCTCCACCGTTTTTGCCATGTGCGGCCACCAAAATTGCCGACGTGCCAAATGCAGGGTCTTCAGAAACCCATAGTGTCCAGCTTGCTTGGTGTCGTGGCACCGATACAGCACTCGCTCCCTCAAAGGGGCTGGTACATAAAGTCGGGTCCCATGCCAGGCCAAGCCATCACGCATGGCAATGAGTTCTGGGTGGGCCTGTAGCCAGGTATCCCCCTGAAGGGCCTTCCGAAGCTCTTCACAGAACTCGTCCTGTGCTGCTAGAGCGGTGTCCCCCTCCTGATCTGGACCTCCGGTAGGCACAAGCGCTTGTACAACGTCCTCCCTCTTCCCCTCAAACTGTGGCATACGTGACAGCGCGTCCGCCAGGAAGTTCTTCCCCCCCGGAACATATTTCAATGTGAAGCGGAACCGACGGAAGTACAGTGCCCACCGTACATGCTTGGGGGACAGCCGTCGGGGTGTCTGCAATGCCATCAGATTCTTATGGTCCGTCCACACCTCAAACGGGTAGACAGCCCCCTCCAAATGATGTCGCCACAGTTCCAGTGCCCAGCGTACCGCAAAAGCCTCTTTCTCCCATATTGCCCAGGCACGTTCTGCAGGAGACAATTTTTTAGACGCATAAGCGCATGGTTGAAGCACCCCGTCGTTGTTTCGTTGGAGAAGGACGGCTCCGAGGGCAACATCGCTTGCGTCGGCTTGGACCACGAAAGGCAGGGCAGGGTTTGGGTGTCGTAAGATTGGTTCTTTAGCAAAAAGAGCTTTTAACGTATCAAAAGCTCGTTGGCACTCTGCAGTCCACCCCACCCGTAATCCAGGACGTGGTCGTATGGTTAGTTGTCGTGTGCGAAGAAGGTCCGTAAGTGGCAGGGCTATGGCCGCAAAACAGGGTATGAATTGGCGATAAAAGTTCGCGAAGCCTAGAAACGCTTATAACTGCCGCCGTGTCCGCGGGGCCTGCCACTGCTGGATGGCCTCCACCTTTTTTGGGTCCATTTCTACCCCCCCTGCAGAGATTCTGTACCCCAAATAATCAAGTCCCTGCCGGTGGAACTCGCACTTGGATAGTTTCACAAAGAGCCATGCGTCCCGCAATTTCGTTAATACCCGCCTAACCAAGGCGACGTGCTCCTCCATCGTCTCGGTGTAAACCAGGATATCGTCCAGGTAAACCAAGACCCCACGATATAAGAATTCATGCAAGACCTGGTTAATCAATTGCATGAAGACGGCGGGAGCACCCTGTAGCCCAAACGGCATCACCCTAAACTGGAAACTACCCAGAGGACAGTTGAACGCCGTCTTCCATTCGTCCCCTGCTTTGATTCGGACACGATAATAGGCCTCCCTGAGGTCCAGTTTGGTAAAGACCCGACCTTTAGCCAGGTGGGCCAACAGGTCTTTCATTAGTGGGAGCGGGTAAAGGTGCTCAACGCACACCGCGTTCACACCGCGATAGTCCACGCATAGTCTAAGCCCACCATCCTTTTTCTCACGAAACAGCATGGGCGCCGCCATCCTAGACTGTGCGGGCTGGATGAATCCCCGCTCCAGGTTCTTGTCGATGTACCGCCGGAGTTCCTGCATTTCTTTCGGGGACATGGCGTACATCCGGGGTTTTGGTAACCTAGCACCCTTTTCCAGCTCAATGGCGCAGTCCGTGGAGCGATGAGGTGGTAGCGTGTTGCACTCCCGTTCATTGAAGACGTCCAACAGGTCGGAATATTCACAGGGTACTTGAGCCTCTTGCGCTAACCCACCCGTACAGACCCTCTCCCGTTCCCCCGTGTGTAGTGGTCCCAAAAATGCGTGCTCTCGCGGAGGTTGTGGGCCCAACCCCAACCGGAGATGGTGGCTACCCCCCTCCCACCAGATCGTAGGACCCCACCGATCCAACCATGTGAGCCCCAAAATAACCGCCTCGGTCATAGAAGGCACCACTATAAACCGTAAAGTCTCCCAGTGATCGCCCATCTCCAATCGGATCGGTTCAGTGACGTGAGTGACAGGTGCCCCCCCAAAAGAGACCCGTCCACCTGCTGAAAGCGTAGCGGGCTAGTTAGTCGCTTCACCGTGACCCCCAGCCTTGCTACCACCGCTTGGCTCATTAGGCACCGTGTGCTACCTGAGTCTACGAGGGCTTTATATGCCGTCCTCTGACCGGTGCGGGGACTGACCAGCACCACAGGGAATACAAAGGGACAAACCGGAGCACTTACCATCGGATCTTCGTCTAGATCCTGTTCTTCTGGACTCTCGTACGGAGGAGGCTGTGTATCTACCGGCGTCTCCACCCGAACAGGAGCAGCTGGTCTGGAGACATCTCCGCCTAGTTGGTGAGTGGCCCGTGTCCGCTCCATGGATCTCCGAGTCCCGGTCCCCCGTGCTGGGGAAACAGGGGCTGGCCGGGGAGGAGGCAGAGGGCAATCGACTGCCCGGTGTCCTGGCTGGTCACATCTGAAACACCTCAGAGCAGCCCATGCTGGCTAGGAGGAAGGCCGTGTAGACGTTGCTACGGATGGCTCTGCCACTTTCGTCTTCTCAGCCGGCCGTCGGCTTCCAGAAGGAGGTTCAAACCGGCCTCGCACGTCCTGCAAACCCACATCCAGCTCCACGGCCACACGGTACCACTCCTGCAGTCGTGCTGGAACACCGCGGACCACACAAGTTCGACGGAGAGCCCCGTCCAGGCCAGCCCTAAAATGGTGGACAAGAAGACGCTCCGGCCACGAACGCAACTTCCCGGCCACCTTACGGAACTCCCTCACGTACTCCAGCGCAGATCGGCCTCGCTGCCGTAGAGAAAGGATGTCGGCTTTGGCCCGCTGCACCCAGGAAATGTCCTCGAAACGAGCCCGCAACGACTCCAAAAACAGGCCAACATCCCCGAGCTCCCGAGCGTGGTCAGTGTATAAATCGGCTGCCCAAGCCGCTGCCTCCCCTTGCAGGTGAGCTGTTACTGCCACCACCATAGCCCGCTGGGACACGTAAGCCTGGGCATACTGGTCCATATGTCCTATCACCTGGCCCAGGAACATTGCCAGGTGGTCAGGGTGGCCATCATAAGTAACTGACAAAGGTGGAGGTCCCCATACCACTCCGGGTCCACACGAAGCCACTTGCGGGCCCAGCACAGGAGAGGCTCCAACTAGCCGTGTTGTCAACTGCCCGGGCCTGTCGTCCGTCCCTGACCACAACCCTGCAGCACCTCGCCCGAGGCCTACAGGAGCAGAGCCCTCACGAGGCATGCCCAGACCAGGTTGGTTCAGGTGGGATGGTGCATTCAAAGGCAGAGCCCCGGCAGGGGACCATTGGCCCGGTTCCTGGCCACCAGCCTCCCCGAACCTGGTTCGCAAAATGTCCATAGTCTGGTTACCAGGGGTGGTGGAATAACTCCACTCCTCCCCCTCGTCCTCCACAAGGCAGCGCTCCCTCCATACTGACGAAGGACCCCTCAGCCGAGGTTCGTGAGCCTCCTCATATCCTCTTTGGCCCAGGGCAAGACCCGGCCTCCTCCCTCTGCCGTGGCTCTGGGCCCCTGCCTCCCTTGGCTCCACCAAGCGATCCTCGAGCAACGATGGCCACTGCCTAGGCCGAACCGCCGGAAGCACAACCTCTCCCATATCCACTGTCCTGGGGGAGGCTACACCAGCCCCGGCCCCCATCTCAGGCCCGACCTCCTTCTCCGAAGCAGCCGCCGAGGCGGGCCCCTGCGATCCCTCCGCCATACAACTCACCCACTTGTCGCTCGGAAGGGAAAATGAAAGGGTGAGGCAACGCTGGCTTTCTCTCAAACCTCGTCCGGAGAGCAGGAGATTCAAGCAACCGAGACGAAAGCTGAGTTTCCAAAGTGGTTTAATAGGCAAAAGCAAACGATCTTCAAACGGAACAAAGCCAGCGTTGGCTGTTACCCGCATCCAACGCTGTTAAATACACATTGCATGTATACACCCACGCCCCACCCAACCGCACCCACTTCCGCCCATTCCCTACTTAACTCCCGTTTCTCCCAAACACCTCCCTTTGCGACACGCCCTGCCACCCGGCACCCTCTACCTCCCAGGTGAGTCTCCCCGTGAACGCTCGCCCCATCGCCGCTAGTCACCACCCCCACCCCCGTCCCTGAGCCCGGCACCTTCCCTCCTGTTGCGAACACACCGCTGCCCTGCTGCCCGGCCCCCCCTCGCAAGACTGGCAAGCCCCCAGTCCTTTCCTGTCGTAGACGGGCTCTGCTGCCGAAAGCCCCGCCCACCAGCGCCACAAGGGCCGAGTCACCATTTGGTTTGGCCCCATGGTCCTGTGAGGCCACCGTAGCCAGCAGGGTGGGGCCGGGTCGCACGACGCGCGTGCGCACTATCGGGGCTTCAACCAGCTCGGGCGTCGTGTGAGGAGGCCGTCGTCGCAGCTGTTGGGCGGCAGAAGGAGGAGGCCGTCGTCGCAGCTGTTGGGCGGCAGAAGGAGGAGGCCGTCGTCGCAGCTGTTGGGCGGCAGAGGGAGGAGGCCGTCGTCGCAGCTGTCGGGCGCTCTCCCGTTCCAGGCTGCCAGGCACTCTCCCGGCCCGAGCAGGAGGAGGAGGAACAGAGACAACCGGCGCCGGTGAGTGTCGCGCCTGTGGCGCCGCTGGGTGTCGAGCCCACGGGGCGCGACAGTTGATGTCAAGGAATGGTGATCATCATTAAATACTCCCAAATTGAAGAAACACACCACCTCCTCAATAATATATTCCCTGGGATCAGGGAAAGAGGAAGAGGAAACAGGCAAGAGACTTCCATTCCTTGACATCAACATAAGGAGTGTAGATAACAGAGAACTGGAAACCCACTGAGGCTGAATGCAGATACTGAACACTAAAAAAACAGATTATATATCAAACAGGAAAGGTAGAACAATCAAGAACAATTATCTCAACATAATTCCCTTTAGATGTTGGAGATCATAGTACTTACAACTCTAGTCAGTATGGACAAATAAGAATTGTCACTCAATTACATTTAAAAGGTAAAGGATGAGGAAAGGCTGATCTAATTTCATGATGTATAAAACTAAATCTTGCTCCTTCATATTATCATGCCAACTGTTAAACATTGTCCTATTTTTCAATCATGTCATATGTGTACAGGTTAAAAAAGACCCTGAAGGTCCTATAATCCAGAGATGGCTTGTATTCATACATCACATTGGAATATTAGGAGAGACTGCAGTTAAGTCGAGCAAATGCAGAGAAATAAAGTTTAAAATGTACTGTACTCACAAAATTAGGGCAATAAGTTAAGCATAGAGTCTACATTTTAGATAAGCAAAAAGTAATGAAAGCTGTTAAACACTGCTATTTTAAACATGTCATTTTTATGTATAATCACATAATACTTAGCTGTATGATCCAATAATTTGAGCCTTTAATATGGATGATTTCTACATTATGTATCTAGAATCAGATAATATTTGAGAGTTATTGGGCTACTACCAGTAAGAGATATTGTTCAAAATTTAAATAAAGAAGTGAATATTTCCCTGCCTTTCACTAATGATGGTCTTTGTTGATTCTGGATAATTTATTATTTTAATAAGCAAATACATCTTAGAGGCAACAAAATACAATTTAGTTGTGAGAAAGGTTTTAGACTTAGGCAAAAACAATCAAAATTACAGGTATAAAATCCCTGGCTTAACAGCAGTAACTGTGTGAGAGAGCTAGAAGATCAACCACTTAAATATGAGCCATCAGTATGCTGCAGCTGTCAAAAAACAAAACAAAAAAACAATGAGGTCCCAGGATGCATCAACAGAGGGTTAGTATCAAGGTCCTATGAAGTATTAGTTGTTGACACTGTGACAATGGATGTCGTTGCTCTGACAACTGAGAACCAGCAGCCATTTTTACTTTTGCTTCTAGCATGCCTTTCCTATTTTTTAGAGTTTAGATGTAGAAGGGGGGATGGGATGAATGTTTGAGGGTTTAGCTAGCCATAACAGTGTAGAAGTGTGAGAACTCAAGGACAAGGTCTGATAAGGTTTTGGCGGGCTGAGAGGCTGGTGAGAGAAGCTCCCGTCTTGTATTATTTGGGGAATGTGATTTATGACAGCATTTGTGGGATGGGAATTGCAACTTGTTACTTTGTATCTGGGGGGAGGGAATCTCAGTTTTGGTTTCAACTATATAAGTGCCAATACTTTGTTTCCTAATAAAATGTTTTTTAAGGAAGAATTCTTGCCTTGAAGTTCTTTTACTTGGCCCAGATTTGGCCTTGTGGGACCAGCCTCCCCACCCCACCCCCCATGCATGTGCACAGGAGGTGGCTAGTGTATGGGTGAGTGGGTGGGAGGCAACTGATCCAACCTGTCAGCCTGCTTTGTCCAACCTTCTGTCTTTGCATGGTCACTGTGGCTGGGACGGAGAAGGTGTATACTCAACATGTGGCCATCTGGCAGGCCCAATCACATACCTCTCCCCCACAACTCTGCCTCTGGCTCTCCAAAAATATGGTCAGCAGCAGCAGCAGCAGGCAGAGACCCAGTTTGGCCCAGGGCAGTGTGAGGGCTGAAAATAGAGTGCCATAATTGTGAATTTAGATAGGCAGCTTTTCTGCTCAGACATACATCTCAAAACTCAGTTTGTGGCCACAGCAATATTCAGAATCCTGTTGAATCAAAGATAGCATCAGTCTTCAATTTTTGTTCCTGTACATTTTCTTAAAACATAGCAGAGGGTGTTTTCAAATATTAAACTGTTATTTTTCTCTGGTAGAAATATGAGTATTCTCAAAAATTCAAAGTGTGCTTGGAAAACTAAGTGTGCTCTTTCTTTCTCCCTCTCCCTCTCCCTCTCTCTCTCACACACACCCACATATACACAAATGTATATATACACACACATATAAATCTAGAGGGAAAAATAAATTGATATAAGAAATCATAAAGAAGGAAATATCATCACTGCTCTGTTTGTTGAAAAGATGCCTGCATGTATTTATGAAAATAAGAACCAACTATTCTTTTTTTTAAAAAAATAAAACATTATTTGGGTGGAAAGCAGATATTTGTGGCCAGTTAAATTTAATATTAATGGAAACAACTTCTGTTACTTATTGGGTAGAAAGAATGTTTGAACTGAAGAAATATGCTTTCAATGTCCCAGTATACTGCTTTATTGTTGATAGGATATGAGCAAAATTATGCATCGTAATCTCTTCATTAGTGAGTCTAATTTGCACATAAGAGCATGAATAAAACTAGACATTTGTTGGTTTGCAGCGTATTAGTCAAAATGAGACTGAACAGACCTTGCCACCAGAAAGGGAATGCAATATGTGTAATCAATGTTACTAAAGTTGGTAATCTAGGCTAACCTTTACTACCCTTGCTAAATATTATTATAATGCAGTAGAGATGACACATCTAACTAGTGCTTTTTTTCTAAAAAAAAAAGATGCCAGAACTCTCATATTGGTGGGTGCAGGAGGCGGGGGGGGGCAGCACTGTTGCAGTCATGGGTGTGAGGGGTGTTGGCAGTGGGCTGTCCCTGGGGCCGGAGCCAGTGCGGCTGGTGCTGTGGGAGCAGCAGGGCCTGCTCTATATGGCAGGGCTGCGCAGGGTGGGCGTCAGAGGCGGTGTGGGCCAGGCGATGCAGGGCGGCCACTTAAGCCAGGGCTTTTCAGCCAGTGGTACAGGTACCACCTGTGGTACATTGGCACCTGGCAGATGGTACGCGACCATCCTAGAAAAGTGGTAGCGGGGGAGGGGAATGAGCGAGAGGTGGCTGGAGCTGCAGGGCTGTCAGGTCTCAGCGGAAGCGGCAGGATCAATGCCACTTTCCAGCTGATCGGCACTTCTTTGGGGCTGTTAGGGCTCAGCAGAAGTGCCAGGATCAGTGCCAGGCTCCAGCTGGAGGTAGGCACTGATCCTGGAGTTTCTGCTGAGCCCAGAAGAAGCACCAATCAGCTGGAATGTTGCAGCATCTCCAAGGTCTTGTGATTTACATTCAGATGCTTTGCAACTGATTCATATTTAGGATGGTCAATCCTCAACAGAAATGCTCACAACAATGAAAACTTCGGACAGGAGGAAGAGCACAACCAGGTGGGCAGGCAGGTGTCTTGCTTGGCTGTGGCTTGGGGGGCACTTTTTTCAGTGCCATTGTAACTTCAAAGCGAACTGTTGTAAGTTGAGGACTACCTGTACTTCATCACTTTTTTCCTTTTTTTGTCATCAAGTTTTTGACACCTTGCTAGGTGACTGGTGGTACTCGGATATTGACATATCCTAAAAGTGGTACAATGGGTGAAAAGGTTGAAAAGTCCTGACTTAAGCGTGCAGGGTGAGGCAACAGTGGTGCAGGTCCACCACCGGGTAGGCCACCAGCCTGGGTGACATGGGTGAGCACAAGGAAGGAGTGCACATGGACTCCACAGAACCCACCTCCCACTCCTTGTCCTCTCTTACTTACCTAGTTGAGATGGTGTAGTTGGGCAGCAGGGAGGGATGCAAAGTTCCTGCCAACTCGCCTTCACTGCAGACAACTTGTCGGTGCAACGTTTGCCAGCCAGATCTTTTGGCGTGCTCAGCAGCAATTCTTATTGGCTTTTGAAAGCCAATAAGCTTTTGAAAGCCAATAGAGGGAGTAGCATAGCTTGTGCAAAAGCTTTTTTTGTGCAAAAAAAGGTGCCAGAAAATCTTATGATTTTAAATATATATTTTTTTCTATTGTAAGTTACCCCAAACCTCGCCATGTGGAAGGCATACAAATATTATATAATCGGTAAATAAAGGTAGAACATATGTTAAATATACATCAAATGATAATATGCTTCCCTACAAAATCAATTCTTGCTCAATGACAGACCAAGGAGTTAACTCAGAAAGGCAAGAGGAAAATCTAGAAGAGGTCTGTGCAACTTGTAGAAGGGAAAGGCCCACGCTGATAAATTAAAAATCTTTGTGGTCTGCAAAGGAATGCTGGTGGGCTAATCAATGATTTAGTGACTAGAGGAGCATCTACAGTGTTGGAGCTCATGGTCATGGTAAGCCATGGAGGTACTAGGCAACATGACTTTCAGGGCAGTGGTGGTGATTTTATTACTTTTTTTTTTAAGTCTGTGCTCTGTCCAAGGGTGCTTGGTAGGCTGCATGTACAGGCCTGGTCTAGAATTTATTTTGGAGCATTCAACTATCTAGAGCAGGCATGTCAAACTCATTTTGTTTGAGGCAACTTCTTATAAAAGAATTGCCATTAATTTGTTTTAATAAAATAATTTAAATCAATTTTTCACTTGATTTCAAATTAAATGAATTATATTGGTTGACAATGAGATTTTTTTTAGTACAATTGCCAAATGCAATAAACTGGTTTTAGGTATATGTGTGCACTAATTATTTCAATACCAATACATTTTAGCAACATATTCTATTTGTAAATGAATGCAAATGCAAATTATACAATTTTTTGTGCAAAAATAAAACAAAATAATAGATTTAAGAGCTTTATCATTAGTTATCCTTAGATTAAAAATAATTACATCATCCAAAACTTTTTTATTCTGTATTTAACAAACAGATGCTTTGTGATTTAAAAAAAAGACTGACTACATTTGATTGTGTATCACCACGGCATTAAAACAAAATTCGAACAGTGTATGAAAAAGATTCCCTAAACATTTGCTGGCTATATCTATACATTTTCTTTGATAGCACTCTATTGTCTTCTTTTTAGCCTTTTGTTCAACTTCCCAGCTTAAAAAAGGCAAGGCACTGGGACCTGAAAGTTACAGAGACTGTTTAAGCAGGTTGCTAGGCAACCTGTTCACACTTGGCCCTTCTTACCCTCCCACTTTTAAATTAGCCTGTATAGATCACATTTCCTTCAATTTGAGCCATCTGAAGACCCATCGCTGTGATGCATTCTGCTGCTCTACAACCTGGCTGCCTGAGGAGAATTTGGCTCTCTGGAACAGTTTCCTTCAGCTTTTTGTCTCTGTGTGAGCGTTCTATGGGAAAAAAAGCCTTGACCATAACATATGAAAGACTGAAGCTTAGAATGTAAGGGAATAAATAATAAAATAGTTAAGAAATGAAATAAAACCAAAATCATAACGAACTACAGATTTGCTATTTAAATTTGAAGCTAAGATAAATGGAAAAATAGATCATAATGAAGATAGTCTGATCTTGTGGACTGGAATTGATAAATGTATGTAGATTTAATCATAAAAAAATTAACATTTACCTCATTGCCCACATACTTAAAGCAGGAATAATGAGTTAATATCACTTAGATTGCTATAGGTACATATGAAAACAGCAATCTAAGTGATATTGGGAAAGGCTGTATGTTATGCTCCAATAATAGTGGAAAATGTAGCTATGAGTTTGGGGAAAATAATAAATATGACCCAAAGGACAAATATTACTTTGCTATGAATGGACAGGTGGGAGTATGGTGACATAGTAAGAAAAAAAATGTTGTCATTTTGAGATCTAGGAATGAATAAGAAAGGTAAAAATAAAGAATGTTTCTGTTGAGAAAAAAAATTGTATTATAAATGCTGTTTGAAGTATAAAACTTAATGTATTCAATTCAGTTCAAATAAATCCTATCTTTATTTAATCATAGAGCAGAAAATAAAACACAAGAGTTACAATAAAATAAGATAAAAGGAAAATATAATTTTAAAATATCTAAAAAGGGTTAAAGTTAATACCATGGCATGTTGTGCAGACTATAAAAAAGTATTTGGCTGTCATAAAAAAAATCGGCTATGGTATCGGCTTGCTGTATCTCTTAAACCCCCATACATAACAATAGCTATTTGAGCAAGGTTTTCAAATGGGTCTATTGACATAATCTCAGTATTTAGAGTGGCTGAGATATGGATGCTCAGACCAGCAAATATCTCCCTTGTCCTGTGCTGAAGGGATAATTTATATTGCTCAGTAAAGAGATAATTTGTTGACCATGTCTCTTGGATATAAGGATGTTGAATTTGGAGATACATCTTATAAAGTCATAGTCTCTATTTCTGGTTTCCCATCCAGCAATGTTCCAAGAGAGTAAGGATAGTGATTCTAGTATAGTGGATCCTAGGATAGTGATTCTGATGTCAACACTGCAAACATTGGATGTTTTTGCTCTGACAATATAAGAGGCAATCTTTTTCTTTAAATTGTTTTGCTTTGCATCAATTAAACTGGGGGGGGGAGGAGGAGAAGGTTGACCCGGTTGTTTTGATAAGATAAAAAATAGGTGCTACAGAAAGGAAGTGAAACTTTGCATGTTAAACTAATTGGAGAATGTGATTCATGATGTGTAATTAAGGGAGGGAATTGTGCATGATACAATGTGTTCAGGGGAGGAGAATTGAGTTTCGGGCATCTATCCATGAGTGCCGATGCTTCGTTCTCATTATTATAGACTTTTTAGATAAAACAATGTTGGAATGTTCTTTGATCTGTCTCATTAATCGGAACCATGACATCATGCCAGAATCTACTTTCTTTTCAAACAACCTGGGAGTCCTGAGCCCCAGCTGCTGTCTCTAGCCTTGAGAGAAGTTGGCAAAGATTCAGGGAAATCTTCATCATGGGAAAAGTGAAACTTCTTGGAGATGGTGAGCTGGCAGCTTCTGAGGAGGAAGTAACAAACAGCATGTTGTGTGAAGATGAGTTTGTGCAGGTCTCCCAGTTTTGGGGAGAACACAAGCAGTTAGAAGAGTTTATCTGGTTGTCAGGCTGGAACCACTCCAGTGGAGACTTCAGATGCCTTGAGACTGCCTTGCCAAAGACTTCAAAAGCAGAAGGGTCAGGAGCTACCAGATCGTCTGCCACTGAGAATTTGGGTCAGTGGAAAATCCTGTCTGCAGACCAGACAGCCTGCCAGCGCTAGGAGTCTCCTGCCAGGCCCTCCAGACCCACAGAGAGCCCCAGCCTGGGGCCTCTGCAGCAATAGGAGGTTTGGAATCCCCTGCAAGTGGAAGTTCAACAATCTCTGAGCTTGCCACAGTTAATAGAGGCCTTGCAACAGCTTGGGGTGGTGCAGAAGCCTGGAGATCAGAAGGTGGTGGGTGGATGACCACAGCAAGGAGTTTGGTCACCACCCCAAATGTACAGTAACCACTGAGGGGCCTTCTAATGAGGGAGACCCAGTAGCCTCCCCTCAGACAACCACAGCAAGGGGGGCAGCAGCAGGGCCCAAACATGCAACTGCTGGGCCTACAGTAGCACCAATGGTGTCACCAGCAACTGGGGGTTCAACAACTGCATTGGGGGCCTCGATAGCCATTGAATCAACAACCAGGATGGGGCCAGCAGCAATTGGGGTACAACAGCAACTAATGATGGCCCCACATTTCAGAGCAACCTTCAATGGGGACCCAAAGAAACTGATTTTTTTCCTCAATCAAGTATGCTCTCATTTGAATTGTTGGGCCTATCTCTACCCAGACTCAGGTGCTATAGTCAATGTGATTGTGTCTAGCCTAGAGGGAGAAGCATCCGAATGGTTAAGCAATTTATATAATGAGAAAGCCCCTGAATTGGAGGACCCCCATCTCTTCCTCCTAGGACTGAGAGAAAGATTTGAGGACCCATCCATAACCCTCAAAGCAGAAGAACAAATCCACAAGATGAAACAAGCTGGCTGGCCTGCCCTGGTGTACATGCGGGAGTTCCGCAAGATAGCCGGTCAGATAGAGAGATGGCTTGAGCAATCCATAATTCATCATTTCAGGGATGGGTTGGATGACCACCTTTCCTAGGCCTGCATCTACCAAGCTGTACCTGACCAGCTGCAAGAATGGTACTGGGCAGTGGTAAGATTAGATGTTCAGCTTGCCTGCTATAAGAAGCCTCTCCAAGCTGAGGCCAGAACAACCCGAATGGCAATCACTCCCCACAAAAATCTCCAACTACTGTGATGGCTGAAAGACCTAGGCCACCTGCAGGCCCATCAATCAAATGTTTCCAGTGCAGACAGCAGGGACATGGAGCAGCAAATTTCCCAGTCCCCTACCCCCATTTGCAGAATAGACTAGGACCAGCAGTGAGAAAGAAACCTGCACAGAGGCTAATGGGAGTGAAATCCAATCGGATGACACAGGATCCTGTTGCCCAGGTCACATCCCCCACACAGAAGGATGCCGGAACTCAGGCTGGAGCCACCCCCATTCTACCCTCTTTTGACAGCGATGACAAAGGAGAAAACAACCCGATGGTAAGCTGACACGTCCCACCTTTCTCACTGCCCGCCAAGCTCATAATCCCTAAGTTGGGTACACAGGTAGATTTAAAGGTGCTAGTTGATTCTGGATGCTCCCAATGCAACATTAGCTTGCGATTTGCCACGAAACTGGGCATATGAGTAAAACTGCTCTCCAAACCTGTGAGGTTTGAGCAAGCCGATGGCTCCCTAATGGGAGGGATTTTAGTCACGCAATTAATGGAACCCCTACACCTAGAAATAGGTGAGCACTGGGAGATTATTTGCTTCCTGGTGGCCCCAAAAATGACTGAGGCTGTGATTCTAGGATTAGCCTGGTTGGACAAATGGAAGCCATTTATCTGGTGGGAGAAAGGAATAAGAACTGTGAGACTACCTATGGGGCCTAACCCTCCCACTGATTCAACATATGTGGTGGGACAATTTAGGCCACCAACTGAACAAGCGCACATGGCTGCCTCACCACTGCTAGGTGAACCAACCATCCCCAGTGAGTACCGGGACCTGGTGGGGGCATTTAGTGAAGAAGAATGCAACACCCTTATCCAACCCTGGCCACCACAGGTAGCTTCTCATGAGTACCTTCATCCTGATTCTCCCAGGTTGTCCCTCATGCAGAGATTCTAAGACTCTAGTCCTCATAGAGTTTGGAACTATGACCCGATTTCCCCAAAGAATGCAGCCCTTGTAAGCTGACAGCTCATACTTCCTTCTACTGAAGCTATGAAATTCTACTCCCAGACTAGCTTCTGGCCACCCCCTCAGCACCCAGTTCAAAACGTGACTGAGCATTTTGTCAGAGGCGGTTTCAGAAGCCACATCCCCTGCATGAAGGGGAGACTCTGGCAAGTCCTGGATTGCCAGGATGCATGCAGCAGGTGCATGGTCTGGTTCTCAGTGAGGGAGGGGCAGCCTGCTGAGTGCGTCAGCATGGCCCATTTTCCTACCTCATTTATGAATTGAATAATAAGCTATAGGAGCTTGCCTTCCATCAGCCATTAAATGGCTCAAAATGGCTCCTATTTCGTATGGGGATGCATCACATTCAATATTGATAGGCAGCTTCTCATTAAAATGTGTTAAGATGGAGTTTGATGACAGCAGTGATTTGACTGCCTTGAAACTTTTTTCATGGATGCTTGTCCACTGCCATTGTGCCCTTTTGTCCAAGAGCCTGTGTAAGGGCTCTGCCAATGCAGCCTTATGTGGATGGAATGTATGGTAGAAATTGAGTAACCCTAAAAATCCTTGTAGCTTCCCCTTTGACTTTGGGCAGGGAGGCTGCTGAATAACTTTGAGCTTAGAGACAGCGGGGTGTATGCCTGCAGCATCAATGTGATGTGTGAACTCTGTGGTTGTTGTTAGTTGCGAAGTTGTGTGCGACCCATTGCGATCCTATGGACAATGTTCCTCCAGGCCTTCCTGTCCTCTACCATCTTCTGGAGTCCATTTAAGCTCACGCCTACTGCTTCAGTGACTCCATCCAGCCACCTCATTCTCTGTCGTCCCCTTCTTCTATTGCCCTCAATCTTTCCCAGCATTAGGCTCTTCTCCAGTGAGTCCTTCCTTCTCATTAGATGGCCAAAGTATTTGAGTTTTAGCTTCAGGATCTGGCCTTCTAAAGAGCAGTCAGGGTTGATCTCCTCTAGGACTGACCGGTTTGATCGCCTTTCAGTCCAAGGGACTCGCAGGAGTCTTCTCCAGCACCATAGTTCAAAGGCTTCAATTCTTTGGCACTCAGCCTTTCTTATGGTCCAGCTTTCACAGCCATACATTGCAACTGGGAAGACTATAGCTTTGACTATACGCACTTTTGTTGACAGGGTGATGTCTCTGCTTTTTAGTGTGCTGTCTAGATTTGCCATGGCTTTCCTCCCGAGGAGCAAGCGTCTTTTAATTTCTTGGCTACAGTCCCCATCTGCAGTGATCTTGGAGCCCAGGAAAATAAAATCTGTCACTACCTCCATTTCTTCCCCATCTATTTGCCAGGAATTGAGAGGGCCAGATGCCATGATCTTGGTTTTCTTAATGTTTAGTTTCAACCCAAGTTTTGCACTCTCCTTCTTCACTCGCAACAAGAGGCTCTTTAGTTCCTCTTCACTTTCTGCCATTAGAGTGGTATCATCTGCATATCTTAGATTGTTGATGTTTCTTCTGGCAATCTTAATTCCAACTTTTGATTCATCTAGCCCTGCCTTTCTCATGATGTGCTCTGCATATAGGTTAAATAGGCAAGGTGACAGTATACAGCCTTGCCGGACTCCTTTCCCAATTTTGAACCAATCAGTGGTTCTGTGTCCAGTTCTCACTGTTGCTTCTTGGCCTGCATATAGGTTTCTCAAGAGACAAATAAGATGGTCTGGTATGCCCATCTCTTTAAGGACTTGCCAGAGTTTGTTATGATCCACACAATCAAAGGCTTTAGCAAAGTCAATGAAGCAGAAGTAGATGTTTTTCTGGAACTCTCTAGCTTTCTCCGTGATCCAGCGTATGTTAGCAATTTGATCTCTAGTTCCTCTGCCTCTTCGAAATCCTGCCTGAACTTCTGGTAGTTCTCGATCCACATACTGCTGGAATCTAGCTTGTAGAATTTTAAGCATAACTTTACTAGCATGAGAAATGAGTGCAATGGTGCGATAGTTTGAACATTCTTTGGCACTGCCTTTCTTTGGAATTGGAATGTAAACTGATCTTTTCCAATCCTGTGGCCACTGTTGAGTTTTCCAAATTTGCTGGCAAATTGAGTGTAGCACTTTTACTGCATCGTCGTTTAAGATTTTGAATAGCTAAGCTGGAATACTGTCACCTCCACTAGCTTTGTTGTTGCTCAGCTTTTCTAAGGCCCACTTCACTTCACATTCTAGGATGTCTGGCTCGAGGTCAGTGACCACCTCATTGTGATTATCAGGGACGTTAAGCTCATTCTTGTATAGTTCTTCTGTGTAATTTTGCCACCTCTTCTTAATCTCTTCTGCCTCTGTTAGGTCCCTGCCATTTTGGTCCTTTATCATGCCCATTTTTGCATGAAACGTTCCTTTCATCTCTCCAATTTTCTTGAAAAGATCTCTGGTCCTCCCTATTCTATTGTTTTCTTCTATTTCTTTGCATTGTTCATTTAAGAAGGCATTCTTATCTCTTCTAGCTATTCTTTGGAATTCTGCATTTAATTGGGAATATCTTTCTTTTTCTCCCTTGCCTTTCGCTTCCCTCCTTTCCTCAGGTATTTGCAAAGCTTCCTCAGACAGCCATTTTGCTTTCTTGCATTTCTTTTTCTTTGGGATGGTTTTGGTTGCTACCTGTTGTACAATGTTGCGAACCTCTATCCATAGTTCTTCAGGCACTCTGTCTATCAGATCTAATTCCTTAAATCTATTTGTTACCTCTACTGTATATTCAACAGGGATATGATTTAATTCATACATGACTGGCCTACTACTTTTCCCTACTTTCTTTAATTTAAGCCTAAACTTTGCAACAAGAAGCTCATGGTCTGAGCCACAGTCAGCTCCTGGTCTTGTTTTTACTGACTGTATAGAGCTTCTCCATCTTTGGCTGCAGAGCATATAGTCAATCTGATTTCTATGTTGTCCGTCTGGTGATGTCCATGTGTAAAGCCGTCTCTTGGGTTGTTGGAAAAGAGTGTTTGCTATGACCATCGTATTCTCTTGACAAAATTCAATCAGCCTGTGCCCTGCTTCATTTTGTACTCCAAGGCCAAACTTGCCTGTTATTCCAGTTATCTTTTGGCTTCCTACTTTAGCATTCCAATCCCCCATGATGATAAGGACATCATTTCTGGGTGTTAGTTCTATAAGGTGCTGTAGGGCTTCATAGAACCGGTCAATTTCATCCTCTTCAGCACCGGTGGTTGGGGCATAGACTTGGACTACTGTGATATTGAATGGTTTGCCTTGGATTCGAACTGAGATCATTCTGTCATTTTGAGGATTGTATCCCAGTATTGCTTTTCCTATTTTTTTTATTGACTATGAAGTCTACTCCATTTCTTCTGAGGGATTCTTGCCCACAGTAGTATACCTGATGGTCATCTGAATTAAATTCACCCATTCCTGTCCATTTTAGTCCGCTGATACCTAAGATGTCGATGTTTAGTCTTGTCATCTCTTGTTTGACCATGTCCAGCTTTCCTTGATTCATGGATCTTACATTCCAGGTTCCTATGGAGACAGAATCTTTACAGCATCGGACTTTCCTTTCACCACCAGACATATCCACAGCTGAGTGTCCTTTCGGCTTTGGCCCAGTCGCTTCATTCTTTCTGGCGCTACTAGTACTAGCCCTCTGCTCTTCCCCAGTAGCATATTGGACGCCTTCCGACCTGAGGGGCTCATCTTCCAGCGTCATATCATTTTGCCTTTTGGTACAGTCCATAGGGTTTTCATGGCAAAGATACTGGAGTGGTTTGCCATTTCCTTCTCCAGTGGATCACGTTTTGTCAGAACTCTCTGCTATGACCTTTCCATCTTGGGTGGCCCTGCACGGCATAGCTCATAGCTTCATTGAATTACACAAGCCCCTTTGCCACGACAAGGCAGTAATCCATGAAGGGGGAACTCTGTGGAGTTCACACCAATTTGACATTTGTCCCTCTTGAGCTTCAGCCCTGCTTCATGGAAACGCTGAACGACGGCTTTGAGCCATTTAGCCAATATTTCTACTGACTCCCCAGCTATGAGGAATACCCGGAATATTTTTGAGCATGCATTCCATCAAACTCTGGAAAAGACCTGGGGCCACAGTGACCCCAAACTGTAGGTGACGAACCCTGAATGCCCCCCTATGGGTCACTGGTTTTGAGCTTCTGCCATGGCATCATCCACGGGCAGTTGCTGGTACACCTGTGCCAGGTCCAATCTGGTGAATACACAACCTTCCTGTAGTGATGCCAAGATATGGCTGACTACAGGTACCAGATATGCAGCATTGCAGCCTTTAAACCATCTTCACTAACTTGGTTTGCTCTTAGGTAGTTCTCAACTCATGAAATGTAAGAGCTCCACCTCTCTGGGTGCGACAGGTTGAACTCTGATAGCTTGCTGACCTTGGCCATGGTTTGCTGTTACTGATCTCTCAATGCCTTGTGCTGCTAAGGACTTCTGTGTTGATCCTAGGGATGGGTCCCTTAGGATGTGAATGCCTCTAGCGTGGCTTGCTGGCAGGCAGAAAGGGGGGAACATGGTTCCTACCAGGGCGCTGATGCTTGGTTTATCCCTAGTGACTTTTGGCTCTCTCTTCCTTAGCAGCACATCCCATCCTTGTCGCCACTATTATATACTGGGATCTTTGAGGCATTGATGAGGCGAAAGTGAAAGTAACAGAACTTTTATTAGGTTAACACAGAAGCAGCTCTAACAGACACCTTGACATCTATTTATACAAACCACCAATAGGTGGCAACCAATGAAATTAAAGCAATTCTCCCACCCAAAACACAAGCTTGCAAACTTGCAGACAGGCAATTAACATTCAGACAACACAGCTGTTATTCAATTATAACGGCCCATATAATTTACTTCAATACATAACAATTATCAAAATGACGTCCTCTACTTTAGAAAATAATGCATTAATGTTTTAAACTAGCTAGTTAATAATTTGACCCAAAATGGATGCATTTGGACCTTTCAGCACTCTAGGAGATTTAACTCCTATGGCTCAGGGAAATAATAGAATACCATAAACTGGATTCTTTGCTCAGCATATTTATCAAGGCTCAAACACAACTTGCTTGATTTTCACACTATAGTTTTAGATGTATCATCAACAGAACCTGGCTTATAAACTAAGCAGAATCCAACCAGGATAGTATTAAAAGTGTCTTAAAAAGGTAAAAGGTAAAGTTTCCCCCGCACATGCGTGCTAGTTGTTTCCGACTCTAGGGGCCGGTGCTCATCTCCATTTCAAAGCCGAAGAGCCAGCGTTTGTCCGAGGACGTCTCTGTAGTCATGTGGCCGGCATGACTAGACACCAAAGGCGCACGGAATGCTGTTACCTTCCCACCGTAGTGGTCCCTATTTTTCTACTTGCATTTTTACGTGCTTTCGAACTGCTAGGTGGGCAGAAGCTGGGACGAGTAACAGGTGCTCAATCTGCTATACGGCATTCGGGATTCGACCTGCCAAACTGCCGACCTTCTGATCGAGAAGCTCAGCATCCTAACCCACAAATCATTTCTTTGCAGTAGAAGTGCTATATAATTTCCTTCTTCCTGGACATTTTTTTTAAACTGTAAGGATGTTCTTATGAAATCAGTAGTTGACCGGACATTTGTCAAATCAGCTTGACAGAACATTTTCCTTAAACCAGAAAACCCTAAAAATACAATTTAAACACAATACACAATAACTTTATTGATTAGCCCTTGGGCCATATCAAAGTACAAAGTTCCAGCAACAAACCATCACCAAAACTTGATAAAAACAATCCAAAATGGAATTTGATAAAATACAATTTAAAATGGAATTAAAATACAATTTAAGTTGAAATAGTAATAAAATACAAATTTAAGATATAGATAAAATATGATAACATTATATTTCGGAGTCGCCCTTACAATCTACCCCAATCAGTCCCACATATGCAGATCTTAACTGGATCATTTTGTTTAAATACTGTGCTACGTTGAATGTTATTTTCAAGTTCTGGCCGGACATAAGGTAAGTTATTTTGATATGGGGATCCCAATGGGTCATTCGTTTGGTATATAGACCAAGATACCTGTCTCTCACCCTCTTATACAGACAACAGTCAAATAGGATGTGATCCAGGTCCTCTACCTCTGCCGCTCCACAAATGCAGAGACGCTCATTGTACCATATAGCATGAAATCTCCCATATCTGACCATTGTATCAAGCTGTTCGAATCTCGCTCTCGTAAATATGTCCCTAAGATGTTTTGGGAGTTGTAACTTCAAATAACTGTCCACTTGAAAAGTACATTTGTATTTACTCAGCCATTTCAAGTTACCCACCTTACTAAGGATAGCTATATCAGTTTGTGCTTCTATATCCTTAATTCTTTGGGTAACTCTTTTTTTAGATTGTTCTCCTGTTACGCAAGAAACAGGAAGGCCACAGCTTCTTACAAAATTTGTTAGTTTGGTGATCCAGGAGATTTGTGATTGCAGTTTTATTTGCTCTAGTAGGCATAATTTGGGGAGTCTATCAGTCTCCATTTCATTAACTTTGCACCAGTAGTTATAAGCTCTAATTTTAGATAATGCCTGAATTGTATGAATTCCCAATTCTGCTCTAACTGCTGCAGCAGATGTTCTTGGATCTACACCCAAAATACATCTCAGATGCTGGGACTGTGTTTGTTCTAAAGCTGTGGTTGAATAAAGACCCCAAATTTCTGCTCCATACAAGAGCATTGTCGTAACCTTAGCCTTATAAACTTTGAGTAGTGGAGCTAGGGACCCTGGGTAACTATGGTTCTTTAGTTTGAGCAATAAATTCAAACGGGCTTTTGCTCTAAATGTACTTCGTTGATGATGGCAGGCCCAAGATCCAGTCTTGGAAAAAGTTACTCCCAAATATACAAAGGTATTAACCTGCTCAATTGGTTCACCATCTAATTGCTACTTATGTCTCTGATGGTTTCTTCCAAACACCATTATTTTTTATTTCGATTTGCTAATAATTAGGGAGTTATCCTGGCAATAAGAGCTGAATCTTCTTAATAGCCTACGTAATCCTACTTGTGAGTATGATAATAAAATCATATCATCAGCATAAAGCAAGCTGTTACAGTAAGTATTTAGGATCATCGGCATGTGTACCATGGTATCCTTCATTAACCCTGGCAAATCATTGATATATAAATTAAATAATAATGGGGCCAGGATACACCCTTGCCTTATCCCTTTCTTTGTGTGAATCCTGTTAGTCAGGGCCCCATTAACCCCATACTGCACCCTCAAACAGGTACTTGTGTAAAGGGCTTTAATCAAAGCCAGGAGTCTGGGTTCTATTTTAAGAGATGTCAATTTACTCCATAGTATGTCTCTATTTACCATATCAAATGCTGCTGTAAGGTCTATAAAAGCAGCAAACAGGGGTCTCCTCTTATAGGCATATTTGGCAATTAGATGGTTCAAAACAAAGCAGTTATCAATAGTAGATCTGTTCTGTCTAAAACCTGCTTGTTCTTCTGTGAGGATGTTGTTTTCCTCTACCCAGATTTCAATTCTGTTCAAAAGGTACCTAGCATATATTTTTGCTACAATGTCAATCAGGCTGATGGGCCTATAATTACTAGGATCCTTTTTATTCCCTTTTTTAAAATTGAAAAGTTTTAAAATACATTTTATCTTTAACAATCCCCCCTCCCTCCACCCACCCCTACCTAACCCTCCCTATCCCTCCCCCCCATTCCCCCCTCCCCCTGACTTCCCAGAGCTAAGTACAAGGTATAAAAACAAAGAACAATCATAAACATCCATATGCTAATAACAATAAACTATTAATTGAGTCTATCGCACTCTAGCTCATATGAAGTAACTACAAGCAATACTAATATTACATAAAAAAGGGAAAAAAGGAAAAAAAACTTATTCAAATGCTAAGTGAAACTTTTTAGTCCCATATTTGTTCTGGATATAATCAATCCACTTTCTCCACTCCATAATATAACGTTCTTGCGAATGATCTTTCAAATAAGCCAAAATCTTTGCCATTTCCGCCAAGTCAGAAACCTTTAGAGTCCATTCTTCTATAGTCGGCAGTTCCTCCTTCTTCCAGTATTGACCTATTAATAGTCTTGCTGCTTTAACTAAATTCAACATCAATTTAATGTCCACAACAGTAACATCTGTAATTATGCCCAATAAAAACAATTGCGGACAAAACTTTATCCTTTGCTTGAAGATCTTCTGCATATTCCACCAAATTTTTATCCAAAAAGCCTTAACCTTTTTGCAGGTCCACCATATATGAAAATACATTGCATCTTCGCCACCACATCTCCAACATTTAGGTTGATAGTTCGGATACATACTTGCAAGCTTTTTAGGATATAAATGCCACCTATAAAACATTTTATAAAAGTTCTTCCTTAAATTTTGGGCTTGTGTAAATTTTACGTTCCTCACCCAAATCTTTTCCCAAGTGTCCGTTGTAATAACTTCTTGAATATTCTGAGCCCATTTTATCATGCAGTCTTTAACAAGTTCTGTTTCTGAATCAATGTCTATCAATGCAAGATAAATCCTTTTGATATGTGCTGGACGCTGATTTCTAATTTGCTTTACCAAATTTTCATCAGTCATTGAAAAACCAACTTTCTGGTCTTCTTTCCACCTGGCCCGAAATTGACCATATTGAAACCAAGTTTGAATGATCTTCTCATCTCGCAAAAGATTGTACGGCTTCAAACACCAGACATTCCTCTCCAAGCTTAAGATCTCCTTGTAGGTAGTCACATCATGTTTGAAGCCAACATTTATGTTTTCTATTGCGTGTTTTGGGATTGCCCACAACGGTATCTTGTAGTCTAGCTTGTGTCTATACTTCTTCCAAACTCTCAGCAATGCCTGTCTTAAAATATGCACTTTAAACACATTATCTACCTTCTTGTCATATAACAAATATACATGCCAGCCAAATAACAAGTCGTGGCCCTCAAGATTTAATAATCTCCCTTGTGTCAAATTAATCCAATCACTTATTCCTGACAATGCAGCAGCTTCATAATATAATTTAAGATTAGGCATTTTAAGACCACCTCTTTCACGCGTATCCTGCATAATTTTAAGTTTAACTCGTGGCCTTTTCCCTGCCCATACAAATTTATTGATACCCCGTTGCCATTCTTCCAAATTAGAGTCTTTTTAAAGAATTGGTATCATTTGGAATAAAAATAAAAATTTAGGCAGGACATTCATTTTCACTGCTGCGATTCTTCCCAGTAAAGACAATTGCAATTTTTTCCAACTCTCCAATTCTTTTTGAATTTTTCCCCATAACTTTTCATAATTATTTTTATATAACTTTGCATTTGAGGGTGACAAATACACCCCCAAATATTTAACCCTTTTAACAATCTCAAATCCAGTTAGTCCTTCTAAAAGGGCCTTTTGCAATACTGTCATGTTTTTGGCTAAAATTTTAGTTTTTTGTATATTAACCTTAAATCCAGAAACCTTCCCATATTGCATTATTATCTCCATCAGGTCCACAACAGAATTTTCTGGCTGGGTCACCGTAACAACCAGATCGTCTGCGAACGTCCTCAATCTATAATCCTGATCTCTAATTTGAATACCCTTATTTTTTTCCGAATTCCGTATTTTTATCAATAATATCTCCAATGTTAAAACAAATAATAGAGGTGATAACGGACACCCTTGTCGTGCCCTTCTCAATATTGCATACTTCAGTCAAGCTATTATTTACTATTATTCGGGCAGTTTGCTTTTGATATAATGCCCTAATTGGTTGTAAAAATTTATCCCCAAAATTCATTTTATCTAGAACTTTCATCAAAAATTGCCAGTCCAATTGATCAAAAGCTTTTTCAGCATCTAGAAAGATTAACGCCGCAGGGATCTGGTTGTTCCTTTCCAAAAACTCCACCACATCAACTATATGCCTCACATTATTTTTCATTTGTCTACCAGTAATAAACCCAGTTTGATCCCCATGAATCATCTGTTGCAAAACCCTCATCAATCTATTAGCTAAAACCTTAGCAAATATCTTGTAGTCTGTATTTAAAAGTGATATTGGTCTGTAGTTTCTTACTTGAGTAACATCCTGATCTTCCTTCGGAATCAAAGAAATAAAAGCAGTTCTCCAAGACGGAGGCATCCTTCCTCCCCTCTGAATTATCTGGAACAATTCCCTTAATGGCTTTATCAGCTCCAGTTGTAAATTTTTGTAATAGACCGCAGTCAGACCGTCCGTACCTGGCGCTTTGTCCACCTTCAATTGCTTAATTGCTAAAAGAATTTCTTCTTCTGTTATCAATTGATTAATCTCTTCCTTTTGTTCTTGTGTAAGAACTGGGATGCTAGCATTCTTCAAGTATACATCAATATCTGTTTCATTAATCTTATCCTTAACATATAATTTGGAATAAAAGTCCACAAAGGCTTCCTTGATAAGATCCTGTTGAAACACAACCTTGCCTTTATGTTCAATTTTATCTATGTTAGAGGCCCTTTGTTTTTTCCTTAACCTGTAAGCTAGCCACCTACCTGGTTTATTGGCATTGCAAAAAGTGTTATGCCTAGCAAACCGTAAGTTAGTTGCCACCTGATCAGCCATCAACTTATCAAATTGTCCTCTTAGCAAGTTAATAACCTCTTTAATCTTCACATCTGATGGATTCAAAATTAGGGCCTTTTCTTTTTCCCTAATTTCATTCTCCAGTTCTTTCCTCCTAATTTCCATATTACGTCTGTATTTATTATTCATATATATTAACACCCCTCTCATATAAGCTTTGCTAGCATCCCAAACCATGTCCATAGAAGTATCCTTGTTCATATTAATTTCAAAAAAGTCTTTCATCTGCTTTTTGCATTCTTCCACATTTTTCTGATTTCTAAACAAATTCTCATTTACGTGCCAGGAGCGCCTATCTCTATTGTCCTTATTGATCTCTAACCAGACTGGACTATGGTCAGATATAGTTCTTGCACAGATCTTTATCTTCTTAATCCTAGAAAAAAAACCATTAGTCAGTAATATAAAATCAATCCTAGAAAAAGATTGGTGTCTATCAGAAAAAAAAGTATAATCCTTTTCATGTAAATGCGTTTCACGCCAGATGTCTCGTAATTCCAGATCATCCTTCATTTCAAAAAAAGATTTAGGCAGTCTAGCATGACTTGGGGCATGTTTAAAAAAACCCGATTTGTCCAGCTGTACATCCAAGACACCATTCCAATCTCCCATAAAAATAAAAGATTTATAATCCAACTGGGTAATCTTTATATGTAGTGAACTATAAAAGTCAGCTTGTTGTTGATTTGGAGCATACAGTCCAACTAAAAGCGTTTTTTTGCCTTCTAACAGCAAATCTATCATAACATATCTTCCTTGTTTATCTACTTCAATTAGTTCCGCTGTCAGAGTATTCTTAACATAAATAACCACTCCATTTTTCTTATTCATTGCAGAAGCAATAAATTGCGTACCCAACCTTGAATTCAACAAGTACTTTTGGTCCATAACCCTAATATGCGTTTCTTGCAAGCAAATAACGTCAGTCTTAAATTGTTTTAAATATTGAAAAACTTTCTTTCTCTTCTGTGGTGAATTTAATCCATTAACATTCCAGGTTAGGAACTTAGTCACCATTCTTGGCATCCTGAAGCTTCTGGAGCACGTCTGCCAGGACCCCTTTAACTTCCTTAGGCCCCGCCCCTCCCACAGCTTCGCTATAGGTACGCTTTGGAGGTTCCATAACTTTCTGCTGATCTTGCTCTTGCTCTTGTCTCACTCGTCTTGAAGCGGCACGCGTCATCCTCTGCTCTCTAGCAACTACCGATGAAACTGTAATTTGATCCCCTCCAGTACCATTCTCCTCTGTCTGTATTCCTTCAGCATCTTGAGGCTTTCCCTCGCCATTTCCCTTTCCAGATTCCAAAAGTGGTGGAGGGGTTGCTTTTAAAACTTTACTGTAAAAATCACGTGCCTGAATCACTGTGACCAAACGGTGTCTTTTACCTTCATGCATCACCACCATGCCCACTGGAATCTCCCATCTAAACTTGATGTCACATTTCTTAAGTTCCTGTGCCAGAAAAGCAAAATCTTTCCTTCTCCTTAAAATTTTTGGAGGAATCTCTTTTAAAACCAAAACTTCTTGCTCAGCAACCACAAGCTTAGTATCATAAGCAACTTGAATAACTTCGTTCCTAATTGCTCTCTTTGTAAAATAAACCACCACATCTCTAGGTAACTTCCTCTGCCTTGCAATCCATGAGTTCACACGAAAAATTTTGTCTATACTTCCCTCAATTTCAGCTGCTGACTGTCCCAGTACCGCTTCCAAAGCCTCAGAGACCAACTGCTTTAAATCTTCTTTAGGATTCTCTTTTAAGCCTCTGATTCTGATAGCAAACTCCATCTGATGGTACTGGACGAGGGTCAGGTCTCCATCCATTTTATCCATTATATTTTCATTCTCTAATACTTTTGCTTCTAATATGGAATTTTTTTGACTAAGATCCTCCATTTTTTCATCCAAACATTGAACGCATTCAGCCACACCTTCAATTGCAGGCAAAATGTCTGCCCTCATTGCTCTAAACTTCTCCTCCAGTTTCTCCTCCAGCTTTTCCATCTTTTCTTCCATCATATCTGACATTAATTGTGAATGCTTTTCAAAGGCATCCTGTAAACCCTTAAGCATCAATGCCGGAGCAGGTGCAGGAGGAAGCAAAGCTTGCAACGAGGTCTGTTGCACCGGGGAAGCCCCCGCACTCTGGAGAACTTTAGAAGTTTTAGTCGCCATCTTCCCCCACTTTCACTTACTGCGCACTTTCACTTTTGAAAGCCATAAAGTCCATTGAACTAGAGAATAAAAGTCCACTTCACCTTGACCTCCTGTACCGCTCTGCCTGAATCTTCACACTCAAGAGTCTTTCCTTCTGGCAGGGGTGGTTGCTAACGCTTGGTTCTGCTCCAAAAAACATGGAGCAGAGGCGCTGCACAGCCTGGAGCAAACCCAAGCTCGATCCTTCAGCTGCCCAAACTTAAAGCTCAGGTGGCCCCGGAGAGCTCAACCCCTACCTGGGGCCTCACCCCCTCCTCTTCTCCCGGGAGGAGGCTTCTGAATCACCAAAACAGCTGATCGGCGCTGTTTTCAGCAATTCAACAAAGCCACGGAGCGGACAGCCCGGCTGTCTTCAGCGTCGCGTCACCACCGGAAGTCCCTTTTTATTCCCTTTTTTATATATAGGGACAACTATTGCCATTTTCCACCCATCTGGTATATGGCAGGTGTTATTTATGTGTGTAAAAAGACCTGCTAATACAGGGCCCCACCAGTTGGGAAATTTCTTAAATAATTCTGCTGGTAAAAAATTCTCGCCTGGGGCTTTATTGCTCTTTAAGCTTTTAATGATGGACTGTATCTCCTTTTCTGAGACTGGTGGCCAAGAGGGGAGAGTTCTAGGATTTACCAAATCACTGTTTAAAAATAATTTCTTTACCGCTTCGGTGGGGGCAAACAAGCACTTATAATAATTCTCCCAGTCCGCAGCAGAGATTGGTATGTCAAATGCAAATCTCTGTTCCTTCAGGATACCTGCTACAGAGTGCCAAAATAATACTGAATTATGACTTCTGGCAGCCAACTCAAGTTCTGACCAGATTGAAATGGCAAACGTTTTTTCTTTAATGTTATAGTTTTTTTATATTCCCTTCTTGTGTGCAGCATCTTAGCTTGTATATGGGCAGTAGGATTCCTCTGGGCAAGCCTCATGGCTGCCTTCCATTTCTTTTTCTGTCACTGGCAATCAGGATCAAACCAGCGAGGTCTACCCACTTGGGCTCTTTTTGTAGTAGGTTTAGCTGTTAGGTGTTTCTTCAGTATGTTACAAAGATTGGAGAATGCATTGAAGGCTGACATCCAGTCAGTAGTAGATGACTGTATTGTTCTAGCCCACTTAGTAGCATTCTCTGTTTTAAGGCATTCTAATATTGCCTTAGTATCAACTTTGGCCCAAATTAACCTTTTATTTTGGGTCACCTCTACCTTTTTGGTGAGCCATCTGTCAGCCATCTTATATGGTCTTAAATCTGAGCGGCCTCGCAATGTCACACTTACAGGCTGATGGTCGCTATTGACGCTAAGGTGTACTGTGACCTCTGAGAAGAGGTCAGCCTTATCTCTAGACACACAAAAGAGATCCACTACACTACTTGAATTGGCTGAGTGGTATGTATAAGGGTATGTATAATTCTTGTCCTTACCTCCCAAAATTTGGAGATTACCCTTAAAAATTAAGGAGACTAGGAGCAGGCCAGCGGCATTACTTTTACAGTCTCTCGAGAGCCACTGAGGATGGTTATCAAAGAACTCCCCTGGGATTCCCTTCTTCTGGGCAAGCTCATACAGAGAGGGACCCAGTCTAGCGTTCAGATCTCCTAATAATACCACTATGGACTGAGGGTACCATATAGATATATCTTCTAAGATAACTTCCAAGCCCATCCAATATTCAAAATTATAGTGCTGGGATGTGCTTGGAGGAATGTACACATTTACCAATATTAACTCAAACTGGTCATATTCAAATTTGACAGCTAGAAAGTATGGATACTTATCTTCGTTATATAATTTCTCTCCCTGCCATTGCAACTCTTCCTTTATAAGAATGCATAGCCCACCAGAGGGTCTCCCTTTGTTCTTTGTTTTTAGGGCTGGGGAGGCCCATCCCTGAAAGCCTGGCAATTGTACTGGTTCATCCACTTCGGTTAGCCAGGTTTCTTGAAAGGCTATTACGTCAAATCTAGAGAGAAAGCTCATTAGTCCACTATCAACCATCCCTTTCCAGCCAGCTATGTTCCAGGTCATCAACTGTATAGGGTTCTCAGAGGCAAGGTGGTATGACTTGGTTGATTGGCTAGATGGTGGAAATGCCAGATGTCAACTTGACAATGGAGCTGGGTCAATATCATCTAAGCTTCCCATATAAACACAGTTGTTGTGAGGTTCGATATTTCTCCTCGTGGGTTGCAGAACTTGTTGTTGCTCCTCTCTATCTCGGTTGCCAGTGTGCCTCTGCTCTTGCTCCAAAAATGATTTTTTTTCCAAAGAGCAGGTACTCTGGCTTAAGTCTATAAATGTAGATTTATGTCCATTTTTGGAGGGGCATGGCTGAGGGTTCATCTTGTGGAAAGATGTTGTGGGAACTTCTAAATCAAATGAGGATGTAAGCTGGATTATGTCCTTAGTGTTTGTCAGCTTAGGGGGCACTGTGTGATGAAGCCCTTTGTCTTTCAGTTGTTTCTCAGAGGCTGGGTCAGTCAGTGCAGTTACTCCACTCTCAGCCTGTGTGACAACACCTTTTTTTACTGTTGAGGTAAAGGCAGATTGTTGATTAAATATCTTGTCACAAGGTTGTGTGGTTAGTGGAGCCAAATTAAATAGAGGCTTTGCTGTAGATTGGGTTGTTGTCAGTGCCTCTTTTAGGTCGTCCAATCTTTGAATGATGTTAACTTGCTCAGGTTCTGGCAATGCACTGAATAGGTCAATCAACATTTCCTCTGGCACATCCTCAGCAGTTCCTGCAGCTGTGGGTAACACAGTTCGTATATTGCTTCTTTGCTTTCTCAGGGTCAGTTCAGTTGCAGCAGCCTCAGGCTTAGTAGTGTGAGAGCTGTTGCAGCCTAGATTTAAAGCGACAGTTCCCTCTTGGTGACGCTGTTTCAGGAGTGGGCACACTTTTTCTGAGCAAAAGACCCTTATTGGAAATATTGAGAAAAAGCTCAGAAAGGGCTTCATTCTGAAGAGCATGGAGGGAATTGTGGGCTGCTTGAATGATAGGAGAATTCTCATACATTGTGTTCTTGCTGGCAGCCACTCTGCATGTAGTAGATCTATCAGAGTGAATTCACAGCGGAGCAGCTGGCTCAGGGACAGCCTAATAGCTTTGCTATTGCTCCAATGCCCTCTATTTACTCTCTTGTCATAAATTTGCAATTTAACCTGGTTAGTTTGCAGACTGTAGTTATATTGGTCATCTCTTAGACCTTTGCCTGATTGAGTGTTTTCTCTGTAGGTGTTCAAATTTTTGGGAGGAGAACAAGGTCCTTCTCTACTTTCACCTTCTGAGTTAGCCATCCCATGTCTGTCCATGGTTATCCTCCCAAGTCCTTCCACAGTATTTGGGTGGCTCCTAACAAACTCTGCAAAAGACTCTTTCAGGCAATCGACCTTATCCATGACAATTGACAAGAGATTATATATTGAGTTTACAGTTTGAGCTGTAAGCAAACATTTTCTAGAGAGGAAGTCTGTCACATTTTCCCCCTTCAAATTTGCTACATCTCCCTCCTGTGTAAAAGAGGCTGTTGCCAGATTCCAAGGAGGGGAGCCATTCTCCAAGAGGGAGGAGGACAACTCCACACGCTGTCTGCTCTCCAGTTCGGTTTGTAAGTCCCATTCCAATGAGTCACATAAATTAAATTTATCTGATAAGGTCCCTGCGAATGAGTTACTTACTGGAGCAGACTGTCTGTTTGCAATATAATCCTCCATTTTCTGCTGCTTCAAAGGCTTGGATATACTTTCTGCTGCAGAGTGCTGTCTCTTCCTTCTTTTCCCCATTCAGGTTTGTTAAAACAGGTTTAAAAATAAGTTTAAAACTATGGTTTAAAAGGTTGAAATGGGTTAAAAATGGGTTTAAAAGGTTTAAAAGAGGTAGGTTAAAATACAATATTAAAAGAGGTTAAAAAGTTAAAATAAAAATAAAGTAAAATAAAATAAAATCCAATTTAAACAAATAACTTGTAAAACTAGTGGTAATAATGTTGTTTTATATTAGGTTGAAATAAAACTGCTTTATACGAGAATAAAATAATTCAGCATGCAGGGAGAAGGATAATGGTACCAGAGTACATAACAATTGACACACAACATAGCTTGCAAAGTAACTTTAAAATATGACAATTTGGTTTGGTCAAGAAAATTAATGTGATAGAAATATAGTTTCTGGCACTGGTCTTGTGCTTGGGGAAAAATTGTTCTGACAGGAAACTTCTTTAGGAAAGTAGAAGAGTTTACTAAAGAAATTTGGGGAAAATGTTTTCCAGTGGGGATAAATAATGTGGTTTCCTGTATTTTTGGGCAGTTCTCAAAGGTACACTTGTATAACAGTGCCTTACAAAACAGTAGGAAAGGCTTTTCTCTACTGAGTTCCCTGTGAGAAGGCAGAATGATGAAAAAAAATATTTACACATATTTATAAAACAAATTACATCCTCTGATTCTTTTTTGTCCTTCTATGCTTAATGCTTTATAAAGTGATTTGGGAGTTCCTGAAAACACTAATTGGATCATAAAGTGCCTCCTTCGTGTTGCTGTCAAAATGGAAGTCAGTTACCGAAAGCAATTTCTGTCCTTAGTTTCACATCTACTACTATGTTTATGCTAAATCATAGAATTCAATTAGAAAAATCTTGAGATGCCCCTAAATAACATATTTTGGGACAATTATGCCATAGTGAGTGAGAAATAGATGAGATTAAATATGGTTTACAATCAATGACAGGCACTTGCTTGATCCATACATATCAGATTTGACAACCTCTTTGACAAAGTTCCGGAGCTAGACATAGCTTCCTAACATTTGTATTCCTTAATATTGCCCAACAAATTCTATCACCAAAATAATGGGATAGGAAACAAAAACTATTAAGCCAATGACTGGCTAGTTATTGTACAAGTTTTGCTTAGTTCATTCCATTTTAATTAAAAGTAAATGAAATTTAATTTTTGTCCTAAAGTTTCCATGTTTTAGCCACGCCTCCAGAAAAGATGGCCTCTTGCAGCTGATCACGGAGATCGAGGGGAGCAAGTTTGGCATGGGGCCCTGCATGGGGCTGTTCTTCCCTACCCCGGATGGGTGACAGGACCCTCCGAGGCTTCGGTGGAGCCCGTAGGAGCTCTGGAGATGATGGCGGGACGGTGCTAGAGGGGGCGGCAAGGCAGCCAGGCGGTAAGGCTCCCAGACATCAAATAGCCGAATGGGACAGCTTGGTCGGGCAGGTGGATGACTTACAACGGCTGGCAGCGGCCGGCGGCACCCCATGGCAGCCCGTAAAGCGGCTGACGATAGGCCGGCTGCAACATGTGGCATGGGGCTTTTGCTGGCTCGTTCGGGCTGGCAGAGGACATACAATGGCTGATGGCAGCGGATGGCATCTTACAGCAGCCTGCAAATCAGCCGGTAAACAGCCTACTATGGCGCGCGGCATGCGGAGGCCTGCAACGGACCTGCAACGGCTTGAAGAAGCAGTCTGGTCCTGCAGCCGCCTGCAGTGGAGCTGTAACGACCTGGGGCAGCCTAGAAAGGTGGTCCGGATGGCGAGGCTCCTGGACTTGTGGCTGCTGACCTCATCTGCCCATCTGTTAGATCAGCGAGCTTCCCCCCCGACAGAGGTTTTGGGATGGTGAAGGCCGCCATCCGATGGTTTGAGCGCCATTTAGAACCCTCCTGGACTGGTCTGGAGGGTGGGAACATCTGGGACCACTTGAAGCTAAAAATGGAGGTGGGACGTGCCGGATGGCACCCAGAATAGTGGTTATCTCCTCGGGGGTCATACTTGAAATCTGAGATAACCCTCCTCCATTTTCTTTATCCAGAGACTTATTACAGCCCCTTGGTCGTGATAATATCTAGGACATGGAGATGGATGAATTATCACCGTTCATCACCAGAGCTGCGAAGTTCACCACCAATAGACTATTCTACCAGCCATCGGACTTTCTCTCCTCCTGCGACCTATCCAGGGCTGGATAATGGTTTCCTGAGATCCTGGTCACTGTGAGAGGGTGACCATGTTTTCAGGAACCACTGTTTCAGCTCTGTGGATTTAATATGCAGTTTGTTCCAGCCAACTCGTTCTTTGCTCTTATTTCTATCTTTTGATGGCTTACACCAGAAATGAGCTACTTACCCTGAGAACTTCCTTCCTCTCTCAGATGTGGCCTTCCAACCTGTGCCGCCGTTTCCTTAATGATGGGTCTTGGGACCCCGAGAGGTGGCATGGTGCTAAAAAGAGGCTTTTGGGTTTTCTTTTAAATTTTTTTGAAGGGTTAGGGAGGGGGGAGGGTCAGGCCCGGCAGAATGAGAGGAAGATTCTACCGGACATTTCTCAGTCTAGGTTGGCCAATGGCCGCGGCAATATGGGGGCCGGGGAGAGTCTTGGGACCCAGGGGGATGGGGTAGGGATACCGATCCCCATGGTGATTGGGAATAGCGGCAGATGGATGAGCAGAGGGCCATATCGTAATCTGAGATCACGCCCCCACTATTTTTGAGCTGTGGTGCACTCCAACCCTCTGGCTCTCACCTGCTGTCCTGGGTTAGAGGGAGGGCAGACACCTGAGCTCAGGCTGATCTATTTTAATGCCAGGTCTGTTGTGAATAAAGCTCCCCTCATCCATGATTTGATCGAGGAGGAAGACGCAGACCTGGCGTGCATCACGGAAACTTGGTTGGGCATGGAGGGAGGGGTCCCTCTGATTGATTTATGCCTTCCAGGTTTCCATGCGCTGCATCAACCTCAGGCTCAGGGTAGGGGAGGTGGCATGACGGTCGTTATCAGAGAGACCCTCCGTCCATGGGAGGCCACTGCCCCTCAGATAGACGGATGTGAATCCCTCCTCTTAAGGTGGGGTCCTGGTGGTCAGTTGGGCCTACTGATGGTATACCTCTCTCCAAGCTGCGTAGCAACAGCTCTACCCAGGCTACTTGATGCCCTCTCAGGATTGGTGGTTGAATTTCCCAGACTTATGGTTCTGGGAGACTTTAATCTGCCTTCCCTGGGCAGTGCATTGGAGGTGTCCCGAGAGTTCATGGCTTCCATGATGGCTATGGACCGGACCCAAATTATTCAGGACCCGACTCATGAGGGGGGAAACATGTCTGATCTTATTTTTATCTCTGGGCAGTGGTTTAATGGGCTGGGTGGGGTTACTCCAACATCTCAACCCCTTTCATGGACAGACCATTATCTCCTGCGGTTGGGCCTCTGTCACGTCACCCCCCCGCTGTCAGGAGGCAGAACCGACCAGATGGTTCCGCCCCAGGTGCCTGATGGACCCAGATAAGTTCCAGATGGCACTTGGATTGATTCCTACCTCCCTCTCCCACAGCCCGGTCGAGTCCTTAGTTAATGCCTGGCAACAGGCTGCTTCGGAGGCTCTTGACCGCGTTGTGCCTTTGCGTCCTCTGACCCGGCGCAGGTCCCGACTCGCTCCTTGGTTCTCCAAGGACCTGCGGGAGATGAAACGCCGGACAAGGGGCCTAGAGAGCATTTGGAGAACCAGTCGGTCTGAGTCTGACCGAACACAGTTAAGATCCTTTTCTAGATCTTATCTTGTGGCAATGAAGGTGGCAAAGCGGGCTTACTTCACCACCCTCATTGCATCCGCAGATAACCACCTGGCCCCCCTGTTTAGGGTGGTCCGCTCCCTTTTAAATCAAGGGACGGGAGAGGACCCCTTACGAGGACGGGCCAAGGAATTTAGTAAATATCTGGTGGACAAAATTGCTCAGATTCGGGCTGGTCTGTACTCTGACTGGGCAGTATCTGACGAGAGGAAAACGATGAGTTTGGCCGAGAACATTTGGGAAGAGTTTGATTCTGTGACTCCGGATGAAGTGGACAGGGTCATGGGGAAATTAAGTGCCGCCACGTGTTTGTTGGACCCGTGTCCCTCCTGGCTGGTCTATGCGTCTCGGGAGGTTACACGAGGCTGGCTCCTAGCAGTTATCAATGCCTCACTGAGTGAAGGGTACTTCCCTGCCACCTTGAAAGAGGCGGTGGTAAGGCCCCTCCTTAAGAAAACTGCATTGGATCCAGCTATTTTAAACAAGTTTCGTCCTGTCTCCAACCTTCGCTTTCCTGCGAAGGTCGTTGAGAGCGTGGTGGCATGGCAGCTCCCTTTGGTCCTGGAGGAAACTGAGTATCTGGATCCGTACCAATCGGGTTTCAGGCCCGGGTATAGCATGGAGACAGCATTGGTCACGCTGGTGAATGATCTCTGGTGGGCCCGAGATAGGGGTTATTCCTCTGTCCTGGTCCTATTAGATCTCTCAGCGGCTTTCGATACCATCGACCACGGTATCTTGCTGCGTCGTCTTGAGGAGTTGGGAGTGGGAGGCACTGTTCTGCGGTGGTTCTCCTCCTACCTCTTGGGCCATTCGCAGACGGTATTGGCAGGGGGGCAGAGGTTAACCCCTAGGCCCCTTAGTTGTGGGGTGCCTCAGGGGTCGGTGCTCTCATCCCTCCTGTTCAACATCTATATGAAGCCACTGGGAGAGATCATCCGTGGCTTCGGGATGAAGTATCATCAATATGCTGATGATACCCAGCTTTTCATCTCCACCCTGAACCAACCCAGTGATGCCCTTGATGTGATGTCCCGTTGCCTGGAAGCGGTACAGATTTGGATGGGAAAGAACAGGCTCCGGCTCAACCCGGCCAAGACTGTGTGGCTTTACGTACCGACATCTCATTTAGTCCAAGAGGTTCCATCTTTGATTATAGGAGGAGAGATGTTACCTCCCGTTGATAGAGCATGCAATCTAGGCATCCTCCTAGATTCACGACTCAGTTTTGAAGATCATATTGGAGTTGTGGCTAGGGGGGCATTTGCCCAGATTTGCCTGGTACACCAGTTGCGCCCCTTTCTGGACCAAGATGCCCTACGTACAGTCAGAGTGCGGCTGCATGGGTAGTGATGGGAGCACCCGATACTCCCATATTACACCCCTCCTGCGTGAGCTGCATTGGTTACCGGTTGCCCTCCGGGTGAGATTTAAGGTGCTGGTACTTACCTTTAAAGCCCTACATGGCTTAGGCCCGGGATACTTGCAGGACCATCTGCTGCCGGGAACGAATTCCCATCGCCCCGTACGCTCACACAGAGAAGGCCTCCTCAGGGTACCGTCGGCTAGACAATGTTGGCTGGCGACCCCCAGGGGAAGAGCCTTCTCTGTGGGAGCGCCAGCCCTGTGGAACCAGCTCCCCCCTGAGCTTTGGATGGCTCAAGATCTCCAGTCCGCGGCCTCAAAACACTCCTTTTCCACCTGGCTGACCTGGACTGACAGGGATTTTAATTATGTTTACAATTTTTAACTCTAATTTTAATTTATTTTAATTTTTAATTTTAATTTATTGTACAGAGGCTTTTAATTTTAATTTTATTTTAATTTCTGTATTTATTATATGTTATTGTTGTTAGCCACCCTGAGTCCTTCGGGAGATAGGGTGGGATATAAGTCCGATAAATAAATAAATAAATAAATAAATAAATAAATAAATAAATAAATAAATGTTTTATTTGTAGGCTGAACTTGTACTGGGGCTAATGCAAACACTTGATGATTGAGAGTTAGACAATGGTGGAGAAGAATATCAATACTTGCATAAACGAAAATGGCTTTAGAGTTTAAAAAGGTGATGTTTGCCATTTCCTGCCTTCTGATATAGTAAGTGTAACAAATATCATTGCATGTGATTTAATTGACTGAGCATTCAGTTCATTGTTTTCTATAATGTCTTGTGCCAGCAACTCAAGAGTAAAGTTGTATTTAACATACAAATGCTTGAATGCTTATCCCCTATGGTCAGTCTATGTTTCCTCTCTTTCTTCCTTTTCAAAGCACTTATTACCAGTTGTGGATGAATAAAAACAGTTTCACAGTAGTGAATGCATTTTCAGGACATTTTGAAACTGATTTTTTCTTATTTCCCTAAAATATAAAGTGTCTTCAAACAGAAGAAAGAAATAGATCTTTGTCTCTATGGCTTTTTAATAGGAAAGCAAATGAGCAAATGGAAAAACAGAAAGGACAAGGAAAGGCAACAATATTATTCAGAACACAAAATTCCAAATAAAAATAAAAATACCAATCTGATTAATTTGATAATATACTAAAACTGGGCAAATCTGAACCAATAGTTTGAAGTGTCAAGGCAACTGATGTCAGGGGCAAATAACTGGGAACAGGAGTTTACTTCAAAGCAGTTCAAGTTTATTACATGCTAACTGTACATAAGAATCTAATCTACTAAAGGTCAAGGCAAATTGGCACTAGAGAATTCAAGTGGGGGGGCAGGGGGGAGGCTGGGCCTAGGTCTCTTATGGGAATGCAGTGATTCCAAACTGATGACACATTTGATTCCACCCTTAGGCTCAGCCTAGTCATCTCCCAGAAAAGCTTGATACAACCATGTAAAACCTTCTCCTAGTTTTATGTAAGGATACATATTAGGACATCCTATTAAGCAGTGTTTCCAGGACACTACTGAATAATAACATTCAATAGAATAACTATTGAATAATGGATTTGGAGCAGTTCTGAATGATTTGTACAGGTTTGTTAGATATTATTTGCTTAAACCAGTTTTTGGAAGTGCTGAATTCAGTATAAAAAGCATGTATGCCCTCCTCTTTTTCTCTCTTTCTCTCTTTCTGTTTATGAGTGTGTCTCTGTGTGTGAGAGAGACAGAAACAGAAAGAAACTCCCATTTGAATATTGTTGGATAACCTTTCTTCGATCTGATTTCCAAATAGCACCCACTTTTACAATTCTATACAATGCTTTTGAGGGGAGACTGACCATTGTTTTTCCCATTCAAGTGATATACTCTTTGATGTAACAGGTCTGCCAGTCAGAAAATTATATTGAGTTGAATCCCTCTTTATTACTACTAATGGGGCTAATTTTAATTAGAAAACTATTAAATGAAAATATATTTGAGAGTTCTTTTTGAGGAAGTATCATGCTGGTCCACTCAGACTTCTTAGGACAGAGACAATTTAAGAATACAACTTTTGTATTATATCAAAATGCAGAATTTCTTACATCTTCCAAATGGCCTAGAAAGAGAAAAGGAAGCACAATAATGTTTGCTCATTGTTTTTAGAAGGTGAAGCAGTTGTTATTGTCTAGCAGTAACATTGTTTAGGAGGCTTTCCAAATATTATTCATTCCCAGAGTTCTCATAATATAAGCTCCTCTAAGTCATGATGCAGATCCTGGTCAATTGGTAAAAAAAAACTATAAGAAAAGTTCCAATAGTACTGAAATCTCAATTGTTACCATAAAAGAGAGCTTAACACAATTTGAATACTACAAATACTGTAGAAGCAATTACATATCATATAGTGAATCTTAGCAGACACATACATACACATACACAAACACAAGTTCTCTAACTGTTCCTAATCCACAATTAAAATACTATTTTGGGAAAAGAAACAAACTATTGTTCAGCTACCTGGAAATTTATTGGTTGGGATACATAGACACTAATCATTTCCAGGTCTTGAGAGATGAAAGGCTGACATAAAAGTCAAAACATGGGACATGCAATGCAGCATTAATCCACAAATTTGATAGAAGAAACAATTTATTGAATATTGAAAAAAATGAATTACTATCATCTTGAAATATATTTGTAGTGGGGCTGGCTGAAGTGCTTTGCAGGAGCCTGCCTGGGGAGACGGAAGCTCGGACAGCTCTGAAGAAGAAAAGAATTGTAAAGGTTGGTTGTGGTCATTGGGGGATATTGGGATCACACACCCCTCCCCACACACACTGTGAGTGGTGAGGTGGAATTAGAACAATCTGGGCCTGACATTCTGGAACCCATGCCTAGAGCTTGCAAAAGGAAGAGGACTCCTCAAAGATATGAGTTAGGGGATCAGCCTGGGGGGGTTATTGGGACAGGAGGGGTCATTGACCCCGGAGATCACAGAGTTAAGGGAGCCATTAGAAATGGATTGGGTCACTTCACATGGTCCACTATCACCAGCATTAGAGGAGGGGTCACCAGTCCCGGGTACCTCCGGGGGTGGGGAGTTACGAGAGGACGGCACCTGTGATATTGCCGAGCTTAAAGTGCAGAGACCAAGGGGGGGTGATACACCCAGTGAAGAGATTAACATATGATGCCCCGGGCCATAGCATAGAGAGAGTGGTGCTTAGTGTGTAATGAAGGTTGATTCACTCCTGGATAATATAGATGCTTAGCAGAAAGTTCCCTATTCTTTAGGGGACCAAATAAACTGCTTAGGTGGGGGGAGTGTGTAGTGGAACTGGCTGAAGGGCTTTGCAGGAGCCTGCCCAGGGAGAGGGGAACTTGGACAGCTGCTGCCAGTTTTGGGCATGGTGGGTGTGGATCAGGCGGAAAAAAAGAAAAAGGAGGAAAGAAAGGGGATGGTTGCTGTTGCTATTGTTGGAGAGAGACCAGGTGAAGCCGAAGAGGGATTTGAAATTTTAAGCTAATCCCTTTCTGTGAAGGAGAGGGAAGGAGAGAGTGTGAGAGAGTGAGAAGGTGGAATTTTACTGCTTTCTTTCACAAGGGGGATATCCCAAGTGGAGGCAAGAGAGAGAGAGAGAGAGAGAGAGAGAGAGAGAGAGAGAGAGAGAGAGAGAGAGAGTTAGAGTTGTTGGGGTTGCTAAATTCAGATTTTAATAATAAAGGACAGTGGGGAGGGGTTTTGACACCAACCTGAGACTGCGAGCAATGGCAGAAGAGAAGGAGAGGCTGGTCATTACTGCTTTGGAGACTAGCAGCCATCCAAACTTTGATTATTGTTACTTGTGCAAGTTATAGACATTGTGGGGAATTGCCTTTGCAGAGTGAGCTGTTACTGCAGAATGGTGACTACCTTGTTCATGTTCCTATCGCTGCCTGGAGCCAGGGTTTTCCCCACCCCACTTGTTTCCAAACGGTCACTGTGAATGCATTATATTCAAAAGCATAATGACAGCTGTCATAGGCCGTTTTACGCGGCCGCACTGACACCTGTCAAAGGACTACACATGCACAACCGCCCACGCGGCCTACAAGCACACGCGGCCGTTTGACAGCTGTCAAACGGCGCGCATGCGCATTACCACTTGAACTGTCAAAACCGCGGCAAGCCCCCGGCGGCCGCCGCAAGCTGTCAAAGTTAGCGCATGCGCAGTAGCAGCGGCGAGCTGTCAAAACGCCGGCCGCGCGCCAAAACCAGCTGACGGGATCCCCTGCCTGGCTAACGCACTAGCGTTGTCTCTGGGGAGATTCTGCCCTAACAGCTGACCGATTGGCCCCCGTTCTTGGCGGGAAAACGCGCCCAGCTGATTTGCTGTCCCGTTTGACAGCTGCCTATATAAGGCATGTTTTTCCCTGTTCTGGCCGTCCGGGCTACTGAATAAACAACCTGTTAATGAAGACGCGTCTCCCTTGTCCTTCCTGCCGATAATCCACCTGGCGACGAGGATGGGATCCCGGTACTAGCTGAAGTCACGGGCCAGGAGCGTTGCTGTCCGGTCAACCGCTGAAGTCACTAGCTAAGTCACCGACCGGACAAGCCAACCTTCCAGGTGCCCGAAGTACCGCGGACCCGGAATGGCAACCCTAGGACACATAAGGGAGTTCGACGTCCGGCACCCCGAAGGATGGGAGTCGCATTTAGGCCAGGTCGAGGGGTACCTCCTTGTGAATAAAATCACGGAGGACCACCACAAGGCCGCCGCGCTCCTATGCCTGAGCGGGCCAGCGGTATACGATGTCGCCGTTGGCCTCTGCAGCCCGGACCCGGTCGCCACCATTCCGTAGGCCGAGCTCACAGACCGCCTCAGCAAACACTTCATGCCAAGGCGGTCAGAACTGTATTGGCGGCTCTATTTCGCCCGACGGAAGCAGCAGCCTGGTGAAACCTCCACCGCTTTCATCGCAACCATCAGGCACGCCGCCCGCAAGTGCCATTTCCCCGACCTGGAGGACCGGATCCGCGATCAAGTTATCGCCGGTCTCCAGAACGCGCGTCTGCAGAGGAAGCTTGTGGCAAAGCCCACAATGGACCTCGCAGAGCTCACGCTGGAGATAATGGCGTTCGAAGACAGCCATCGCGACGAAACCGAGACGTTTGGCGAAAACTCAGGCAACTCTGTCCATCAGGCCAGGGAGCTCGACCAAGGGCCGCCGGAGCCCGAATCCGGGGTCGATGCGATCCTCTCTCGCTTCAACCGGATGACCCCCGGCAGGGAAAGGAACCGCAACCAAGACCGACAGACGGGCCCCAACACGAAGAAACCGCAGTCCAACGCCAGGGCGAAGTGTGCAAGCTGCGGCAGAGGCCATGCCAGAGCCACCTGCCGGTTTAGGAACGCGAAGTGCCACGGCTGTGGCAAGACCGGCCACATCCGATCAGCTTGTCGCAGCCTAAACCGGGAGACCCTCCACGACCTTGACGAGATCCCCGCAGGTAGGACCGCCCCTCCCCGCCCTCCCCCAAGGGTTGTAGGGTCCGTATGCTCCCTAACAAAAACTCTCGCTAACAACATCCCCAGAGCCAAGGTTAGAACGTGGGTCAAAATACAGGGAATCCCCTGTGAAATGGAGGTCGACTCAGGATCCTCCATTTCCATCCTGTCAGGGGACACCCTCCAGAAAATAGCCAACAAAACAAATCACCGCATTCCTATCCAACCCTCCAGGGTCATGCTGGCAGATTTTCAAGGGGCGCAGATAGATTTAAAGGGACAAGCCGTCCTGGAAGTCAAATTTAAAAAATTCTCAGGCCACTTAACAGCCCAAATAACAAAGCAACCAAGAACTAGCTTAATAGGATTAGATTGGTTTGAGGCATTAGGCATTCGCCTCGAAGGGACAAACCGCATCCAAACCAATTCCTTAGAAAATATCTGCAAAAAATTTGCGGATGTGTTTGACGGCTCACTGGGCAAATACAACGGCCCCCCCATCGACCTCAAGTTCAAACCGGAGGTCGGACCAATTAGAATAAAAGCCAGGAAAGTTCCCTTCGCCCTAAAACCAAAAATAGACAGGGAATTAGACCGCTTGCTCAAACTAGGAGTCCTAGAACCCACTGACAGCGGAACTTGGGAAACCCCCATAGTGACACCTGTCAAACCCAATGGTGAAGTGAGAATCTGCGCGGACTATAAAGCGACCCTCAACCGCGCACTCAATCCGCATGCGTACCCAGTCCCCTCAGTCAGAGATGTTCTTTCAGAAATAGGGTCCGGCTCCATTTTTGCCAAATTAGACTTGGCACATGCCTTCCTGCAACTCCCTGTAACCAGGGAAACCGCAGAAGCCCAAACCATAGTGACGCATAGAGGGGCGTTCAAAGTGAACCGCCTCCAATTTGGCATCTCCGTGGCACCTGGAATATTCCAGGAAGTCATGGAACGAACTCTTAAAGGCATCCCTGGAGTCTGCCCGTATTTTGATGACGTCCTCATCGCGGGCGACTCCTCCCACTCCCTAGCAACCAGGCTGCACGAAGTCCTCTCAAGATTCCGCGCAGCTGGCTTAAAATTAAAACGGGAGAAGTGCTCAATCGGAGTACCCTCCGCAGAGTTCCTGGGGTACAAAATAGACGGCAAAGGCATTCACCCCACCAATGCAAAAATACAAGCAATACAAGCCGCACCCCCCAAAAAAATAAAACGGAGCTCCAGGCATTCCTAGGGCTCCTAAATTTTTACCATTCATTTTTGCCCGGAAAAGCCACAATAGCAGAACCTCTTCATAGACTCCTGGACAAAGGGGCTCCCTGGCAGTGGACCCCACTTCATAATGACAGCTTCAAACAGCTAAAACAATTACTTTCCAGCAATACAACCATATCGCACTACAACGAAACCAAACCTCTATGCATCGCCTGCGATGCTTCACCTTATGGCATCGGGGCAGTCCTCAGCCACTCCCTTAACGATGGCATGCAAGCCCCAATCGCATACTACTCTAGGACACTTTCAAAAACCGAGCGCAACTACACGCAAATAGATAAGGAAGCCCTGGCTATAGTAGCTGGAATTAAGAAATTCCACGATTACCTCTATGGCAGACCCTTTACAATCTATACAGATCACAAACCCCTCCTGGGCATATTCACATGGGACCACCAGACCCCGCAAGTTTTATCCCCGCGAATGCTTCGCTGGACGACATTCCTATCTGCTTACTCTTATCAATTAATCTACAAGCCTGGAAAGGAAATGTCCCATGCAGACGGCCTCAGCAGGCTCCCACTGCCTCAAACAGACCCTGACCCAGCCCCAGCCGGCCAAGTCCTGGCCATACAAGAACTCGCAGAATGCCCAGTAACAGCAAAAGACATCGCACACGCCACAACCAGGGACCCCACCCTCAGCAGGGTACTCTCATGGGTCACATCAGGATGGCAATGATCCTGCCCCTTTTCCCCCATCCAACCATATTTTGCAAAACGACACGAGCTTTCAACACATTTAGGCTGCATCCTCTGGGGGTACAGAGTAATAATCCCTTCATGCCACAGGGCAAAAGTTCTCAAAACACTACATGAGGGCCACCCTGGCATTTCAAAAATGAAGGCCCTGGCACGCAGTTATGTCTGGTGGCCATCCTTAGACAGGGACATCGAGCAGCATGTAGCCGGCTGCTATCTCTGCCAGCAAACGAGACCCTCCCCTCCGCACGCCCCAGTTCACAAATGGGAAACCACTTCAAATCCTTGGTCCCGCATCCACCTCGATTACGCAGGACCATTCCAGGGACAAACCTTTTTAATCATTGTAGATAGTTACTCTAAATGGCTGGAGGTTCTCCCGGTTTCAAGCACCACATCAGAGGCCACCATTCAAGCATTAAGGGGAGTTTTTGCCACCCACGGTCTTCCAGATGTCATAATCACTGACAACGGGCCTCAATTTACCTCCCGTGACTTCCAGATCTTCACGAGGAGGAACTGTATTAGACACGCAACATCGGCCCCGTTCCACCCGTCCAGTAATGGCCTCGCAGAGGTCATGGTGAAGACCACCAAAGACTCTCTGCGCAGAATGATCATCGGAAACTGGCACCGTCGACTCGCCCGCTTCCTCCTCGCACACCACACCACTCCCGTGTCCACCACCGGAAAATCTCCAGCAGAACTAAGATGGGGTCGCCGACTGGTCACTCAACTTGACAGACTGCACCCAGACAGGCGAGCGGCCGAAAAAACCAACAACTTGCCACACAAAACATTTTCTAAGGGACAAAATGTCTGGGCCCGAAATTATGGGGGAAGGGATAAATGGACCCAGGGGGTGGTTCTCGATCAAACCGGCCCCCTGTCATACACCATTAACGTGGGCGGGGGACTCACATTTAGGAGGCACGCAGACCAGCTTCGCCCCCGGTCACCCCCCAACTCCACCACGCCAGAAGTGGCGGCAGAAAACTTAGAACCCCCCAGCACCAACTACCCGGAAGAAATCCCGTGCCACATAGACCCTCCGCCCATTTCCCCCGTAGAGACCCCCAAAACCATAGAAGCACCTGCACTCCGCAGATCCACTCGTCAGAAGAGGCCGCCAGCATACTTAGCGGATTTTGAATGGGCCGGAAGTTCGCCGAACAGTTCCAACACCAGTTGAAAGTTACTCCAAGTTATGTGTTCAGTTCAAGGGGGGGGGAAAGGGGTGCATTATATTCAAAAGCATAATGACAGCTGTCATAGGCCGTTTTACGCGGCCGCACTGACAGCTGTCAAAGGACTACACATGCGCAACCGCCCACGCGGCCTACAAGCACACGCGGCCGTTTGACAGCTGTCAAACGGCGCGCATGCGCATTACCACTTGAACTGTCAAAACTGCGGCAAGCCCCCGGCGGCCGCTGCAAGCTGTCAAAGTTAGCGCATGCGCAGTAGCAGCGGCGAGCTGTCAAAACGCCGGCCGCGCGCCAAAACCAGCTGACGGGATCCCCTGCCTGGCTAACGCACTAGCGTTGTCTCTGGGGAGATTCTGCCCTAACAGCTGACCGATTGGCCCCCGTTCTTGGTGGGAAAACGCGCCCAGCTGATTTGCTGTCCCGTTTGACAGCTGCCTATATAAGGCATGTTTTTCCCTGTTCTGGCCGTCCGGGCTACTGAATAAACAACCTGTTAATGAAGACACGTCTCCCTTGTCCTTCCTGCCGATAATCCAGTGAAATCATTGACTATTGCTGCCATGACTGCCTGGGGCTGTTAAACACCATCACACATTGACTATTGGGGCTAGGAGCTGGTCAGCTTTGTTCCTGAAAGCCCCCCTTTTGATGACAAGAGTCTGCCACCTCCTCACTTCACATGAGCTTCTGCTAGAAGAGACACTTTACTAACAACTTGAGAGCACAGCTGCAGAGTGTGACACAGGGGAGTGGGGCTGGAGGGCCTGGGCTTTGTTGGCCTCTGAGGGGTTAACACTGGATATTTATTCCACAGGCTGATATACTATAGAGAACTAGAATCCTGGTTAAGAGGGAGACCTTTAATTGTGCATAAAAGCAAGCTGGATGGAATTGTGCCAAAATAAATTAATGGGAACTTTGAAGTGGATAATTGACAGCTTAAAAATAAAGATGTAGGTATATGGGTGACATGGAAAGATATTTTAGAATAGGCCTCAGTAATCAGACCAAATTTGAGTAATTTCTCTTTCTGATGCATAGAAAGAGCCAGTGTTTTTCCATAAAAGTCCACAGATTAGCCTCTTGCTGTTTATAAAGTTATGGACTTACCTATAGAACCATGGTTGAAATCTGTCATGAAAAACCATTTTTGCTAATCCATATCCCATACTAATTGTTATGTATTGAGGTTTGGGAAACATCTATTCACATGTATACTGGGAACTAACAGTTCCCCTGCACTTGTATTGAACTCTAACAGTTCTGGTGGGACTAAAGTGGCGGGATTGTTGGGTTCAATCTGATTGGTTGTATGAAGGTATATAAGAATGCATGTACACCCTAACCCCCCAGTACAGATATGATTGCCAATAAAGCAACTGTTCATTTGTACTAATCTGCCTGGCGTCTTCACATTTCAGAACCCGATACATAATAGTGGCGATGAAGGTGGGATCCTGCTTCACCATAGAGCTGAAGTCTTGAGGGGATGGCTTTATGTGCTAGAGGAAAGAGGCATCTTTCCCCCCTTCTCTATTGGCTGGCTAGATCAGCATGCTAGTGGCCACGTGCTCAGAATCACCTGTCTGAACCTGTGGAGCAGGATCCAAACTCAGAAGAAAGAAGATGCCAAAAGTCAGCCAGCCCCATGAATTCGACATCCGTCACCCTGAGCAGTGGCCGTCGCAACTTGGACAAATAGAAAATTACTTACAGGCGAACCAGATCGCAGAAGATGGCCTAAAAGTGGCGACTCTACTCTGCATAAGCGGGCCTGCAACATTCGACCTGGCCGAAAGTCTATTCGCCCCGACACCAATTGAATCCGTTTCGTTCGCTGATCTCAAACAGAAGCTGAATGCACACTTCAAACCCAGAATGTGGGAGATGGCCTGGCGTTTCAGATTCAATCAGAGTACAATGCCCTGGAGAAACTGCATCAGAGTTCATCACAGCCTTATGCCAGGCCACTCACCTCTGCAGGTTTTCCAACCTAGACGAGCGTTTCGAGACCGGCTCATGTGTGGCCTGTTTTTTTTATAAAATCCATACAGTTTGACATCTTTATCATATCTATCTTGTATTAATAAGTATGTCCACCATGATAGATCTACACCCTGATTTTCCATCTCTTGCTTAGATTTTAAATTCTCTTGAGAATTTAGAATATATCTCTATGTCCATATTTTCTCAAAGTTAACTAAATTTTGATGTATAAATGCTTCCATTGTTGAAAGCCATCCTGGTATTTTCAAATATATTTTACATTTTATTTTTTCCCATGTTAATAGCAATGCATTTCTTATATAGTGGTTTTGAAAGTACTTATGCATTTTATTTTTCCCGTACCATAAAAAAGCATTCCAACCAAGTTGTAAGTCATGTCCCTCCAAATATAACAATCTTTTGTTTCTGAGAGTTATCCATTCTTTTACCCATGTTAATACAGGTGCTTGATAATATAAAACCCACTCTAGCAAGCCAAAACCTCCATTTTCCTTAGCTTCTCGTAGCATTTTCAATTTAATTCTAGCTTTCTTTTCTTGCCAAACAAATTTTAAAATTAATGAATTTAAGTCTCCAAAAAATATTTCTCTAGTTTTATAGGTATCGTTTGAAATAGAAACAATATTTTTGGTAGTATATTCATTTTCACCGTAGCAATTCTTCCAACATCAAGAATTGCAAGTTTTTCCATTTTTCCAGGTCCAATCTTATTTGATTTAATAGTTTTATATAGTTATCTTCTTTTTTCGTTGAACATCTTGCTGTTAAATATATTCCCAATTATTTAACCTTTTTAACTATTTGTAATTTGATTTTTTCTGACGTTTGGTTTTTTTTGCTTATCTGTGAGATTTTTAACTATCACTTTAATTTTTTCTCTGTTTATTTTCAGACCTGCTATCTCTCCATACTGTTCTATCTTTTCCAATAGTTTAGGAATCATCTCTAAAGGTTCTTCTAAAATAAATACCAAGTCATCTGCAAATGCTTGAAATTTATAAGTTTCATCTTTTATTTTGAGTCCTTTAATTTCTGTATCATGTCTAATATTTCTGTTTAAAACTTCCAAAGTTAAGATAAATAAAAACAGAGATAATAGATATTCTTTTCTTGTACCTTTTCTTTTCTCAAAATTTTCTGTGTAGGATCGTTCACAATCACTTTTGCTGTTTGTTTGTTGTATATTGTTTCAATCACATTTATAAGATTTTGTCCAAAGTCCATTATTTTTAGTTGTTGACTCATAAATTGCCAGGAAACATTATCAAATGCCTTTTGGGTATCTAAAAATATTGTTTCCCTGGATGCAGTTCATAATATTCCAATATATCCATTATAACTCTTAAATTATTTTTAAATTTGTCTCTTTGGTAAAAATCCATTTTGATCTGGATGTATAAATTCAGTTAAAAATCTTTTCAGTCTCTGCTAGTAATTGAAGTAATTTTTTTATAATCCACATTTAGTAATATATCAGCCTATAATTTTTTATCTGAGTCAAATCTGAATCTTATTTTGGTATTAAAGTAATATTTGCTTCTGTCCATGGACTTGGAAGTTTAGCTTTCAACGGTGCACTTAATGTGTCTTGTAGGCATTCATATAACTCTGCCGGTCCCAGTGTTTTTTTTCATTTTTTTTGTTTTCTTATAGCCTCTGTTAATTCCATCATTGTTAGTTTTTCATTTAACATGATTTTAAAGTTTTTTGAAATTTTTGGTAAATTATTGTTTTCCAAATATTGAATCATTTTCTCCGGTAGAATTTCTGCTATATCATACATGCTGTACATTCCGGCATCCCGGGACATTCAAAATGTTCCATCACTTTCTATGGGGGGGTGAGTCTTTACCCCCCGTAGATAGGGCTCGCAACTTGGGAGTCCTCCTAGATGCATGGCTTAACTTAGAAGATCATGTAGTAGCCGTGACTAGGGGGGCTTTCGCACAGGTTCGCCTGGTGCGGCAGTTGCGGCCCTATCTAGACCGGGATGCCCTGTGTACGGTCACTCATGTGCTCGTGACCTCTCGTCTTGACTATTGCAATGCTCTCTACATGGGGCTTCCCTTGAAGACCACTCGGAGGCTCGGGACTTCTGGTGGCGGTGCGGCGCCAGAGACAGCCTTTTCGGGCTGCCCGCGGCTCAGCTGTGTTGTTTTCACCCGAAACAGCGCCGATCAGCTGTTCGGGTGGATTGGAAGCCCCCTCCTCGGGAGAAGAGGAGGGGGTGAGGCCCCAGGTAGGGGTTGAGTTCTCTGGGGCCGCCTGAGCTTAAAGCTTGGGCGGCTGAAGGATTGAACTCCCCCGTAGCCTGGGTTGCTCCCAGCTGTTCAGCGTCTCTGCTCCGGGATTTTTGGAGTGGAGCCAGGCGTTTGCGACCACCCCTGCCAGAAGGAAAGACCATGGAATAAAAGGAGCAGACAGAGCGGTACAGGAGGATAAGGTGAAGAGGACTTTTATTTTTACTCTCTAGCTTAATGGACTTTATAAACTTAAAGTGAAAGTGCGCAACAAGTGAAAGTAAAAAGATGGCGGCTAAACCTCCCTCAAAAACTCTTCAGAGTGCTGGAACTTCCCCGGTGCAACAGACATCGTTGCAAGCTTTGCTTCCTCCTGCTGCATTGACATCGAAGGATTTACAAGATGCTCTTGAAAAACAAGCCCAGGTAATTTTGGAATCACTGGGTGATAAACTGGCAAAGGTGGAGGAGAAATTGGAGAAATTGGAGGAGAGAATAGAAGAGAGGATGGAAGAGAAGTTCAGTGCGATGAGGGTAGACATTTTGTCTACAGTGCATAGTGTGGCTGAATGTGTGCAAGATCTGGATGAAAAAGTGGAAGACCTGACTCAAAAGAATGCCATATTAGAAGTAAAGGTACTGGAGAATGAAGATTTAAGAGACAAAATGGACAGAGAACTGAGTCTTGTTCAATATCATCAGATGCAGTATGCTGTTAGAATCAGAGGCTTAAAAGAAAATATTAAGGAAGACCTAAAGCAGCTGATTTCTGAGGCTCTGGAAGCAGTATTGGGTCAGCCAGCATCTGAAATAAAGGGATGCATGGATAAAGTGTTTCGTGTAAATTCATGGATTGCTAGACAGAGAAAGCTACCTAGAGATGTGGTGGTTTATTTTGCAAAGAGGGAAACTAGAGATGAAGTTATTCAAGCTGCCTATGATACTAAAGTTGTGATTGCTGACCAAGAAGTTTTGGTTTTAAAAGAAATTCCTCCAAAGATTTTAAGGAGAAGGAAGGATTTTGCATTTCTTGTGCAGGAACTCAAACAACGTGATATAAGGTTCAGATGGGAGATTCCAGTTGGATTGGTGGCGATGCATGAAGGCAAAAGGTACCGTCTGGTTACTGTGACACAGGCGCGTGATTTTTACAATAATGTTTTAAAAGCAACCCCACTACCACTTCTGGAAGCTGCAAAGGGATCTGGAGAAGGAAAACCTCAAGAGGCTGAAGCTGGACAGACAGAGGAGAATGGTGCTGGAGGAGATCAAGCTATAACTTCTTTGGCTGATCCTGGAGAGCAGAGGGTGACACGTGCCGCTTTAAAACGAGCAAAAAAAAAATAAAAGAACAAGATCAGCAGAAGTTTATGGAACTTTCAAAACGTACTTACAGCCAAGCAGTGGGAGGACCACGGCCCAAAGGAGATAGTGGGCCTATTAAAGATGTGCTCCAACAGCTTTGGGATGACATGCATGGCGACTAAATTTTTAACTTGGAACGTTAATGGACTAAATTCACCACAGAAGAGGAAGAAAGTTTTTTCAATATTTAAAACAATTCAAGATAGATGTTATATGTTTGCAAGAAACGCATATTAGGGTTATGGACCAAAAGTATTTATCGAATTCAAGGTTGGGCACGCAATTTGTTGCTTCTGCAATGAATAAGAAAAATGGAGTGGTTGTTTATGTTAAAAGTGCTTTAACAGCGGACTTAATTGAAGCAGATAAGCATGGAAGATACGTTATGATAGAGTTGCTGTTAGAAGGCAAAAAGACGCTTTTAGTTGGATTATATGCTCCTAATCAACAACAAGCTGATTTTTTTAGTTTACTTCACACAAAGCTTACTCAGTTGGATTATAAATCGTTTATTTTTATGGGGGACTGGAATGGTGTTTTGGATGTACAGATGGACAAGGCTGGTTCTTTTAAGCACGTTCCAAGTCATGCTAGACTGCCTAAATCCTTTTTTGAAATGAAGGATGATTTGGAACTGCGAGATATTTGGCGTGATATACATTTGCATGAAAAGGATTATACTTTTTTTCCTGACAGACATCAATCTTTTTCCAGGATTGATTTTATTTTGCTGACTAATGAATTTTTTTCTAGGATTAAGAAGGTGAAGATATGTGCAAGAACTATTTCTGATCACAGCCCAGTCTGGCTAGAGATTAATAAGGAGAATAGAGATAGGCGCTCGTGGCGCGTAAATGAGAATTTGCTTAGAAATCAGAGAAATGTGGAAGAATGTAAACAGCGGATGAAGGATTTTTTTGAAATTAATATGAATAAGGATACTTCTATGGACATGGTTTGGGATGCTAGCAAGGCCTATATGAGAGGGGTGTTGATATATATGAATAATAAACACAGACGTACTTTGGAAGCCAGGAGGAAAGAATTGGAGAATGAAATTAAGGAAAAAGAAAAGGCTTTGATTTTGAATCCAGCGGATGTGAAGACTAAGGAGGTTATTAAGCTATTAAGAGGACAATTTGATAAATTAATGGCTGATCAAGTGGCAACCAATTTATGGTTTGCCAGGCACAACACCTTTTGCAATGCTAATAAGCCAGGTAGATGGCTAGCTTATAGACTGAGGAAAAAGCAAAGGGCTTCTAATATAGAGAAAATTGAGCATAAGGGAAGGGTTGTGTTTCAACAGGATCTTATTAAGGAAGCTTTTGTGGATTTTTATTCTAAATTATATGCTAAGGAGAAGATTAATGAAAAAGACATTGATGTATATTTGGAGAATGCTAGCATCCCGGTTCTTACGCAAGCACAAAAAGAGGGGATTAATCAATTGATAACAGAAGAAGAAATTCTTATAGCAATTAAGGAATTGAAGGTGGATAAAGCGCCAGGTACGGATGGTTTGACTGAGGCTTATTACAAAAATCTACAATTAGAGATGATAAAACCTTTAAAGGAACTGTTCCAGACAATTCAGAGGGGGGGAAAGGTGCCTCCGTCTTGGAGAACTGCTTTTATTTCTTTGATTCCGAAGGAAGACCAAGATGCTACTCAAGTTAAAAATTATAGACCGATATCACTTTTAAATACAGACTACAAGATATTTGCTAAGGTGTTGGCTAATAGACTGATGAGGGTTCTGCAACAGGACCAAACGGGGTTTATTAGTGGTAGGCAAATGAAAAATAATGTGAGGCATATAGTTGATGTGTTAGAGTTTTTGGAAAGGAACAACCAGATCCCTGCGGCGCTAATTTTTTTAGATGCTGAAAAAGCTTTTGATCAATTGAATTGGCAATTTTTGATGAAAGTTTTAGATAAAATGAATTTTGGGGATAATTTTTTGCAACCAATTAGGGCATTATATCAAAAACAAACTGCCCGAATAATAGTTAATAATAGCCTGACAGAAGCATGTAATATTGAGAAGGGCACAAGGCAAGGGTGTCCGTTATCGCCCTTGTTATTTGTGTTAACATTGGAGATATTATTGGTTAAAATACGGAATTTGGAAAAAATTAAGGGTATACAAATTAGAGATCAGGATTATAGATTGAGAGCGTTCGCAGACGATCTGGTTGTTACAGTGACCCAGCCGGAGAACTCTGTTGTGGACCTGATGGAGATAATAATACAATATGGGAAGGTTTCTGGATTTAAAGTTAATACACAAAAAACTAAAATCCTGGCCAAAAATATGACAGCTTCGCAAAAGGCTCTCTTAGAAGGATTAACTGGATTTGAGATTGTTAAAAGGGTCAAATATTTGGGGGTGCTTCTGTCGCCCTCTAATACAAAGTTATATAAAAATAACTATGAAAAATTATGGGGGAAAATTCAAAAAGAAATGGAGAGCTGGGAAAAATTGCAATTGTCTTTGTTGGGGCGAATCGCAGCAGTGAAAATGAATGTCCTGCCTAAATTCTTATTTTTATTTCAAATGATACCGGTTCTTAAGAAAGATTCTAATTTGGAGGAATGGCAGCAAGGTATCAATAAATTTGTTTGGGCAGGGAAAAGGCCACGAGTTAAACTTAAGATTATGCAGGATACTCGTGAAAGAGGTGGTCTTAAAATGCCTAATTTTAAATTATATTATGAAGCTGCTGCGTTAGCAGGAATAAGTGATTGGATCAATTTGACACAAGAGAGATTATTAAATCTTGAGGGCCACGACTTGTTGTTTGGCTGGCATGCATATTTGTTGTATGATAAGAAGGTAGATAATGTGTTTAGAGTGCATATTTTAAGACAGGCATTGTTGAGAGTTTGGAAGAAGTACAGACATAAGCTAGATTGTAAGATACCATTGTGGGCAATCCCAAAACATGCAATAGAAAATATAAATGTTGGTTTTAAACATGATGTGACTACGTACAAGGAGATTTTAAGCTTGGAAAGAAATGTCTGGTGTTTGAAACCATATAGCCTCTTGCGAGATGAGAAGATTGTTCAAACTTGGTTTCAATATACTCAGCTACGGGCCAGGTGGAAAGAAGATCAGAAAAATGGTTTTACAATGATTGATGAAAATCTGATAAAGCAAATCAGAAATCAGGGTCCAGCACATATTAAACGGATATATCTTGCTTTGATAGAAATTGACTCAGAAACAGAACTTGTTAAAGATTGTATGATTAAATGGGCCCAAAACATCCAAGAAGTTATTACAATGGACACGTGGGAAAGGATTTGGGTGAGGAACGTAAAATTCACACAAGCTCAAAATTTAAGAGAGAACTTTTATAAAATGTTTTACAGATGGCATTTAGATCCTAAAAAGCTTGCAAGTATGTATCCGAACTATCAGCCTAAATGCTGGAGGTGTGGTGAAGAAGATGCAACATATTTTCATATATGGTGGACTTGTAAAAAGGTTAAGGCTTTTTGGATAAAAATTTGGTGGAACATGCAGAAGATTTTTAAGCAAAGGATAAAGTTTTGTCTGCAACTTTTTTTGTTGGGAATAATTACAGATGCTACGGTTGTGGACACTAAGCTGATGTTGAATTTAATTACGGCAGCAAGACTCTTAGTAGGTCAATATTGGAAGAAGGAGGAGCTGCCGACTATAGAAGAATGGACTTTAAAGGTTTCTGATTTGGCAGAGATGGCAAAGATCTCGGCTTATTTGAAAGATCACTCGCAAGAACGTTATGTTATGGAGTGGAGAAAATGGATTGAGTATATCCAGAACAAATATGGGACTAAGAAGTTTCATGTAGCATTTGAATAAGTCTTCCTTTCTTTTCTCCTTTCTTTTCTCTTTTTTTATATATTTTATATTAATAGTGTTTGTAGTTATCCTATATGAGCTAGAGAGAGATAGATTTTAGAGTTTATGGTTGTTAGCATATGGATGTTTATGATTGTTTTTTTTGGTTTTTTATACCTTGTACTTAGCTCTGGGAAGTCGGGGGGTGAGGGGAGGGGTGAGGGGTAGGGAGGGAGGGATAGGGGAGGGGTAGGGGGGATTGTTAAAGATAAAATGTATGATAAAACTTTTCAATAAAAAAAAAGACCACTCGGAGGCTCCAACTGGTACAGAATGCGGCCGCGAGAGTTGTCTTGGGAGTTTCCCGGTACTCCCATGTTACACCTTTGCTCCGCGAGCTGCATTGGTTACCAGTTGTCTTCCGGGTGAGGTTCAAGGTCTTAGTGATGGTTTTTAGGTCCTTACATGGCATGGGTCCGGAATACCTCGGGGACCACCTGCTGCCGGCGTCGACTCCCCTCCGCCCCGTGCGTTCCCACAGAGAGGGCCTCCTCAGGGTGCCTCCAGTCAGAGAATGTCGGCTAGTGGCCCCCAGGGGGAGGGCCTTCTCTGTGGGCGCTCCGGCTTTGTGGAATCAGCTGCCGGTTGAGCTCCGGATGGCAGTGGATCTCCGCTCCTTCCGGCGCGGGTTAAAGACCCATTTATTTGAACAAGCTGGCCTGGCCTGATGGGGAATTACTTAGGGTTTTAATATTTATATATATATTTTATCGTTTTTACTGTGGGCAATAATTTAATTCTTTTTTAACTTTTGTATTTTTGTAGTTTTATGATATGCCCTGTTCACCGCTCTGAGTCCTTCGGGAGAAGGGCGGTATAAAAATTTAATTAAATAATAATAAATAATAATAATAATACAGTTTCTCATAATATTCTTTAGTTGTCTTTTTATTTCTTCATTTTTAAATTGTAAAGAGCCTTTTTCATCTACTAAATTATTTATCAGTTTTTCTCCATTTGCTGTTTAAGTTTATAGGCTAACCATCTTCCTGGTTTGTTTGCATTTTCATAAAAAATTGCTTTGTTCTTTTGATTTGCTGTGCCAATTTTTCTTATTCCATTAAATTTAATTTATGTTTTCTTATTTCCATTTGTTTTTTCAGTATTTTCTTTTGTGGATTTATTTGTAATTCTAATTCTAGTTTTTTAATTCTTCTCTTAATGGTATATATTGTTGTCTTTTTCCCCCTCTTTTTCCATTGTATATGTTATAGCTATGCCTCTAATGTATGCTTTGACTGTATCCCATACATTTTGTAATGTTGTATCTTCTTTTTTGTTTTCTTTAAAAAAAGAACTCCATTTCTCTTGTTGCTAATTCTATGAATTCTTTTTCTTTTAAAATGGATTGATTCAATGTCCATCTTAATTTTTTTTGTATTCCTTTCCATGTCATTTTTAAAGGATTATGATCTGCTCATGTACCTAATTCTATCTCAATTTCCTGCATATTGGTCCTTAAGTCAGGTGTCATCCAAATCATGTCAATTCTGGACCAAGATTTATGACTATTTGAATAGAATGTATATTGTAAGTTTTTTGTATTAGCTTCCCTCCAAATATCTTGTACCCCAATTTCCTTTATCATATTGAAAAAAGTCTTAGGTAGTCTTTTTCTTCCACTTTCCCTATTTTACTGCTTTTATACTCCAGTGTCCCATCTACTATTGCACAGGTCTGCAACCCGTGGCTCCGGAGCCGCATGTGGCTCTTTCAGCCATCTCCTGCGGCTCCCAGTCGTCTGCCATGTGCAGTCCCAAAAAAGAAGTGGGACTAAAAAAGTTCAACCAATCAATTCAAATATGCAGGGTAAGTGCATATCTCGCCTTGGCTCCCACTCTTCAGTCAAACCCTGTTCTGCGCATGCGCACATGTACGCACATGTGCACACATTTCTTGCGGCTCCCAGTTTTTCCTTTTGTGAGGGAACCGGTTCCGAGTGGCTCTTTCACTGTTTCAGGTTGCTGACCCCTGTACTATTGTGTTGAAATCTCCTATTAAACAAATATTTTGGTATTCTATTTCTCTTATTTTTCTATGGAGATTTTGATAGAATTCTTTTTGTTTATTATTTGGTACACATATTGCTACCAAAAATGTTTGTTTTTGATGTAGAAATATTTCTACCATCACAAGTCTTCTAAATCATTTTAGAATCTATTGTCTCTTTAACATATACAGCTACTCTTTTTTTCTGATGTGTTAATGCATAATAAGGTAAAGGTAAAGGTAAAGGTAAAGGTTCCCCCGCACATGCGTGCTAGTCGTTTCCGACTCGAGGGGCCGGTGCTCATCTCCGTTTCAAAGCCGAAGAGCCAGCGCTTGTCCGAGGACCTCTCCGTGGTCATGTGGCCGGCATGACTAGACGCCAAAGGCGCACGGAACGCTGTTACCTTCCCACCGTAGTGGTCCCTATTTTTCTACTTGCCTTTTTATGTGCTTTCGAACTGCTAGGTTGGCAGAAGCTGGGACGAGTAACAGGTGCTCAATCTGCTATACGGCATTCGGGATTCGACCTGCCAAACCTTCCGATCGACAAGCTCAGCGTCCTAACCCACTGAGCCACCGCGTCCCTCAATTCATAATAGAGTTCCCCAATTTTTGGGTATTCCAAGAGTTTATAATATTGTTTTTTATATGTGTGCAAACAAATTATATCAATATTTAATTTCTGTAATTTTTGAAGATTTTGTTTCTTTCTGATGGAGAATTCAGTCCATTTATGTTTAATGAAAAAAAAATCCATTTTCTTTCTCAATTTTGCTTACTTATATTTAGGTTTTGTTGATCTTGTGATCCTCTGCTCCCTTGCTATTCCCTCACTCTCTTGATCAGCCTTCTCTTTCTCTTCTTCTGTTTGTAAAGCTGTTTCCTCTACTGTTTGTTTTGTCTGTTTCTGGTCTTTTCTCTCATCTTGTTGATGTTGTGCTCTTTCATTTAGGAATGCTTGATTTCTTTCATCAAAGTTTGCTGCCTTCCAAACTGAATCCAGTCAATATCTTGCATTGTTCCAATTGATTAAGATCCCTTCTGGCATTAACCATCTAAAGTTTATACTTTTTGCAATTAACTTTGCAGTCAAAAAGTGATACTGTCTTCAGGTATCTCTTATTCTCTTAGCTTTAACACCACAATTTCTTTATTTTTTGTATTGTAATGGTTCATCTCTAACTCTTCTCAGTATCTCATCTCTTATAAATCTTACATGGAATTCTCTGGGCAATTAGTATTTCCTTGCATAACTTGAATTCATTCAAAATATTTCATATATTTCCATTTGTATCTCTGCTCTATCTGTTTTTAAGGCCTCTGCCAATAAATTAATAATCACTTCCACTATATCTTCTTTATCTTCAGGTATTTTTTGGACATTGTACAGCTTCCTCCATTTCTAAGGCTGCAACTGCTCCTTCTAGGCTTTGATTTGTTCTAGTTTTTCATTTTCTTACATTAATGTCTCCATTTTTTATCAATATCTTCCAATTTATTTTCCATTTTCTGGATTCTCTGTTCATTTTTAGTAATCGTTTGTTGATGGGCCTCAAACTGTGTCTTTATATCCAACATTTGTTCATCTAACTTGTCAAGTTTGCTTTTTGTCTCTTCATGATTTTTCTGTATTGATTCTTGAATTAACTGTAATGTGGTTTATTTATTTATTTATTTATTTATTTATTTATTTATTTATTTATTTATTTATTTATTTTTATAAACCGCCCTTCTCCCGAGGGACTTACAGAGTAAGGTAGGTAAACATAATGAAACAATACTGAAAAACAATAGTCAAAACAAACTGGGACCCCAATTAGAGCTATCAGGCCAGGCCGGACTGCTGGAACAGGTAAGTTTTTAATTCACGCCGGAAGGTGTGGAGGTCGGGGGCCATCCGGATTTCAGTTGGTAAGCAGTTCCAGAGGGCTGGCGCACCCACTGAGAATGCCCTCCCCCTGGCGGCCACCAGCCGACATTCCTTGAGCGGTGGCACCCTGAGGAGGCCCTCTCTGTGGGAGCGCACAGGACGGTGGGGTGTTGACATTGGCAGAAGGTGCTCCCGTAGGTAGTCCGGACCCATGCCATGTAGGGCTTTGTATGTCATTGTTAGCACCTTGAACTTCACTCGGAAGGCAACCGGAAGCCAGTGCAGTGCACGGAGGAGAGGTGTGATATGGGAGTATCGGGAGGCTCCCAAAAGTGTCCGTGCCGCTGCACTTTGCACCAGTTGAAGCTTCCGAGTGGATCTCAAGGGCAGCCCCATGTAGAGAGTGTTACAGTAGTCTAGGCGAGAGGTCACAAGGGCATGGGTGACTGTACGTAAGGCATCCAGGTCCAGATAAGGCCGTAGTTGGCGCACCAGTCGAACCCGGGAGAAGGCCCCCTTGGTCACAGCTCCTATGTGATCTTCCAGGGATAGCTGCGAGTCTAGGAGGACACCCAGGTTGCGGGCCCTATCAACAGGGGGTAGTAACTCATCCCCGATGTTAAGGGGTGGGATGCTCTGAGTATCTTGGCTTGCCGGTACGTACAGCCATACAGTCTTGTCCGGGTTCAGTTGAAGCCTGTTCCTCCCCATCCATTCCCGGACCGCTTTCAGGCAGCGGGACATCACGTCGAGGGCATCACTGATGCTGTTTGGAGTTGAGATGAAAAGCTGGGTGTCATCAGCATACTGATGGTACCCTACTCCAAAGCTATGAATGATCTCACCCAGCGGTTTCATGTAGGTGTTGAACAGGAGAGGCGAGAGGACCGACCCCTGAAGGACTCCACAAACGAGAGGCCTCGGGGTCGACCTCTGTCCCCCTGCCAGCACCGACTGCGAGCGACCCTGGAGAAAGGAGGAGAACCAACGCAGAACCGTGCCTCCCACTCCCAGTCCCCTGAGGCGCCGCAGCAAGATACCATGGTCGATGGTATCGAAAGCCGCCGAAAGGTCTAATAAGACTAGGACAGAGGAATGGCCCCTGTCCCGGGCTCTCCAGAGATCATTCATCAGAGCGACCAATGCCGTCTCCGTGCTGTAGCCTGGCCTGAAGCCCGATTGGCACGGGTCTAGATAAACCGCTTCATCCAGGACCTGAGGAAGTTGGTGCGCCACCACGCTCTAAACAACCTTCGCAAGGAAGCGAAGATTGGAGACTGGACGAAAGTTATTCAATGAGGATGGGTCCAAGGTGGGCTTCTTGAGGAGAGGTCTCACCACCGCCTCCTTCAAGGCAGTGGGGAAGTGACCCTCACTCAGAGAAGCAGAGATGACCGCCAGGAACCAGCCTCGTGTCCCCTCTCGAGCCGCATAAGCCAGCCAGGAAGGGCAGGGGTCCAGTAAGCATGTGGAGGAGCTCAACCTCCTCATAATCCTGTCCACTTCCTTAGGAGTCACAGGATCAAATAACTCCCAGATGACGTCGACAAGACTGTCCATGTCCTGTTCTTCCAACTCTGCCCAGTTGGAGTCCAGACCGGTTCGAATCCGAGCGATTTTATCCAACAGATATTGACCGAATTCCTCGGCTCGACCCTGCAAGGGTTCCTCCCTCACCTCTTGGTTCAGTAGGGAGCGAGTCACCCTGAACAAGGCAGCCAGGCGATTATCTGCGGACGCGATGAGGGTGGAAAAGTAGTTGGATTTTGCCACCCTTATCGCAGCGAGATAAGACCTGGTGAAGATTCTTAATCGCAATCAGTTGGATTCGGATCGACTGGATCTCCAACAGCTCTCTAGGCCCCGTCTCCGACGCTTCATCTCCCGGAGCTCTGCGGTGAACCATGGGGCTCGCTGGGATCTGCGCCGGGTCAGAGGCTGCAGGGGTACAACTCGGTCCAGAGCCTCCGTGGCTGCCTTTTCCCAGGCTTCCACTAAGGCATCCGCCGAGCTGTGAGCAGGGAGTGCATGTGCATCTCTGTTTGAGCAGTATTTATTTTTTCTTTCTGCAACATTTTCTCAATAGATCCCTGACTTGCTGAACTAGGTGTTCCAACAGAGGGTGCAGAAGACTTTTTTTTCTTCATTATTTTAGTGAGATTTGTTGTACTCATTTTTCAATTGAGTTTTGTAAACCCACAAGGAAAAAAACAGGATAAAAAAAGCCAACTGCCTTACGCTATAATCCAATAGTAAAATGAGCCAACTACTCTAGCCTAATCCAAATGTTCCAGTTAGTTTATTTTCTATTAAAGAGTTTTACAAAAAAAGATTTTACAATACATATCCTCAAAACCCACCCACCCCAAACCACCCCCTTCCCCCCACTTCCCAGAGCTAAATACAGGGTTATAGATATAATAATCATATTCTAACTAAAAATTATCCATAATATAAAATTAACCAAATTCATAATGTGCTTTAACTCCCCTTTAACATAGATACATACAAAATACTAACACTGAAATTAATAACAATATCCCTCTAATTAGGTGTCCAGTTCAGCCCTTCTACCCTATTGAGCCTCCGTGCTATCAGCCCCCTCTACCACAAAGATCCTGCAGGAGAAGGGCAGTGTGGACAACCGTGGGATCTGGTAGGGTGAGATCTGTGAACCATAAACCCAAAGCTTTCGCTGTGTCCCTGCATAACAGATACAGTGCCCTTTCTGACCTTAATAAGGACATTAAGGAGACAGGTAAAGGTATCTGTGATAATAACTCAAATAAGCAGGGGATCGTGGTCCAAGATGAAAAACTTGTTTTCGACAGGGAGAAGTGTGAATCTGGTATTACACACCAGTCATGCAAGAACAGAAAGGCATCCAAAAAGAGAAGCCACCTTCTGGTTGGTGATTCAATTATAAGGGATGTAAATTTAGGAAAGGACACAGAAGTTTTGAAAGAGGTCAGGTGTCTTCCAGGTGCTACTGCCAGTAGGGACAAGAAGCGTATTTCCAAAATAATCAAGAATGCCAGCAAGGACTGTGATGTGGAGGCTATTGTACATCTTGGCACTAATGATCTGTCCCAAAAAGATGTACTCTCTGTGCAGAATGATTTCCAGAGCTTGGGGCAGGAACTTAGCAGAATAGGCTGTAGGCTTACTTTTTCAGAGGTTTTACCAGTGTATAAGGAGCAAAATGGAAAAGGCCAGCGTATAGCAGAAGTTAATATGTGGCTAAAGGAGTGGTGTAAAGGAGAAGGCTTTGGTTATATTAGTCATGATGTCTGTAGCTGGTCCAATGAAAAAATGTACAAAAGAGATGGTCTGCATCCATCGAAGAAAGGGACTGAGTTACTTGGCAATAAAATCACAGCTTTTTTGGAGGAACATTTAAACTAAATAATGGGGATAGTGAGTTAATTGATACAGTACATCACTGTCCCCGGCAATCTAAGAAAATAGGGGAAGCCAGGCACTACACAAGTTATGCAGCAAGTAAACACAGCGTCAGTCATAAAGGACTCAAATGTCTATACACTAATGCACAGAGTATGAACAGTAAGCAGGGTGAACTAGAAATTCAGGTAAATGAGGGCAGATATGATATTGTTGCCATTACAGAAACATGGTGGGATGAAACCTACAAATGGAACACACAGCTAGAGGGATTTAAACTATTTAAAAGAAACAGACTAAACAAAAGAGGAGGAGGAGTTGCTCTTTATATAAGAAATAACTTTATCTCTACAGAAATAAAGCACAACAATGATGAAAACTGTAAACCTGAAAGCATTTGGGTCAATATAAAAGGGGGGAAAATGACATTGCCATAGGTGTATACTATAGGCTGCCCAACCAAGCAGAGGAAATAGATGAACTTTTTGCTAGTCAGCTAACTAAGGTATGTAAGAAGCACATCACAATAGTAATGGGGGACTTTAATTACCCTGATATCAACTGGGAGACAAACTCTGCACCAAGTGGAAGATCAAACAGATTCCTGTCAAACCTAGCAGACAACTTTCTCTCCCAAAAAGTAGAGAAGGGAACTAGGGGATTAGCCATATTGGATTTAATTCTCACTAACAGAGATGAAATGATAGAAGGTGTCGAAGCCACAGGAACCTTGGGGGGAAGTGATCATGCAATATTGGAATTCAACATTCTGGAGGCACAAGCAATAGAACACAGCCAAACTAGAGTCTTGGACTTTAAAAGAGCTAATTTCAATAAACTTAGAGAGACCATGGTAAGAATTCCATGGATGAGAATCCTAAAGGGGAAAACAACTCAAGAAGCTTGGGAAATTTTGAAAAGTGAGATAATAAAGGCCAAGTCTAGTACAATACCAACAAAAAAGAAAAATAACAGCTCTCAAAAGAAACCAGCATGGCTGCATAAAGAACTCTCTGATAAATTGAAAGATAAAAAGGACAAGTATAAGAATTGGAAAGAGGGGCACATAACTAAGTCAGAATATCAGCAAATAGCCCGTGGCTGTAAAGATGAAGTGAGGAAAGCTAAGGCTCAAAATGAAATAAGGCTTGCGACCAAAGTCAAAAATAACAAAAAAAGCTTCTTTCAACATATAAAAAACAAGAAAAAAGTTAAGGAAATGATTGGTCCATTAGTGGGGGAAAGTGGCAAGGAGGTGACAAGCAATAAGGAGAAAGCAGAACTATTTAATTTGTTTTTTTGCATCTGTCTTTACACAAAGGGAAAAAACAGTCCAACCTACCCAAACCAGTGCCATAAAAAACAGAATAGAAATGCAAGTTAAGATAGGTACGTGAGCACCTGTCCAGCCTAGATGAGTTCAAATCACCAGGACCAGATGGATTACACCCCAAGGTTCTCAAGGTACTGGCAGACATGATCTCAGAACCACTGAACTATATTTTTCAAAGATCCTGGAGCACTGGGGAACTACCAGAGGACTGGAAGAGAGCTGATGTAGTTCCCATCTTCAAAAAAGGGAAAAAATAGATCCAGGAAACTACAGACCTATCAGCCTGACCTAAATACCTGGGAAGATTCTGGAAAAGATAATCAAACAACAAATCAGCGAACACTTTGATGCAAACAAAGTCATCACTAAAAGTCAACATGGGTTTGTCAAAAACAGATCATGCCAGACAAATCTTATTACATTCTTTGACCAAGTGACAAAATTAGTGGACCAGAGGAACGCTGTAGATATAATTTACTTGGACTTCAGTAAGGCATTTGATAAAGTAGATCACAACCTACTACTTGATAAGATAGAAAAATGTGGGTTAGATAGCATTACCACCAGATGGATTCGTAGCTGGCTGACAGGGCGGCCGGGTGATTATCTGCGGACGCGATGAGGGCAGCGAAGTAGTTAGACCTCGCCACCCTCATCGCTGCGAGATAAGACCTAATATGGGTTCTTAGTCGAAAGTTTTGGTCACCACTATGTAAAAAAGATGTCGAGACTCTAGAAAGGGTACAGAGAAGAGCAACCAAGATGATTATGGGGCTGGAGGCTAAAACATATAGGGAACGGTTGCTGGAATTGGGTATGTGTAGTTTAATGAAGAGAAGGGTGAGGGGTGACATGACAGCAGTGTTCCAATATCTCAGGGGCTACCACAAAGAAGAGGGAGTCAAGCTATTCTCCAAAGCACCTGAAAGCAAGACAAGAAGCAATGGATGGAAACTAGTCAAGGAGAGAAGCAACCTAGAACTAAGGAGAAACTTCCTGACAGTTAGAACAGTTAACCAGTGGAACAACCTGCCTCCAGAGGTGGTGAATGCTCCAACACTGGAGGTTTTTAAGAAGAGACTGGACAGCCATTTGCCTGAAATGGTATAGGGTTTCTTGCCTGAGCAGGGGGTTGGACTAGATGACCTCCAAGGTCCCTTCCAACTTTATATTATTATTATTATTATTATTATTATTATTATTATTATTATTATTATTATTATTATTATTATTATTATTATTATTATTATAAATCTACTCATAAGTTAAATGGAACTTTTTAGTCCCATATTTATTCTGAATATAATCTATCTATCTCCTCCAAACTGAAATATATCTTTCCTGTGAATGATCCTTCAAATAAGCAGAAATCTTAGACATTTCTGCAAGATTCGATACTTTAAACACCCATTCTTCTATAGTAGGCAAACTATCCTTCTTCCAGTATTGTCCCACCAGTAACCGTGCTGCTGTTATCAAATTCAACATCAAATTGGTTTCTTTAACATCACAATCTACAACAATGCCCAATAAAAACAATTGTGGAGAGAACTTTATCTTTCTCTTAAAAATCTTTTGAATGTTCCACCAAATTTTAACCCAAAAAGCTTTTATATTTCTGCAAGTCCACCACATATGAAAATAGGTGGCTTCTAAACTACCACATCTCCAGCATTTAGACTGTAAGTTAGGATACATATTAGACAACTTTTTGGGATCCAGATGCCATCTATAAAACATTTTATAAAAAATTTCTCTTAAATTTTGAGCCTGAGTAAATTTAGGTATCATTTGAAACAAAAAGAGAAACTTCGGCAGAACATTCATTTTAACAAGTGCGATTCTTCCCAGTAAAGATAATTGTAATTTTTTCCAATTATTTAAATCCCTTTGTATCTTCAACCATGTATAATTTTTAGGTTGAGTAAGGTCTTGATCCTCCTTTGGAATCAATGATACAAAAGCTGTCCTCCAAGATGGAGGAACTGCTCCTCCAGTCTGAATTTCATTAAACAAGATCTTTAAAGGTTCAATCATTTCAACCAACAACATTTTATAATAAATTGCTGTTAGTCCATCTGTTCCTGGGGCCTTGCCCACTTTCAACTGTTTAATCGCTAAAGAGATTTCCTCTGATGTTATTAGGCGATTCATCTCAAGTTGTTGTTCTTTTGAAAGTCTCGGAAAATGAGCTTCCTGTAAATACTTATCTATATCTAAAGCTTGTATGTTTTCTCTAGAATATAATTTTGAATAGAAATCTAAAAAACTCCTCTTAATCAGCTTTTGTTGATAGACTTCTTTTCCTTTATATTCTATTTTATGTATAGTACGTAATTTCTGTTTCTTCCTTAATTGGTAAGCCAACCACCTACCAGGCTTATTAGCATTACAAAAAGTATTATGTCTAACATAATGCTAATTAGTTGCTACTTGATCAGCCAATAGCATACTAAATTGTTCTTTCAATAAATGTATCAAAATCCTTAAATTACTATCCAATGGATTCAAAATAAAGTCTTTCTCCTTAGATTTAATCTCTTCCTCAAGATCTATACGTTTTTGCCTTTGCTTACGCCTATAAGCATTGTTCATATAAATCAAGACCCCTCTCATATAAGCTATACTGGCATCCCAAACCATTCCCATCGATGTACCTTTATGCATATTTATAACAAAAAATTCTTTCACATGTTCTCTACATTTCTGCAAGAACACCTCATTTGTAAATAAATTTTCATTCAGTCTCCAGGATCTTCTACTACCATCTTCAGCAAAAAACTCCAACCAAACAGTACTATGATCCGACAATGTCCTAGGAAAAATCTTAACGCTCTTAACCCTAGAGAAAAGATCAGTAGTAATTAAAATAAAGTCAATCCTAGAGAAAGATTTATGTCTATCCGAAAAAAAGTAAAATCTCTGTCTTTCATATTCCTTTCCTGCCATACATCTCTTAATTCCAGATCCTCCTTCAAATAAAAAAAAAAAAGCTTTAGGCAATTATGAATTAGAAAAGTTTTTGGAGGATCCCTTCTTGTCTTCAGATGGGTCCAAAACTCCATTCCAGTCCCCCATCATAATAACAGATTTGTAATCCAATTCAATTAGTCTCTGATGTAAAAATTTGAATAACTTTTGCTGTTGTTGATTTGGAGCATATAATCCAATAAGAAGAACTTTCTTTCCTTGTAGCATTAATTCAATACTAACATATCTCCCTTGTTTGTCCAATTCAATTAATCTAGCCGAAAAATCTTTTCTTAAATAGATGACCACTCCAGTCTTCTTGTCCAGAGCAAAAGATGCAAAATGTGTTCCCAATCGGGAATTAGCCAGATACTTTTGGTCTTTTAATGCAATATGTGTCACTTGAAACAAACAATGTCATTTTTATGTTGTTTCAAATAATAAAATTCTTTCTTTTCTGTGGTGAATTTAAGCCATTAACATTCCATGTCAGGAACTTCACCATCTCTGGTGACCATGAGCCTTCGGATGTGCTCCTCCCACAGGCTCTGAAACAACCGCATCTTGCGTAGTTAGACCAGATACAAGTTTCTGTTTTTGCTCTTTTTCCATACGCTTGTGTGCAGCCCTAGTCATCCTCTGTTCTTTTGGGTCCTCCTTTAATGCCAAACTCTGCTCCATAATCTCAGCCTGCTACATCTCCTCAAGAGGCAATGACATTGCCCCTTCACTCAATTGTTTATCTTCTTGTCTTACTTCTGTTCTTTTAACTCGAGGAGACGGTGGTGAACCTGCTTTAAGGACCTTAGTATAAAAATCTTTTGCTTTTAAAATTGTATTCAACATGTACCTCGTCCCTGCATAATTCACCACAATTCCATTGGGTATTTCCCATCTAAACTGAATTTGTCACTTCTTAAGCTCATCAGACAGAAAAGCGAAATCTTTCCTTTTTCTAAGAATTTTTGGAGGTATCTCCTTTAAAATTATAATATCTTGGCCTGCAATTTGAAATCTTTCCCAATAAAAAGCCTGGATAATAGAATTTCTAGTTGATCTCCTGGAAAAGTAAATCACTACATCTCTAGGTAAATTTTTCTGTCTAGCAATCCAGGAATTAACCCTAAATGTCTTATCCATTTCTTTAAGTAATTCTTCAGGTTTACATTTCAAGACAGGAGCCACTGCTTGTACCACTTCCCATTCCAAATCTTCTTTAGGATTCTCTTTAAGGCCTCTGATGCACAAAGCAAACTCCATGGTTCTATATTGTGATATGATGACTTCATCTTCATCAATTTTAACCTCTGCTCTATCTATTTTCTCTTCAGCACTGATGATTTTATTTTCCAGATTCTCCACATACTCCATAACTGAATCCACACGAACATCCAGGCATTCAATATGTGCAGCCAAGCCCTGGAGTGCAAGCACTATATCCTCCCTCATCTGTTTGTTTTGATTAACAAATTCTTCCTTTGTTTCCTTTATTTCTTGCTGTAATACTTGTGTTAATACTTATGTTGACTGCATCACAACTTGCTGAATGTCTGCCAATGTAAATGCAGGTGGGGGGGGAAGGTGGTTGTACTGTAGGTTTAGTTGTAATTTGCCCTGCAGCTTGTGGTAAAGGTGAAGAAATAACACTTTTAGAGATTGTAGGACCTCCCCACACCTTGAAGCCATCTCTTAGGTTTTGATTTCCTCTTTCTCCTAGCAAAATCAAAGTTCAAAAAGAGAAAAAAAGAAAGGAGAAGGGAGAAAAAAATAAAAGTTTTTCTCCCAAATTTCCTTATCCTTCAATAAAAAAAGGACAAGCTTCCAAATACACAAAATCCGGTACTGGGTAGAATCAGTTGCAAATTGTATCTCTTGCTATGTTGCAAAATATAACAATTTCCCAAAATAGTCAATTCACACAAGAAAGCAACATTCCAGCACCATTTTTACTCCATTTCCATCAGCTTAAAACTTGAAGAAGATAATGAGTCTGAGATAAAGTTAAAATCCAACTTGAAAATTCAAATCCTCCTGCTTCACTCTGCCTGCTTCTCAAAGAAAAAAAAATACTCACAGTCCCATCTAAGCAGCAGATGTAGTTGTCGCGTCTAGTTCCACTCCTTTATGGAGTGAAAGCATCCTGGGAGCGGAGAAAGCCTGGGCTCAGAGGGAACTCACTCTGTTAGCCCCCAAACTCGTTGGGGGAATCACAGAGGAGCTCTACATCTACCCAAACAGACTCGCCTCTCCCTCTTCTCCCAAGGGAGAGACTTCGGCGCCATGGGACAGCTGATTTTCACTGCCTCTGGGCGCTCTAACGCATCCCAAGATCGGGCGGCTTCAGAAACGCCGCCATTCGGCGCGGCAGCACTGTCAGAAGTTGCCGTTCCAGTTAGTTTAAATAGTGGGCAAAAGGGCCCGAGCTTGGACAAATGCAGTACAAAAAGCAAACAATCATTGAAATTAGTTTGCCTAATATTCCCTCTTGGTGGTAGTTTTTAGGGCCAGAAGGTCATTTTATGCCATTGATTTCTTCAAAGTGTTTGCCAGCCACTAATCCCAAAGGTCTGTAGGCAACCAGAAAAATGTACTGGACTCAATTGTTAAGAATGATGCTAGATGGCTCTAGTAGGTCCACTACTTACCCTGGAAGATCCTGATTAGACAAGAAGGCTCCTGTCAATCTTTTCATATAGGATAAGTTCTAGAAAAGTCTAAAGGAGCTCCAAAGCATATTAGAGGAGCTATTCAAAGTTCAGTAGCCCTGATAATATCTCCCTAGATGTATAAATGTCCAATTCTTGTGATACTCTACTTCAAGCATGTCAAACTGCCAGCCCACGGGCTGGATGTGTCACACCAAAACTGTGCCCACCCCATAGCCAGCATGATATGTCACACAATGACATGTGACATAACAAGTTTGACATGCCTGCTCTACTTGTATATTTGTAGTAAGGTTGGGACCATTAATTCTGCCTAGTTCAGGGAGAAAGAGCAATCAGATTCAATTGCTGAGGTTGTTCTTTGAAAGAACCAAAAACATTAAAAACAAAAAAGCTTAGAGAGGAAATTCCCAATGCTGCCAACACACACAAATACCTGAAATATGTAAGATAGCATCTAATGAAAGAGATGAAGAAACTCTTAAATAATATAAGTCAAAGTTTTGCTGTTATATTTCTTATGTCTTTTGATGGAGTTAAAAGAGTAATAAAAGCATTACCTCTGTGAGGAAGAAGGAAAACACTTTCTGCAAAGTCATGGTTAGTAAGCGAAAAACATTTACCTATCTCTTTTATGTAAATATTTCATGTGAGCTTTATTTATTTGGAAACCTTGTGAAAAAGCAAAAAAAGTACTAACTCTTCAGAATACAAATGTTCTTACAGTAAATCCTTGTATAGAGTAGTATAGAAAGGACAAAGAAAACATGCTCTTCAGCTCTAAAATTTAGCCAGTGATATTACTATATAATTTTGAATGGAAAACATTAACATTATTTAGGGGGAAAAGTAAGGATGCATTTGAAATGGTCTGGTTGCTGTTTCTGAATCCATTTGCCTTATATAGAGATATACTGTGGGTTTCTTGTGCATGGCTATTCCATCTTGTCAGAATCCATTTATATCACATTTCATAAATGTATAGGTAGAACAATGTGCTTATTCTGGGGATTCTGCCATCTCTCCGAAGGGGGGGGGAGAGGATAGACTTTAGGCATCTTCAAACAACAGGGAACATTTGAACAAAAAAGGAAGCAATAACCATAAAACCAAGGAGAGTTCCCTTTCCCATGGAAGGGCCTGACATCTGACCAAATGGATGAGGGGAGGGGCTGAAATGGGAATGCTTTATATAGGATTGAAATGTAACTTTGTTAGATTCCGTCTTGTATTGCCACAATCAATTCCATCCTAGTAAACATTTTCCTTTTGGACTAAACTTGCATCCAAGAGTTCTTATTTCCTAAGATGTGGATTGAGGTGGGTCCTGACAGTAGACGGAATCTGCTTTAAGAGTCAACCTGGAAGGGAAAACCTTACCAGGGGACTTTGCAACAAATACAATGTCTGGTGACGAAGCAAGAGAGGAGGGAAGCCCCATGGAGGGGGAGTCTTCCCCCCAAATGGGAAGCTGAAGCAGCATATTCCCCCGGGGAAGAAGCGGTGGAGCAGTACGACTGAAAACCCCAATGGTCGATGGGCGTTGGAAGGAAACGTGAGTGGGAAAAGGCTTCGGGAGAAGCGACCCTGAGGCAGAGTAACCACCAACCGGAATAGAGGCAAGAGATGGAGAGTTCCCTGCACGCCAGTGAGGAGGAGTGGATCCTGGAAAAGGCCATTGATCTGATGAAAGCAACCCTGAGCTCACTGAGGGAGGAGAGAGCTGAAAATCGCAACCGAGGCAGCGCCTGGAGACGTAACTGGAAAGGTAACGGAGGGGATCCAACACCTGAAACCCCAGGGCCGTCCAATGGAACAGGAATTGCTGCCTCAGCAGTACCCACCCACCCCAGAACCACAGACGGGGACCAGGATGAGGAGCGATACCGGCCCCGGCGCAGACAACGCTCCAGCCAAAGACTCCCACCCCTGGAAGTCAAATTCAAGGGGGAGCCATCACGACTGGGATTTTTCCTAACCCAAGTCCTCAGCTACATGGAAGAGTACGGACGGGACATCCCCAGTGACAAAGCATGCATCCGAATTGTGCAATCTGCCCTGGACGGGATGGCTGCAGACTGGGTGGTGAACTTGCATGACTCCAACGCCCCAGAAGTCAACGACTTCAACCGATTCATGTCATCTTTGAGGCGGCAGTTCGAGGATCCTTTGGCTGACCGTAAGGCCCGGGAGAGAATCAAAACGGTGAGGCAGGGAAGGCAAGCAGTGGCTGATTATACCCAAGAAGTCCAAGCCATTGCCATCAAGCTGAACTGGCCATAAGACATCCTCCTCAGCCACTTCAAAGACGGTCTAAACTACGACCTGTATGACGCTTGCCTGCCTCGAGGAGACCCACCCCATCTCGATGACTGGTACATCCTGGAGGAGGAAGTGGAAATAGACCTACTGAAGAGACACCACAGAGGAAAACCATGGGGCCACCTGCCACCCGAGCAAACACACGAGGGGGAAAAACCACCAGCCACAGCCAAAAAATCAACAGGTGGCTTCAACTGCAGGAGAGAGGGCCACTGTGCTGCAGAATGTTGTTCAAAAGCCCCCCCATGAAAACCAGAGGCATCATCCTCCAAGAAGCCGGGGAAGCCCCAAGGCAACACAAAAGAATCTTCCATGAAGGGGACAGAGGCTGTGGAGTCCACAATTCCTGCCAGGAACTGGGATTGGACTCCGGCCTGCACCGCAGGGATGGTGGACAACTCGGAAGACAGCTCAGAGGGAGAACCATTGGTAAGTGGACCCCTTCCACCCATACTTAAGACAGTGACTATATTAGCTTCCCCTATGCCTGAAGCAGCCAAAAGAAAAGCTCTGATAGATTCTGGGTGCATCCTCTGCCTTATCAGCCCAACGCTGGTGGAGAGATTGAGCATCCCAGTGAGGAAGCTAAAACAACCAATCTCTTTTAGTCAATTAGATGGGACAATAGCAGGGGGAGGACCAGCCACCCTAGCCACTTTACCAATCCACCTATCACTGGGGCCCCATGAGGAGGACATGATGTTTATAGTGGCCTCAGGCATGGTATGCCCAATGATTCTAGGACTGGAATGGCTGAAGAAATGGAACCCTGGGATAAACTGGAGGACAGTAGAACTCAATTTCCCAAAGGGGGGGGCAGAAGAACTTAGACTCCAAAAGCACCCCCCAACCCAGAGGGAGGAGACAGCAGCGGTGGGGAAAGAGAAGGGGTTACCAGAGATACCGGAAGAATACAGGGACCTGGCTGAGGTTTTCAGTGAGGAAAGAGCAGATGAGCTTCCCTCCCACCACCCCACAGACTGCACCATAGAATTCAAACCTGGGGCAAAACTCCCAAAACCCAGGATGTATGCCATGAGCCCAAGGGAAATGGCAGAAATGGAAAGATTCATAAAGAAAAACTTAGAAAGAGGATTTATTGAGACTGCCAAACCCAAAGTGGCCGCCCCGGTTCTGTTCAGGGAGAAGAATGATGGGTCTTTTCGCTTGGTTGTGGACTATAGAAATTTGAACACAATTAGTGAATGTAATCTGTACCCCCTTCCCCTAATGAAGGATATGCTATCCCACCTATCAAAAGAAAAGATTTTTACCAAACTAGACCTGAGGGAAGCATACTACCGTATTAGGATTAAGGAAGGAGATGAATGGAAGACTGCATTCAACTGCCCAATGGAGTGCTATCAATTCAAAGTATTGCCATTCGGACTGCAAGGGCCCCCCGCAATCTTTATGCAATTAATTAATGACGTGCTGAGAGAGCACCTATATAAGGGGGTCCTGGTTTACCTCGATGACATCCTTATCTTCACAGAAACCAAAGAGGAACATATCAAACTAGTCAGAGCAGTCCTGAAGAAGTTGCGAGCTGCCCATTTATATGCTAAATTATCGAAGTGTGAATTCCATCAGGAAAAAATCGACTACCTGGGGTATCGCATATCTCCAGAGGGCATCAAAATGGACCCTGAGAAGGTCCATAGAGTGGGCACCCCCCCACACACGGAAGCAATTACAAAGTTTCCTGGGGTTTGAAATTTCTACCACCAATTCATCCCCGCATTTGGCCAAATAGCCATGCCCCTCACAAATTTGTTGAAAATGAAGGGGGGGTCACCTGTGAAACCCAGCCAGCCTCTGAAATGGTCAATGGAATGTCAAGCAGCATTTGAGAGGCTAAAGAGACTTTTTTCTGCTGAACCTGTCCTAAAACACCCAGATCCCGACCAACCTTTTGTAATACAGGCAGATGCGAGTGATGTAGCGGTAGGAGCTGTACTATTACAAGAAAATGTTGGGGGGACATTGCAACCATGCGCATACACATCCAGAAAACTCACAGAAACAGAACAACGCTGGCCAATATGGGGAAAAGAGGCATTCTCGTTGAGGTGGGCATTACTAACATGGCGCCAATTTTTAGAAGGAAATAAAATACCTTTCCAGGTCTGGACAGACCACAAAAATTTGGAAGCACTAAAAACACCCAGGAAGCTCACTCCTAAGCAAGCCCGCTGGTCCCAACATTTTCACCGATTCAATTTCACTCTCAAACACTTACCGTGGGGGGGGGAATGCATGCCCCAATATAACAGCACAAGAGTTACTGACTTTAAACTTTACTGACTTTAAACCACTTGTACCAGAACAACAACTGCCAGCACCAGTCACCACCAGGGCACAAGAAAAAATGAAGCTGAAGGTAGATAGCCAAACTGGAATAGAATTCAGGAAATCTTTGGAAAGTGATGAATGGTTCCAGAAAAATAAACATGTGTGCACAATTAAAGATGGATTGCCATGGGTGGGGGAGAAGCTATATATACTGGCCACACAGAGAATCAATTTCATGCAACTGTGCCATGATACAAAATCAGCAGGACACTTTGGCTTTGTAAAAAACCTACACTTAACTAAAAGGCAATTTTGGTGGCCATCTATGAAAAAGGACATAGAATGCTATGTGGGTAGCTGTCAAATTTGTGCTATGGCCAAAAGACTGCAAGGGAAACCGCCAGGTCTGTTACAACCAGTGGCAAACCCCTCAGCCCCATGGAAAGAAATAGCCATGGATTTTATTGTAGAACTGCCAGAAAGTAATGGAAACACCGTAGTCTGGACTGTCACTGATCTGTTCTCTAAGCAAGTACATTTCATACCTTGCCAAAACATCCCGATCACAAAAGCATTAGCAAAACTTTTTGTACAGCATATTTACAGATTGCATGGGGTACCACAACGCATCATATCTGACAGAGGGGTGCAATTTACATCGGCATTTTGGAAAGAATTTTTATCCCTCTTAGGAACCACCCGAGGACTGTCATCTAGTCACCATCCTCAGACAGATGGAGCTTCTGAAAGAGTTAATAATATACTTGAACAATATCTGAGATGCTTTATTAATTTTCAGCAGTCCAACTGGGCGGACCTGTTAGAATATGTTGTTGGAAAAATGGTTTGTTTAACAGAGTATTATTAATACACAGTGGAAGTTGTACTGGGACTTTTAGGCAAACAGTAATGCACTAACACGAGTTTTATAACTTATTTTTACTCAGACAACAAAAAGAAACACAGTAAGAAATAGTCCAAGTATCAATCCAGTATCATGCACATAAAAGTCAGTCCATAAAAAACATAGTATCAAAATACAAAAGCTGCTTACCAATATCAAAAACAATATACACTGTAGCAAGCAGTTGATTCTTGAGAGAATAAATATCAAGTTAGCAAACAAGAGAACAAGAGGTATCCAAACACTAACATCAAACACATATACAAGAGCAACTACGTGTAACATCTAACTCTCTTTTATGTGGAATAATTACAGCCACACCCTTAGGCCGTTTAACTCCTTAAAGGTGCTTTTACTCCATTATATAATATTGTCACCCAAATCAAGTTTAATCTCTAACAATCTCCCCTTTTGGGTGGCATATTATACATATATTTTTACAATCTCAAATTACACATATCACAAACAGATTTATGCTTTATAGCACCCTGAGCTTTAGTAAACTGGTCAGCAATATTATCTTCAGTTGCACAATATTCCAGTTTAATCAAATTATCTTTAACACATTGTCTGACATTTAGATACCGTAGATTCGTATGTTTTGATCTAGTTTTCACTGCAGCATTAGTTGCTAATTTTATAGCTGCTTGATTGTCTTCATACACTTTTATTGGTTCATTACAATTTAAACCCATATCAAACAATAATTGTTTCCATACCAATAGCTCAGTACATAATAAAGATAAACAAGAAAATTCAGATTCAGTTGTTGATAAGCTTATATGCTTCTGTCTGTTAGACCTCCATCCTACTAAAGCGTTTCCCAATAATACAACCAATCCTGAAGTGGATTTCCTGGTTACAGTATCAGATGCAAAACTAGCATCTGCAAATGCTTTTAGTTCCAATTCCTTTGTTGGCTCTAGATATAGAGAATAATGTATGGTGTGCTTCAAATATCTTAAAACTCTTTTCGCACCTTGCCAACATCTGGTTGTAGGATTCTCACAATATCTAGCTAAATGATTAACTGTAAATGCTATGTCAGGTCTTGACCAGTTACATAAATACATCAAGCTGCCTATTAATGATTGATATATCTTTTTATCAAAGACATTGCTGTTATCTGCTGAACTCTCAAAACCTTGAACCATAGGTGTTTTTACTGGTTTACAGTTTTCCATATTATAACGTTTCAGCAAACCATTAATTTTCTTAGCTTGAGACAGTTTAAATCCTTTACTAGTCCTGACAATATCCAGCCCTAGATAATGACTAATAGCTCCTAGATCTTTTACTCTAAATTTTCTTTTTAACCCTGAAATTATTCTTTCAGTTTCTGTTTCATCTTTTGCTATAATAGCAATATCATCAGTGAATAATAATAACAATGATAATTCACTATTTTGCTGTTTTATAAATAAACAAGGATCTGAAATACTAGCTTTAAATCCCAAACTATTTAACTCTTTTACTAAACATCTATTCCACTCATAACCTGACTGTTTTAAACCATACAAACTCTTATTCAATTTCCAACAGTACCCTACCTTACTTTCTATTCCTGATGGAACTTTCATATATATATCATGGTTTAATGTTGCATGCAAATAAGCAGTTTCAATATCTACATGTTTTATACTATAATTCTTATTTGCTGCCCAAACTAAAGCAGCCCTAAGAGTGGAAGCTCTTAACGTTGGGGAAAATACTTCATCATAATCACTATTATTCTGTGCAAATCCTTGAGCAACTAATCTTGCTTTATGTATTACCTCTCCTGTAACACTTTCTTTCAGTTTAAAAACCCATTTACATCCAATTAACTTTTCTGTTTTAGGTATTTTAACCTCTTGATAAACATTAAGATCTTGCAAAGACTTTATTTCTTTATCCATAGCTACTTTCCAATTCTTTCTTTCATTCTCAGGATACATTTTTATTTCTTCAACATTAGAAGGTTCAATGTCTATTTGACAAATTAAACCTGCCTCGAAACGATCAGGCTGTCGTCTTTCCCTGTTAGACCTTCTGAGAATTATTGGACTTATAGGTACATTTACATTATTATCTTCTTCCTCTCCTGTCTCCACTATCAGTGGTTCTTGTTTGATCTCTCTAGCAGGTTCCTCCTCTTCTTTATCACTTTCATTTGATGAGTTAGTTAAATCTTGTTGAGGAATATATACAATATCTTCTACCCTTTCCCAGCCTGACTGTTCTTGAAAAACAGCGCTAGAACTACAATAAATGTTTTTAGTACCTTTCTCCCAGAACCGATAAGACTTATGGTTTAACTCATAGCCAACAAAAAATAATTGTTTAGCTCTATGTTCTCCTTTATTTCTTATTGAACTTGGAATATGTACCCAAGCAGGTGTCCCAAATGTGTGAATATAACTAAGATTTGGTTTTCTCTTATACCATAAGGTATAAGGAATTTTACCTGTAGCTGAACTAACCACATTGTTTAAAATATGATTAGCACATTTTGCTGCTTCTCCCCATAAGCTATCAGGTAAACCAGAATCTTCAATCATAGATCTAATCATAGCTTGCAATGTTTGGCCCCTCCGTTCAACAAATGCATTATGCTGAGGTCTATAAGGAGCTGTACGTCTATGCTCTATTCCCTCTGAAACTAACAGCTCATTGAACTGTTTATTAACAAACTCAGTTCCATTGTCTGTTATTATGGTTTTTACATTTAACTGAGTTTTCCTTTGTACAAACTTGAGCCAATTAGATATTGTTTGTATAGTTTCAGTTTTTGACGTAAGGAGATAACAGAACCCATATCTGCTATAATGGTCTAGAATATTTAATATGTAGCAAGCACCCCCTAAACTGGGTTTCATAGGACCTATCAAATCCATAAATACCAGTTCTAATGGAGTTGTGGTTTTAAATCCATCTAACCTATTAGCTGGTGCTGCCCTGCTCTTTTCTCTACCACATACGTTACACTGCAGATATTTCTTACAAGCCTTTAACTTAAACCCATTAGACAAAGCTACAGTTCTTTTTAGTGTATTAAAATTCACATGACCCAATCTTCTATGTAATAAATGAATACATTCATCATGTGGTTTTTGATTTGTACAAGTAGTAGCCATTATAATAGGATCATTGCTAATTACAAACAAACCGTCTTTCATATTAGCTATTAAGTTCACTTCATTCTTTTGAATAAGACATTCCTCCCCTTGGAAAGTAACTTTAAAACCTGCTTCCAATAATGCCTTAACTGATAATAGATTATAATCACATCTGGGAACATATAGCATTTCCAAATTTTGTTTTAAAAATGAACAGTAAACCTTACCCTCTCCAGAGACCTTGACTCTCCAGCCATTAGCCATAGAAATATATTTTTACTAGACCTTATATTCTCAAAATCCCTTTTTATTTTTGAAATACAGTGTGTAGCTCCACTATCTACCACCCACCAATTGTGGTTATTAGTAGTTCTATTAGCTACAGCTACATTAATCAGCTTTTTATTATTTCTATGGCTTTCCTTTCTCTGACAATTACTATTCTGACAAAACTTAGCAATATGTCCCTTTAACCCACAATTAAAGCATTTCCTTAAAATATAAGCAGATTCAGTCTTCTTTATTTCTTGTTGCAATGGCTCTCTCAACTGTTTTCTCTCCATACGACATCTTGATTCTTCCAACAACCTTCCAGTTATTGAAGAAACAGTTAGGTCTTCTTTGGACAAAACCTCCAAGGACGATACAAAGGCATCATAGCTCTCATCCAATGATGATAAAATGATGTAAACCTGGTGAAGCTCTGAGAAAATAAGTTCTTTTTCTTGCAGTTCCAACAAAGTTGCTTTTATAAAGTTAAGGTGAGCTAACATATCGCCATTCTTTTCCAGTCTAGCTCTAAATAGCTTTCTGGTAAGATTTATATGAGCACCAACACTGTCCCGAACAAAAATCTTTTTCAACTTAGCCCAACATTTAGCAGCAGATTCTTCTCCACGCACATGGACTAGCTGTTGGTCTCCTAATGTTAGCCCAATGATAGATAAAGCCTTATCATTGTCTTTATTGAAGTCTACAATCTTCTTGTTATCTTCTTCATTAGTTGGATCCCAGGCAGTTACATCAGGAGGATTATGGACTATTTTCCAAAGACCTTGATTTTGTAATAGCAACTACATTGTGTAGACCAGGATACGTAGTTTGACCCATTAAGCCGGGTAATGCAGAATGGATTGAATAGTCCTTGTGCCATTGTCTGAATTTGAAAACTCAGTTAGGAAATAAAAATACAATACTGTGCCTGTCCTCAGCACCACACTGGATCTGGGCCCATAACCATTGTTAGAATATGTTGTTGGAAAAATGGTTTGTTTAACAGAGTATTATTAATACACAGTGGAAGTTGTACTGGGACTTTTAGGCAAACAGTAATGCACTAACACGAGTTTTATAACTTATTTTTACTCAGACAACAAAAAGAAACACAGTAAGAAATAGTCCAAGTATCAATCCAGTATCATGCACATAAAAGTCAGTCCATAAAAACATAGTATCAAAATACAAAAGCTGCTTACCAATATCAAAAACAATATACACTGTAGCAAGCAGTTGATTCTTGAGAGAATAAATATCAAGTTAGCAAACAAGAGAACAAGAGGTATCCAAACACTAACATCAAACACATATACAAGAGCAACTATGTGTAACATCTAACTCTCTTTTATGTGGAATAATTACAGCCACACCCTTAGGCCGTTTAACTCCTTAAAGGTGCTTTTACTCCATTATATAATATTGTCACCCAAATCAAGTTTAATCTCTAACAGGACCTACTGCCTTTTGCAGAAGTAGCATATAATAATGCAGTCCACTCAAGCACAGGTTACACTCCTTTTCAAGTAGCTACAGGCTAGAGTTTCAACCCAATACCAGAACTAACCCCAAAAGAACCGGTTATCCCTGATCTGAAGGAATGGATTGCTCAATTACAAAATACATGGCCAATCGTTAGGAAAGCATTGGAAGATGCCAGAAAAGCATACAAGACACAGGCAGACAAAAAAAGAACCGATCCCACACCATTTAGGGTAGGAGAGATGGTATATTTATCCACAAAATACCTGAAATCACTCCAACCCTGTAAAAAACTAGGACCAAAATATATTGGACCCTTTCCAATTAAAAGAATCATAAACCCAGTAACAGTTGAATTAGAACTACCCAAAAATCTTAGACGAATACACCCAACCTTCCACTGCAGTCTATTAAAGAGAGAACAACAATCACCACTACGAGCAAAAATCCCACCACCACCACCCCCCATCATGGTGGAAGGAGAACAACATTTTGAAGTGAAAGAAATCTTAGATTCCAGAAAACACCATGGAACAATACAATATTTAGTGGTATGGAAACACCTCCCCTCCTCAGAAAATGAGTGGGTTAACAAACTCCATGTTAAAGCACCTAAGTTGCTTAAGAGGTTTCATACAGAATATCCAAACAAACCAGGCTAACATTTATATGTTTTCTTTCCCCACAGATGGACTCATCTTTTTTCTGAAAGGAGAGCCGAATGTCAGAATCCATTTATATCACATTTCATAAATGTATAGGTAGAACAATGTGCTTATTCTGGGGATTCTGCCATCTCTCCAAAGGGGGGGGGAGAGGATAGACTTTAGGCATCTTCAAACAACAGGGAACATTTGAACAAAAAAGGAAGCAATAACCATAAAACCAAGGAGAGTTCCCTTTCCCATGGAAGGGCCTGACATCTGACCAAATGGATGAGGGGAGGGGCTGAAATGGGAATGCTTTATATAGGATTGAAATGTAACTTTGTTAGATTCCGTCTTGTATTGCCACAATCGATTCCATCCTAGTAAACATTTTCCTTTTGGACTAAAGTTGCATCCAAGAGTTCTTATTTCCTAAGATGTGAATTGAGGTGGGTCCTGACACATCTGATATTTCCTTTCAGCTTTTCTAATTTGTACAGGGTTAATAGAATAGTAGATCAGTAAAAAAGAAAAAAGGAAGCAGTTATGACAAGGGTACTTGTGATTCACCTCTGTTGTGTTGGATGAACGTAGCTTCACAATTGTAGATAATAATATGCATGAAACCTGTGCTAATGTGGGTTAAAACTGAATAACAATATACCTTCCAAATGCAATAACATCTCACAATTAATGGTTAAAGGTTAATATACCTACCAGAATACCTAATTGTCATAGTGGAGTGATTAAACTCACACTATACTTTGTACATAATGCAATTATTTTAGAAGCAAACTAATGTCTTGGATCTTACCTGCACTCATTGTGTCATGAGGTTAGAAATAATGATTAGTACATACTATACATTTAGGCAAATCTACTTTTTAATCTATTGGATAATTTTACTAAATTACAGGGGTGAAAACAATTAGTAGAACCCCTTCTTTACTTATATTAAACTTATTTGCAATTATTGCATCTTCTCTCTGGCTAAGCAGTCTCAGTAATATAAACAAGTGCATTACAGGTATTGATACAGATATCTTATTGGAAAATGTTTAAAGAAGCAAGAAATATACCTGGGATATAGGGAAGAAAAAAGGACAATGAAATTAAAATATTTTAGTATTTTAGCATACATTTCAAATGAAAGAATAATTTATCTCCAAAAGAAATACATTTAGTTCTAAAACTGACACAGACGTTCAGGCAGCATATTATTTAATTAAAATTAAAATTAAAATTTAATTTAATTATTTGTCTGCCAAGGATTGGGAGAAATAGAGAGAGGAATTTTAAATGTTAAGTACTAAAATAACTTGGCAGACTTTTAGTACTACTGTAATTGGATAGATAGGAGACATCACTCACTGCTCCCTGCAGATAGAAAATGTCTTGGGTCAACTCTAGAAATCCATAGCCACTTCTGTGTAAAAGTATTTGCTCTTTCTGAATATTCTGAATATTGGCATATTTTTGTCCCTGGATGCTATCAGAGTTCCATGTGGATCCTACTTGATAGATAGATAAATCACATAAAGTTAGTCTTTCACATCACTATGCAAAAATTCACCCATGTTAAGCTCTTATACTCAGTAACAACTGATGGCTTTCTCCATTTCAGGTTATGCTAGAACATTTCTATGGTTTTCTGGTCTGAACTTTGACTTAAAGTATTCCAAGACTTTACATTTCTTTCTCATTGCTCATTATACTTTAGACTAGTTTGTATTCTTGGGTTGATCATGTTGCTGCATGACCTACATCTGCTTAAACTGATGGACAGACCTGATAATCAGCTGTAGAATTCTTTAAGTTTTAAAAAATAAAGTTTTAAAAAAAGTTTCTTTCAGTGATGTAAGTTGCCCAGATACTGAGACACCATCCATTCCCAAACCATGACAATACAATCTCTTTACAGTATGTGATAGATTGTATGAGGGTCTTAATGCAGAATATTTGACTCCTTTTAGGGAAAAATATCATTCATTAGCCTGAAACATTCAACGTTTAACTTTTTGTCCATCTAACATTCCTTCAAAGCTCTGTGATCCAGTTGCTTTTTGGCAAACTTCAATGTGGTTGAGATGTGTTTGAATGTTTAGTAACGTGGGTTTGTAATTGGGCTATTGGTTTGATCTCCAACCTTGGAGATTTGGCTGCAAATGTTTTGTCTCCATTCGGGTATGGGGGGCATCTGAAGTGCACTTTGAAGATGTCCCCCCAATGGGGATGAAATATTTGCAGCCAAATTGCCAAGCTCGGAGATCAAACCAACAACTCAAACTTCAATGTTTTCTTTATTAAGAAAAGGCTTCTGTTTTGATATTAAACTATGAATCCTATTTTTATCCAGCACTTTTATGTTTGTGATGATGAATTGAGCCAAGACACGGTAATCCTGCAATTCCCTGGATGTTTCTTTGTTTTTGTAAAGGTGATTTTGGATGATTTTGTTTTGTGTTTTTGCAGTGATTTTGACAGAATTACTTTTGGAAAACTCACTGCCTCCAACACCTCTCCAAATTTCAGATTTTCTGATGGTTACTCAGGGAGATCCAGAACTTTCAAAATGGTTTTATAATTTTTTTCTTCATCTGACAGCCATCAACTTTTTAGAGAGGTTCTTGGGAATTTAGTTTTAATGGGACATGAATGTTTCCAAAATCCAGATAAAGGATACTGTGATAATTGGAGCCAAAATTGTGGTATTTATACAGGGTAGGATTGGTCCCAATAGCTAGTAATTGTATGACAACTTCATCCAACTGCTCCTAGTTATCCATGTGACTGATTAGATTATTTCAGGGATAATTACTTTTCCCCATTGATTTATCAATTGCCAAATGACTTTGCTTACAATATGAATGAAACAAACACAAACTTTGATATTATGTCTTCATTGTCTTTCCCTTACCAGGACTGTAAAAGATAGTGCCCAAGAAGCAAGAGCTGGTGTTATGGACTAGAGTGAACTGGCAGTTTCTCAAGAAGGAAACACATCCTGAAAGAGGAGCAAGACAAGAGGCAGCATAGCCCAGAAATGGATAGGAATCAGAGGAATAGAATAAGGAGAGTTATGTCTCAGAATTTCCCAGGGTAAATCTGTTACAGAGAGACTATGAAAGGTTTAATCTGGCAAAATTATATTTTTTGTGTCTAAGCCAATAAAGTACTCTGTCCTCCTTGAACCTAGAATGATGAAACCCTTCACAAAGCTCTGATAACATTCCATAGCAAAACTATATAAACTTTCAGAAAGCTCTAAAAGCGATGAATAGTTTTTCACAGAACTATAGATGGGAAACTGAACTAGATTTAATAATGGAAATCTAAATAAAACTATGATTACAGGAGTACTATCAAGGTTGATTTGCAAACTGTTTCTGCTCATAGCTTGATAAAGAAACACCAAAGGGGGGAGGGGTATGATTGGAATGTGTGGGGAAATTATAGAAGTCTGAATGCATCAGTGTAAAGAACATGAACTCTCTCTCGCTAATGAGAGACATACTGGGGTACTTAGTGAAGGGGAGGATAATCACCAAGTTGGACCTCAGGGAGGCATACTATAAAGTGAGGATCAAAGAGGGGAATGAGCAGAAGACTGGACTGCTACCAGTTCAGGGAGATGTCATTTGACCTGTAGGGGGCACCAGCAGTGTCGATGCAGATAATAAATGAAATTCTGCATGAACAACCTGTACAAGGGGGTCTTGATGTACCTAGATGATATATTAATCTATACCAAGACTCCAGAGGAGCACATGAATCTGGTCAGAAGAGTGTTCAGAAAACTGCAAAAGGCCCAGCTCTATGTGAAATTATCCAAATACAATATCTACAAGCCCAGCCTGGACTACCTGGGGTACTGAATCTCAAAAGAAGGGGTAGAGATGGACTCCAGCAAGGTGAAGTTAATACTGGAATTGGAGGCTCCCTGAAGCAGGAGGCAGCTACAAAGTTTTCTCAGGTTTGCAAATTTTACCACCAATTCCCTCCCACCTTTGCTCAGATAGCTTTGCCGATAACCAACCTGCTTAAAACAGGAAGGGGAGGAACAAAGCCCAAGCCGAGGCAGTCCCCAAGTTCCAAGCCAAATTTGAAAAATTTAAATGCCTCTTCACTGTGGAACCAATTATGAAATACCTTGACCAAGATGAACTGCTTGTAATACAAGCAGATGCAAGTGAGGTGGCTGTGGTGGCAGTCCTACTCCAGAAGAATGCCAAAGAGAAGCTGCAGCCCTGTGTCTATACATCCCACAAATTATCTGAAACTGAGAAGTGTTGTCCATCTGGGAAAAGGAAGCCCATGAGGTCCAATGGGTTCTCCTAACCTAGAGGCAGTTCTTGGAAGGTAGCAAAATCCCCTTTGAAGTAAGGGCAGATCACAAGAACCTAGAAGCACTGCAGATGCCATGGAAGCTGTCCCTTTAACAGGTCCTATGGGCTGATTACTTCAATCCTCTTTAACTTCACCCTCCTATACCTATTGGGCGGTGGGGAGGGGGAAAGAACATTTTAGTGGATGCCTTCTCTTGCATGTCACAGTAGAATAGTACTTGGGAGGAGGTAATCAATTCCATTATCCCATCCAACCACTTTGTGGAGTCAGTAACCATGAGGCACTCTTCCAACAAACCACCTCAGTCCTGATATGATCACTAAAGGAGGCCCTGGAGGGCAACATCTGATTTCAGCAGCAAAAGGACAAGCTGGCAATAAAGGTAGTTGGCATGGAAGGGAAGTAAAATCTACGTCCCAACCAGCCAAGGACTTCAGTCCTACAGCAAAGTCACGACACAAAGGCAGCGGGACATTTTGGGTTTGTAAAAACTCTCCATCTGGTGAAAAGATATTTTGGTGCCAAAGATGAAAAGGGACATAGAGGGATTGTTCAGGCCACTATTCAATTCTGCCAGCCACTCGTTGGAATTCACCCACTTATTCTTTTGCTAATCGACCTCTCTGCTTTACTTCATGGATATCCTTTTCAGCCTGTAAAGCTGTAAATCCATCCTCAAATTTGGTTCTTAAAGCTCGGATGAACAGATTGTAGTCCCATAGCTCAGATGCTTGCTTATTGTACAAACTGTTAAGCCATTCTGCTACCTGCCTCTCTAGGTTTGCTGCTATCATGTCGACCATGGCGGCATGGTCGGGATAGGTATTGACATTTCTGTTCATGTGAGAGCACACTTGGTTCAAGAAGAAAGTTAATTTCTCAGTGTCACCATCAAATGTAGGTTTGAAGGGAGAGCTGCCACAGGCTTCTGTCTGCCTAAGAGAGCATGCAGCCACCTATACTGCTGCAATTTTGGTACCCCACCATCCAATCAACCCTTGGCAGGGATTCTGGAATGGTGTGGCATCAGTAATGGCGGTTAGGACAGAATCATCAAGAAAGTGGCTCGGGGCTAACTGCAAAGACAATGGTCTGGCCTGGCCTGGTACCAGTAGCAATCTGGGCTAGCCCATTGTGGGTACCTGTCACGGCTGTCAGGGTCTCAGAGATGGTTGGGGCTTGCTCTGCACCAGTACTGGTCAGGGCTTGCATAGTGATGGTGTAGTTCAGGGCTAACATACCACTTACGATGATCAGGACTGGTATAGTGTTGATGATGATCATGACTCAATGGCTACCAATGATGGTTGGGGCTAATTCAATGCTGATGCCAGTCTGGGCTTCAACCCCGCACTGAACTCAAAGTTAGAGCTGGTGGTTTGGGCTGTAGGAAGGCAGCTCTAGCCCTGGTTATGGGACTGGGGCTTCTTCTAGACTGGGGATGGTCTTGGGGGCATCTGTCATCCTGCTCACTGGAAAGTAACTGATGGGTAACCTGCTCTTTTCCTCCTATATCCAGCCCTTCAAACTTTTCTTTTAAGCACTCAACTGACTGGCTCCCAATGGCTGTCAAGTATTTCCACTCACCTGATTCATCCCAAGGTGCTGCATATTTAGCACCTTTTTGATCAGGAGATTGTGACTCACGGGTGATGTTCAGTGGGAATTCAGCTTCAGCAGCCTTTGCAGAACTCTTCTTCAGCTGGTCTGTCTGTCTGTCTGTCTGTCTGTCTGTCTGTCTGTCTGCCTGCCTGCCTGCCTGCCTGCCTGCCTGCCTGCCTGCCTGCCTGCCTGCCTGCCTATCTATCTATCTATCTATCTATCTATCTATCTATCTATCTATCTATCTATCTATCTATCTATCTATCTATCTATCTATCTATCTATCTATCTAATCACTGGGACAAGAGCTTTCAGGCTTTTACTGGAGCCCATCTTCAGGGAACCTCTCTGGCAGAAGTTCTCTAGCACATACTTTCTGCCAGAGAGAAGTTCCCTGACGATGGGCTCCAGTATGAGTCCAAAAGCTTGGAAAGCTAAACTTCTGGTGCCATGACTGACCCAGATTGGATCCTGCAGTATACAATTAAAAACATAAAAACCATATAAATATTACTGAATATTCCACTAGGAGACAAGTAAAACAAGAATGGAATAATTAAAGTTAAAAGGGGAGGGGAAAGGCCTCCAAGGTGGTAATCAGCCCCAAGGTTGTATGTCCATTTCTGCGAGCTCCAAGTGACTCAGCACAGCCAGGTCTTCAGATACTTACAAAATACCAGGAGTGGTGGGTGACAGGGCAAATGATGAAACAATGCATCAATGAACTTTAAATAATAATAATAATAATAATAATAATAATAATAATAATAATAATAATAATAATAATAATAATAATAATAATGAAACGGAAAAAAACTGGGGAAAACAAAATTCATGATAGGGTAGGTCTTTGAAAGAAATGGGCCATTTAAGAAAGAGAATTTTCTTTTGTGTGTTTTTTAAAAAAACTGCCAGTTCTTGCAATTATATTCATTCTGATGTTTAAACTCTGTATTTTTAAATTAATTTTAAATTCTAATATAAAAGAATATAAACTTGATGAAAATGGAAATGGATTTCCTCACAACTTGATTTTATGTTCACGATATGATCCAAATTCTCAAAGTCCTTTCTTTACACTTTGTATTCATTCTGTAAGGTTATTTCAAGTGTCCTCTGGCATAAAGAAATCTGAGGCTCTATATGATCCAATCAAGAAACTCAGATGGAGGCTTCCATTAACAGTGTCAGAATCCATTTATATCACACTTCATAAATATATAGGTAGAATGTTGTGCTTATTCTGGGGATTCTGCCATCTCTCCGGGGGGGGGGGAGAGGATGGTTACTTAAGGCGATCTTCAAACAACAGGGAAATGGTTGAACTGGGGGAGGGAGGGGGAGACACAGATCTGGATCGCATCTTCATTTACAACTGAAAAAGGAAGAAGCAATAACAATAAAAACAAGGAGAGTTCCCTTTCCCACGGAAGGGCCTGACACCTAAGCAGATGATGGGAGCTGACCAAATGGATGAGGGGAGGGGCTGAAATGGGAATGCTTTATATAGGATTGAAATGTAACTCTGTTAGATTCTGTCTTGTATTGCCACAATCAATTCCATCCTAGTAAACATTTTCCTTTTGGACTAACCTTGCATCCAAGAGTTCTTATTTCCTAAGATGTGGATTGAGGTGGGTCCTGACAAACAGCTCTTTAATCAGCCGAGTAAGCAGCTGGGTGTATTTCCTCACATGCAGGCAGCAGTAGCATGAGAAAGGAAAACCACACCTCTTGTTTTCACAAAACTTTTCTTTTATAATGTTATTTTAACCAATCAACTTTCAACATCACAACAATTATGTCACTTTCTCTAACCTCTCTGTACATGTGCTTCTCGCCTTGGGTTAACGGAGGTTTCTGCGCATGCATAGTATACAGAAGTTAAACAGCATATTTTTCCCCCTCTAAATTCTCTTCAATTCTTTTCAACAAATTATGTTCACACTCTAAACATAACATTGCAGAATTTAAACTGCTATTTTTAAAACTTTTCAGTGATCAGATCCTTTATATACAAACACATCTGAACATTATTATCACAAGTAACATTCCCTAGGTTGTTCTTGTATGGAGCCTCATTTAGTAATTTTTTGTTATTTCTTCATTCAATTCCTACTCTATTAATATCTATTTATCTTTTATGTCACACCTTCCATTTTCAAATCCTGTTGACTGAGACTTCAGCATGCTGGAGGCAAAAACTGACTTACATTTGTGATCAGAAGAGGATTTATAATCACAATTGTAGAAATAGTGAATTGGGTCAGAAAAAAATTAAATTTCACAGATCATCAGAAATGAACTCGGATTGACTAAAGTCATACTGAGCCTGAAAACATTCAGATCTAGTTATTATGGCTCTGTGGGCCTTTGAAAGTCAGAAGCAAAACTACTCAACAGTTTTGTGAAGTGGTGTGACCCTTGGCTTCTAAGACTAAAGCATTTAAGAGCCTTGGTGGAGCAGTGGGCTAATGCCTCCTTAAGTAACACCAGCTGCCTGCAATTATTGCAGGTTTGCATCCCACCAGGCTCAAGGTTGACTCAGCCTTCTATCCTTCCGAGGTAGGTAAAATGAGGACCCAGATTGTTGGGGGCAATAAGCTGACTTTGTAATAATGCCGCTTGGGGTGTGTGTGTGAAAGCCCTAATAAGCAGGCATATACATAGAATGAAGGCTACTGCTAAGCACATTTGATTTGTGCTTAGATTGTAAGCCGCCCTGAGTCTTCGGAGAAGGATGGGATTAAAATAAATACAATAAATAAAATTTATGTTGCTTTGCTTTGCCTGTCTTCAGAGGCCACTCTGACAATTCAAGGTACTAGAAATATTAGAATAAATTTCTAAATAGCACCTGCACGAAATCTCCTTTGGGCTTTTGCTGCTGCAAAAGGAAACTACAAAACTCCAGATAGTGAGCAATGACATAAACATAGAACCCTTCCTATGTAGGATCAGAAAGATAGGATGATATTTTCTGCAAAATGTGCTTGGCTTCAAATTTGAGTGCCAAGTAAGCAACCTATTTTACTAGGATTCAGGAAATACTAAGCCCTACCATAAGTCACAGGTTGAGGGTCTGAAACTTGGCTGTATGCCTTGTACAGTTGGAACTCTTGGAGTTGAAACGAAAATGGGAATGAAACTTTCCAAAGAATGGACCAACAATGAGGTAACCTATTCTGGCAAAGATAGGAAGCAACAGTTGAGCTCATTTAAAATAAATGATCACAGAGAATCTGCTACACATAAAGCAGCATTAAAAATAGTTGCTGAAAGTGAAAAAAATGACTGTTGAGAATGTTTTTTTAATGTCATTATCTCACAACAAAGTAATAACTGCAAAAAGTTTTGAACTGCATGTAAAGTAGCAAAGGAAAATCAATTATTCCATCAATTTGAAACTGAAATTGATCTGCAGGAACTGAATGGAGTTGAAATGGGTCATATTCTTCATTCTACAAATGCATGTATTAACATTGTTAATTATATAAAGTGAAGAAATGAGGAAAACTGTTCTACAATAAACTGAATCCTCTTTCTCATTAATCTCTAAAGTTAATCTATCCATTTCTGCACAATCTAGTATTTTCTTTATTAATACTTTTTCAGATGGTAAATTGTGAGGGAGACCTTATGTCCGCGGGAGGCCACCATAGTCCAGATAGTCGGGTGTGAGTCCCTCCTCCTGAGATGTGGCCCTAGAGCTCAGTTGGGCTTGCTGCTGGTGTACGTTTCGCCTAGTCGCGTAGCAGCAGCCCTGCCTGAGCTTCTCGATATCCTCTCAGGTTTGGTGGTTGAGTTCCCCAAACTTATAGTTTTGGGTGACTTCAACCTACCATCCCTGGGGGGATCATCTGAGTTAGCTCGGGAGTTCATGGCTTCCATGATGGCCATGGACCTGATGCAGGTTATTCAGGGCCCAACTCATGGGGCGGGTCACACGCTCGATATGGTTTTTCTATCTGGACGGTGGTTAGATGATCTCGGGGGGGGGTTTCCCCAACTATTACACCCCTGTCATGGACCGATCATCATTTCCTGTGGTTGGTCTTCCGTTTTGCCACTCCCCGTCGTGGGGTTGCTGAGCCAATAAGATGGTTCCATCCTAGGTGCCTGATGGACCCTGAGCGGTTCCAGACAGAGCTTGGGCCCCTACCTGCCTCCTTTGTTCACAGCTCGGTCGATGCCCTAGTGGAAGCCTGGGAAAGGGCAGCCACAGAGGCACTTGACCAAGTTGTACCCATGCGGCCCTTGACCCGGTGCAGATCCCAATGGGCTCCATGGTTCTCCATGGAGCTCTGGGAGATGAAGCGTTGGAGACGGGGCCTAGAGAGCTCTTTGGAGATCCAGCCGAATCCGACCGGTTACGACTAAGGTCGTTTATGAGAACTTATATCGCGGCGATGAGGGCAGCAAGGTCTAACCAATTTGCCACCCTCATTGCATCCGCAGATAATCGCCCGGCCGCCCTGTTTAGAGTAACTCGCTCTCTCCTTAATCAGGAGGTGAGGGAGGAACCCTTGCATGGTCGAGCCGAGGAGTTTAGTCGATTTCTGTCGGACAAAATCGCTCGGATCTGGACCGGTCTGGACTCCGACTGGGCAGAGTCTGACGATGAGGATACGGGCAGCCTTGTCGACGTAATCTGGGAAGAGTTCGACCCTGTGACTCCTGAAGAAGTGGACAAGATCATGGGGAAGCTGAACTCCACCACGTGTTTGTTGGACCCGTGTCCCTCCTGGCTGACTTATGCGGCCCGGGATGGGACACGAGGCTGGCTCCAGGCAGTGATTACTGCCTCTTTGAGTGAGGGTAGCTTTCCCGCTGCCTTGAAGGAGGCGGTGGTGATACCCCTCCTCAAGAAGCCTGCCTTGGACCCAGCAATATTGAACAACTTTCGTCCAGTCTCCAACCTTCGCTTTCTGGCGAAGGTTGTTGAGAGCATGGTGGCGCAACAGCTCCCTTTGTTCTTGGATGAAGCTGATTATCTAGACCGTACCAATCGGGTTTCAGGCCCGGGTACAGCACGGAGACGGCATTGGTCGCGCTGGTGAATGATCTCTGGCGGGCTCGGGACAGGGGCTACTCCTCTGTCCTAGTCCTTTTAGACCTCTCAGCAGCTTTTGATACCATCAACCATGGTATCCTGCTGTGACGTCTCAGGGGGTTAGGAGTGGGAGGCACAGTTCTCCAGTGGTTCTCCTCCTACCTTCTGGGACGCTCGCAGTTGGTGTTGGCAGGGGGGCAGAGATCGACCTTGAGACCTCTCATTTGTGGAGTTCCTCAGGGATCGGTTCTCTCGCCTCTCCTGTTCAACATTTATATGAAGCCGCTGGGTGAGATCATTCATGGTTTTGAAGTTGGGTATCATCAATATGCTGATGATACCCAGCTTTTTATTTCGACCCCAAACCACCCCAGTGATGCCCTCGACGTGATGTCCCGCTGTCTGGAGGCGGTCCGGGTCTGGATGGGGAGGAACAGGCTTCGACTCAACACTGACAAGACTGAGTGGCTGTTCGTGCCAGCATCCCGGGAAATCCTGATTATTCCATCTTTGGCCATGGGGGGTGAGCTATTACCCCCCATAGATAGGGCGCACAACTTGGGGGTCCTTCTAAATTCACAGCTCTCTTTAGAAGAGCATATCAGAGCTGTGACTAGGGGGCCCTTTGCCCAGGTTTGCCTGGTGCGCCAGTTGCGACCCTATCTAGACCGGGATTCCTTGCGTACAGTCACTCATGCGTTCGTGACTTCTCGTCTAGACTACTGTAATGCTCTCTACATGGGGCTGCCCTTGAAGTCCACTCGGAGGCTCCAACTGGTGCAAAATGCAGCCGTGCGAGTTGTGCTGGGGGTTTCCCGATACTCCCATGCTACACCTTTGCTCCGCAAGCTACATTGGCTGCCGGTTGCCCTCCGGGTGAGATTCAAGGTGTTAGTAATGACTTACAAAGCCCTACATGGCATGGGTCTGGATTACTTACGGCAACACCTGCGGCCGGCGTCAACTTCCCTCCGTCCAGTGCGCTCCCACAGAGAGGGCCTCCTTAGGGTGCCTCCGATCAAAGAATGCCAATTGGTGGCCCCCAGGGGGAGGGCGTTCTCTGTGGGCGCACCAGACCTATGGAACCGCTTGCCGGTTGAGCTCCGGACGGCCCCTGACCTTCGCTCCTTCCGGCGTGACTTAAAAACATATCTATTTGAGCAGTCTGACCTGGTCTGATGGGTTAGGGTTGGGGTTTTAATATGTTTTAATACTGATTTAAACTGGGCTAAATATTTAATCGGGTTTTTTAACTTTTGTATTCCGCTTTTTTATATTTATTGCCCTGTACACCGCCCTGAGTCCTTCGGGAGAAGGGCGGTATAAAAATATAATAAATAAAATAAATAAATAAATAAATAAATTTTCATTTCTCCAGTACTGGGCATAAATAATTCTCATTGCTGTTAATACATGTAATATTAAATAACCGCTCTCCTTGTCATAGTTAGGACCTATCATTCATAGCAAGAACAATTCTGGTTTGAATTCTATTTGTTTTTTAATCATCTTCTCCAGCCATAAATGTATCTTAAACCAAAATCTTTTAGCTTTAGGACATGTCCACCAGATTTCCAACAAACATTTGAGGTGTTTTTGAACATTTTTGCTAATCTCACTGGTGTCATGTGCCATCTATAGAACATTTTATACAAATTTTCTTTATACGATGCAGGTTTAGTTAGTCTAATATTTCTGTCCCATAATTTTTCCCATTCTTCAAGCTCTATAGAATGTCCGATATTTTTTGCCCAAGTTATCATTGTTTCTTTGACTTGTTCTTCCTCCATCTTTAAATTAAGTAAAAGTCTATAGAGTTTTTTGATCAGCTTTTCATCTGTTTTTGACAATATAAGATCCAGTTCTGTCTGTTCCTTGTAAAATGCCATTATTTTCACGTCTTATTCATATCTTATTTGAATTTGTAGGTTTGGTCACCATGCTAGGTTGTTGTTGCTGTAGCTCTTGTCTAGATTTCAATTTTCCTTCATTGTCCAATAATTCTTTGTATGTTACAAGTTTCTCGTAGTTAATCAAATATGGGTAAGCGAAGGCTTCCATTGTTGAAAGCCATTCAGGTATCTTAATATAAATTTGTTCTTTTATTTTTTTCCAATTCTAAAAGAAGGACATTTCTTATAATGTGGTTCTGGAAGTATCTATATGCTTTGTTCTTCCCATACCGTAAGAAGGCATGCCTGTAAGTCATGCCCCTCCAGGTATAATAGTCTTTTATTTCTAAGTATTATCCATTCTTTCATCCACATTAAAATAGCTGCTTGGTAATGTAACTTCCAATCTGGGAGTCCAAATCCTCCCCTTTCTCTAATGTCTTGTAGCATTTTCACTTTGATTCATGCTTTTTTTCCTTGCCAAATAAATTTCAATATTGTAGTATTTTGTCCATCAAAGAAGGCTTTTTCTAATTTTACTGGGATGGTTTTAAATACAAAAAGTAATTTTGGTAAAATTTTCATTTTAATTATAGCTATTCTCCCTAGCATTGACAGTTGGATATTTTTCCACTTTTCTAAATCCAGTTTTATTTGTTTTAATAACTTTATATAGTTATCCTCTTTTACTGTTATACACCTTGCTGTTAGATAAATTCCCAAATACTTAACTTTTTTAACTATTTGAAGATTTGTTTTTCTTATAAGTTGTGTTTTCTGTTATTCTGTTAAGTTCTTTGTCAAAACTTTAGTCTTTTCTCTATTTATCATCAGGCCTGTGATGTCTCCATCTTTTTCTATTGTATCCAACAATTTTGTGCTTGTTTTCAAAGGTTCTTCTAATATAAAAACCAAGTCATCTGCAAATGCTTCCAATTTGTTTTTTTCACCCGTAATCTCTAATCTTTTAATCTCACAGTCTTGTCTAATATTTCTATTCAGTACTTCCAAGGTTAATATGAATAATAGTGGGGATAGGGGACATCCATGTCTTGTGCCTTTATTTATTTATTTATTTATTTATTTATTTATTTATTTATTTATTTATTTATTTATTTTATTACATTGATATACCGCCCTTTCCCTGAGGACTCAGGGTGGTTTACAGGGAATTAAAAAACCAGCAATACAAAAGTTAAAACCCATTTAAAAAAGATTAAACTAACCCTGTGCAATTAAAACCCCGATTAAAATAAATTACTCCTCAGCCTGGGCCCTAGAGCTCGAAGAGCCAGGTCTTCAGGCCCCGGCGGAATGACCGGAGGTCGGGGGCAGTCCTCAGCTCCACTGGCAGCTGGTTCCAGAGGGCAGGCGCCCCCACTGAGAAGGCCCTATCCCTGGGTATCACCCGCCGGCAATCTCTTACCGGTGGGACCCTGAGCAGACCCTCCCTGTGGGAGCGCACTGGGCAAAGGGCATTTGATGCCGGCAGCAGGTGTTCCCTCAAATACCCCGGACCCAGGCCATGTAGGGCTTTATAGGTAATAAGCAGCACCTTGAATTTCACCCGGAGGGCAACCGGAAGCCAATGCAGCTCGCGGAGTAGAGGTGTTACATGGGAGTATCGGGAGACCCCCATTACAACTCACGTGGCCGCATTCTGCACCAGTTGAAGCCTCCGAGTGGTCTTCAAGGGCAGCCCCATGTAGAGAGCATTACAGTAGTCCAAACGGGAGGTCACGAGCGCATGAGTAACTGTGCGTAGGGCATCTCGGTCCAGATAGGGACGCAACTGGTGCACCAGACGAACCTGTGCAAAAGCCCCCCTGGTCACGGCTCCTATGTGGTCTTCAAAATTAAGTCATGAATCCAGGAGGACGCCCAAGTTGCGAGCCCTATCAACGGGGGGTAACACCTCACCCCCCATCGTTAGAGGTGGAATAGTCTGGTTAGCCTGAGATGCCGATATGCACAGCCACTCAGTCTTGGCGGGATTGAGACGAAGCCTGTTTCTCCCCATCCAGACCTGGACCGCCTCCAGGCACCGGGACATCACGGCGAGGGCATCACTGGGTTGGTTCGGAGTGGAAAGAAAAAGTTGGGTATCATCAGCGTACTGATGATACCCCACCCCGAAACCACGAATGATCTCGCCCAGTGGCTTCATATAGATGTTGAACAGGAGAGGCAAGAGAACCGACCCCTGAGGGACTCCACAAATGAGAGGCCTCGGGGCGGATCTCTGCCCTCCCATCAACACCGACTGCGAGCGGCCCTGGAGGTAGGAGGAGAACCACCGTAAAACGGTGCCTCCCACTCCCAACCCCCTGAGACACCGCAGCAGGATACCATGGTCGATGGTATCGAAAGCCGCTGAGAGATCTAATAGGACCAGGACAGAGGAGCAACCCCTGTCCCTTGCCCTCCAGAGATCATTCACCAGCGCGACCAATGCCGTCTCTGTGCTGTGTCCGGGTTTGAAACCCGATTGGTATGGGTCCAGATAATCAGTTTCCTCCAGGAACAGATGAAGCTGATGCGCCACCACACTCTCAACAACCTTCGCTAAAAAGCGAAGGTTGGAGACTGGACGATAGTTATTTAAAACAGCCGGGTCCAAAGTAGGCTTCTTGAGGAGGGGTCTCACCACCGCCTCCTTCAAGGCGGCAGGGAAGACACCCTCCTTCAAAGAAGCAGTTATTACTGCATGGAACCAGCCTCGTGTTCCCTCCCGGGCCGCATAAGCTAGCCAGGAGGGGCACGGATCCAACAAACAGGTGGTGGTGCTCAGTCTCCCCATGATCCTGTCCACATCATCAGGGGAAACAGGGTCAAACTCAGTCCAGATAACGTGCTCAAGACCGCCCAATTCCTCCACATCAGACTCTGCCCAGTCAGAGTCCAGACTGGTCTGGATCTGAGCAATTTTGTCCGCCAGATGATGACTAAACTCCTCGGCTCGTCCCCGCAAGGGATCCTCTCTCACCTCCTGGTTAAGGAGGGAGCGAGTCACCCTAAACAGGGCGGCCGGGCGATTATCTGCGGACGCGATTAGGGCAGCAAAGTAGTTAGACTTCGCCGTCCTTATCGCTGCAAGATAAGACCTTATAAAGGTTCTTAACTGCAATCAGTCGGATTCAGATTGGCTGGACCTCCAACCGCTCTCTAGACCTCGTCTCCGACGCTTCATCTCCCAGAGCTCCACAGAGAACCATGGGGCCCAATGGGATCTGCGCCGGGTCAGAGGTCGCATGGGTACAATGCAGTCAAGTGCCCTGGCGGCAGCCGTTTCCCAGGCATCCACCAGAGCATCGACTGGGCTGTGGGTAAGGGTGATGGGTATAGGCCCAAGCGCCCTCTGGAACCGATCCGGGTCCATTAGGCGCCTGGGGCGGAACCACCTGGTCGGTTCCGCCGCCCAGTGGCGGGGGTGGCATAACGGAAAACCAGCCTCAGGAGGTAGTGATCTGACCATGACAGAGGGGTGATGGACGGGGAACCCCCTCCCAGATCATCCAACCATTGTCCAGATAGGAACACCAGGTCGAGAGTATGATCCCCCACATGAGTCGGGCCCTCAATAACTTGGGTCAGGCCCATGGCCATCATGGAGGCCATGAACTCCTGAGCTAACTCTGACGACCCCCCCAGTGACGGCAGGTTGAAGTCACCCAGGACTATAAGCCTGGGGAATTCTACCGCCAACCCTGAGAGAGTGTCGAGCAGCTCGGGCAGGGCTGTTGCCACACAGCCGGGCGCCAGGTATGTAAGCAACAAGCCCAACTGAGCCCGAGGACCACATCTCAAGAGGAGGGATTCACTCCCGGCCATCTGGACAATGGTGGCCTCCTGGGGACACAAAGTCTCCCGAATAACCACTGCCACCCCACCACCCCTGCCCTGAGCCTGTGGCTGGTGCAGCACCCGGAAACCTGGAGGGCATAACTCGGTAAGAGGCACCCCTCCCTCCGAACCCAACCAAGTTTCTGTGATGCACGCTAGATCCGCACATTCCTCCTCGATCAGATCATGAATGAGGGGAGCTTTGTTAACTATGGATCTAGCATTAAAATAGACCAGCCTGAGCTCAGGGACCTGATCACCCTCATCCCCGGGTAAGAGGGTGCTAACCGGAGGGTCGGAGTGCGCCACTGCTCGGAGATAGCGGGGGCGCGATCCCGGGTGTTGATATGGCCCTCCGTGCGAGCACCTGCTGCCATTCCCTATCGCCGTGGGGATTTGAAGCCCCACCCCCACATTCCCAAAACCAGCAGCCACCTCCCCCGCCCCGTCCCGTCAGGACCTCTAACAGGTCCAGACTGAGTGCCGGTTAAAATTTCCCTCCCTACCCCCCTATCCCTCCCCCTCCCTAACCTTTTAAAATAACCGGCTAAAAATTTTATCAGGGGCCTCTTAGCATGTCTCAACTCGAGGCCCCTATCTAAGCCCAGCCACCTCTTGGAGTCCCAACACTTGGGCTCGTCATTAAGGGGAGTGTGGAAACAGGTAGTAGGTCGTGCCCAGGAGGCAGGAACCCCCCTGAGGGCATACAGATCAGCTTCGGAGTAACGGAGGTAAACCATACAGCGCTAAAATAGTCACATAGGGCAGATGTTATAAATATGTCCAAAGGGTAGCTCAATGATATTGTATAGATGGAAAAAGAAGTCCAGTAGGCATATCTCTCAATCCACAGGACCATCTCAGCTCTCACCTGAGATGGCAATCAAAGGGAAGCCTCAGCCGTCCTCTCACTCCGGCTGAGGAGTCCAATCTGGAGTGGAGAGAAAAGGGAGTCCTGAGCCAAGCCCACCCCAGCTGGTCTCTCACACCAGTGAGGTGGACAATGACCAGTCCAAAACCGTCCTCCCACCACGGTCAAGTCCCAGCCAAACTGGATTGTCAATAGGGGGGCTCTTAGTTCCCGCCAGGCATGGAGATAGCCATGATGCCTGCCTGTGAGCAGAGAAAGCAAAAAGCAGGCAGGCCAGGCCTCTGTCGATCTTCGCGTCGCCGGCCAATGCCGCCAGTCTGGGGGGGGGAGGGCAAAAGCATTCTCTCCCCCAAACGCCCGTCCACCAGTCCAAACGGTCTTCCAGCGGCGGAGAAAGGCATTCCCGGCAGCTGTCTCAAGTCCGGGCATTCACCAACACGTCCGCCGAGGCCGATGACCAGGCCCACAGTCCGCTGCCATCATCCGGGAGGAGAAAAAGGCTCCGCGCCGCTGAGAACAGCGCCTGCCAGCTGATGGTCGTAAGCGAATCTCCAGCCGGTGGGATCATCGCCGCTGCCCCTCCGAACGAGCAGAGGGTATCCACAGCGAGCGGGCAGAAGAGGAAAGGCAGGCAAGGGCGTCCAGAGCTGTCACAGCGTTGCAGCATTGCTTGGCAGGTCGGCAGGCTGGCGATTTCCAAATGCCGCTAATTCGGAGGGGGGGCTCAGCGCCGCGGAGAACAGCACCCAGCAGCTGTTTTTGCATCCCCCAACCCCCGGAGTCGCCCCATCGTACCGTGCCGTGGGTGGGCCTCCCTGAACTGACCCATTTGGAGCCCTCGTGGAGCGCCTGAAGCTCAGATTGCGGCCGCCGCCATCTTGGGCAACAAAAAAAACCCTGAAACTTTCTGTATAGCCTCCATTTACAATTATTCTGGCAGTCTGTTTAGCAAAAATTGCATGAATTGCATTCATAAAGTTTTCCCTGAAGTCCATTTCAATGAGTTGCTGAAACATTAATTGCCAATTTAGATTATCAAATGTTTTTTGTGCATCAAGAAATATCAACACCACCTGTTTCCCTGGATGGGCTTCATAGTACTCTAAAACATCCAGAATTGTTCTTAAGTTATTTTTATTTTATTTTATTTTTCAAATTTTATTGTTTAAAACATTGGACATGATGTGAACGGACTGACATACCTTCTTGTTTTACATTGTTTTTGATACACACACACACACACACACACACACACATAATATACACATCAGTTATATACAATTATACCATATTTAAAGCAATCAACCAATCCATGAACGCAAATGGAGACCTTCCTTTTGTTTCCACCAAAAGTAGAACTTATTCCAGATTTTATAATAACCTGATTGATCTTTATTCTTGATTTCCAGGGTTAATTTGTCCATTTCTGTGCATGCCCAAATTTTATTTGTCACCTTGCATTCCTCTGGTATTTCACTCCTTTTGCAATTCTGGGCAAATGACATTCTTGCTGCTGTAATGATATGGATCATCATCAAATATAATTCTTCTTTGGAGTATTTCTCATCTGTTATGCCCAATAAAAAAAATTCTGGTCTAAACTCAACTTTGTATCCTAGTATTTTTTTAACTGAGTCCAAATCCTTTGCCAATATCTTTGCATCTTACTACAAGACCACCATACATGAAAATATGTGCCTATTTATTCAGAGCATTTCTAACAACTAGGAGATATTGTCTTGTACATTTTAGCTAAACGTGCTGGGGGGGAGATGCCATCGTAAAACATTTTAAATAAATTTTCTTTATAGGCTGAGGCCAGTGTTATCCTTTTATTTCTATCCCAGAGCATTTGCCAAACGTCAAGATCGATGCCATGTCCCAAATTTTTGGCCCAAGACAACATAGGTTCCTTCACTTGTTCCTCAAACATTTTATATCCCAAAAGCAAACTATACAATTTCCTTATTTGTTTGTCATCTGGCCCCAATAATATTTTATCCAAAGCAGTTTCTTGGATATTTATCCCCCATTCTTTCTTATCTTTCCCGAAACTTGATTGTATCTGTAGATAGGCCCACCAATCTAATTTTATCCCTTGTAGTTCTAATTCACTTCTAGATTTCAATTCCCCCTCATTATCCATAGTATCTTTGTATATAATGTTATTACCCAAATTAAACAGATTTGGATAAACAAGCACTTCGAGGGTGGACAGCCAGACTGGTACTTTGGTATAGTTTTGCTTTCTAATTTTGTTCCAAATATTGAATAATGCTTGTCTAATCTGATGTTTTTGAAAATGTAGAAATAATCCTTGTTTCTCAGTCCATAGAAAAGCATGCCAACCAAATTGTAAATCATAGCCTTCTAAAGTTAGTAATCTTATGTTCTTCAGAATTATCCATTCTCTAATCCAATTTAATGCTGCGGCATAATAATATATTTCCCAGACTGGCAATCAAATCCCCCGTTTTCCTTTGCATCCTGCAAATATTTCATTTTAATTCTTGGTTTTTTCCCTTGCCAGATAAAATTTAATGACAGTTTATACAGATTTCTAAAATTTTTTGAATCAAGTTGTATTGGAATATTTTGAAACAGGAACAAGATTTTAGGCAAGACGTTCATTTTAATCACTGCAATTCTCCCCAGTAGTGAAAGACTCAAGTTTCCCCATCTTTCCAAATCACGTTTTATTTGTTTCACAATTTTATTGTAATTGTCTTCTTTAAGTGAAGTGCATGTAGCCGTGATGGTGATTCCTAAATATTTTATTTTCTTAACTATTTCTATGTCCATAGTTCCAGCTAAATTGTCTTTCTGTTTTTACACCTATTTATTTTCAGCCCAGCGACTTCACCATATTTAACTAATTCTTCCAACAATTTCAGTCCCGAATGTTGTGGGTCCTCCATGATAAAGACCAGATCATCTGCAAATGCTTGAAGTTTGAAAGTTTTCTTTTTAATGTCTAATCCTTTTATCTGCCGTTCATTTCTAATTATCCTCATTAGGACTTCTAATGTCAATATAAACAGTAATGGAGATAAGGGACAGCCTTGCTGTGTTCCGTTTTGTATTTGAAATTTCCTAGATACTTTATAATTACTTTTGCTTCCTGATTAGTATAAATTGCCCTTATTATATTTGTAAATTTTTCACCCATAGTCATATATCTAAGTTGTTGATATAAAAATGACCATTTAACATTATCAAAGGCTTTCTGGGCATCTAAGAATAACAACGTCATCTGTTGTCCACTATGTGATTCATAATATTCTAACGTGTTCAATATTACCCTAATGTTGTGCTTAGTTTGCCTTTTAGCAAGGAAACCGTTCTGATCCACATGTATAAAATCATTTAGGAACCTTTTTAGTCACTCTGCTATGATTGTTGTAAATATCTTCTAGTCAGAATTAAGTAGAGATATAGGTCTGTAATTTTGAATTAATGTATGATCAGCATTATCTTTTGGGATAAAGACTATGTTTGCCTTAGACCATGACTTAGGAATTCTTGCTTCTTCCAAGACTGCATTGAACACCTCCAATAAGTGTTGTACTAAAATAGTTTGTTGTTCCTTATAAATTTTTATTGGGAGGCCATCAGGACCTGATGCGTTATTATTATTTTTTGTTTATTAATAGCTGTTATCACCTCAGACATCCTAATTCCTTCATTCAACATATTTCTAATTTCCTCTGTGACTTTGGGTAGTTTGGCTTTTTGGAAACAATCCTCCACTTTCTCCTCAATTTCCTGACTATCATCTTTATATAATTGCTCATAAAATTCCTGAGCTATAATCTTTTTCTCCTCTTCTTGATAGGGTATTCTCCCTTTATCATCACATAGTTTACTAATCCAACTTTTCTCCTTTTGTTTTTTCAATTTATATGCAAGCCATCGGCCCGGTTTGTTTGCATTTTCAAAGAAGTTCTGTTTTATACCTCTCATCTGTTGTGCTAATTTCTCTTTGTCTAAAATATTAACTGTGCCTCCCACTCCCAATCCCCTGAGACGCCGCAGCAGGATACCATGGTCAATGGTATCGAAAGCCGCTGAGAGGTCTAATAGGACTAGGACAGAGGAATATGCCCTGTCCCGGGCCCTCCAGAGATCATTCACCAGAGCGACCAATGCCGTCTCCGTGCTGTACCCGGGCCTGAAACCCGATTGGTACGGGTCTAGATAATCTAGTCATAAGTAAGTGTAAGCCTCCTTTTCCCACACTGCCTAACATTGTTCTGTCTCCGTGAGTTTCCTGGATATATATGCACATGGTTGCAGTGCCCCCTCGTCATTTTCCTGTGATAATACAGCTCCTACCACCACATCACTTGTGTCTGCCTGTATTACAAAAGATTTATCTGAGTCCAGGTACCTCAGTACGGGTTTGGGAGAAAAAATCTCTTTAGCCTCTCAAATGCCACTTGGCATTCCATTGTCCACTTCAGGAGCCAGCTGGGTTTCACTGCCCCCCCCCATTTTCAACAAGTTTGTGAGGGGCAGGGCTATTTGGGTGAATGAAGGGATGAATTGGCAGTAAAAGTTTGCAAAACCCAGGGAACTTTGTAATTGCTTCCTTGTGCGGGGTGGTGCCCATTCTAATATTTCCCTGACTTTATCGGAGTCCATTTCAATGCCCTTTGGGGATATGCAATAACCCAGGTAGTCTATTTTTTCCTGATGGAATTCACATTTCAATAATTTGGTATATAGGTGAGTGTAGATATCCCAGTCTCCCAAAAGACCTTTTTTGATTCCTATATCCCAAAAGACCTTTTTTGAAAAGTTACAAAATTCTCCCTTCCTGTCTCTAGTGATAACACTTCTGCAATTGTAAAGTCACATTCCTGCATTCCATTCCTGCCTCTGGTGATAAACCTCTGCCTGCTCCATTTATCCTGTCTTTAGAGATAAACCTTTGTCTCCTGTATTTGTCCTTGCTTTACAACTCTTGTCTTCTCTGTTAGCATTTGTAAATGATAAGCTATGCTTTATTGTTTCCTGTGATGACCTTTGCTCTCTTCATTAGCAGATGTGTACAATGAGTTATGTTTTCCCTTTGACCTTCCATGAGTGTTTTTCCCCCCTCCCAAATGAAACAGCCTAATAAAAAGAGGGTGTCCAGAGCTGTTCGGGGGCAAAAACATCTACCCCGGGCACTCTGTGCTCTTTCTCACCTTGAGCAAACTTGTGTTGGTGCCTCAGTTTGTCCTAGGACTCTGCCTAATCATCGCAGTTCCCAAGTGTGACCGTCGGAACGTCCGGCACACTGGGTCGGTGGCAAAGGGCAAGATCCTTCCATATTCAAGGTGTTCACCCTTGTGAGGGTCCCTCTAAATTCTCACCCCTGTCACGGGGCTCTAAGAGTTGAGGCCAGAACCCTGACCAGTCGCTCATCGCAACAACTGGGGGCTCGTCCGTTGGATCGCGGCTTCAACTCCACAGTACGACTCCTGTCCAGGGGTGTGCTGCCTGCATTCTTGTTCTCACGCACCTCGGAGAAGGCTTTTACTCGTGAGTAACGGGCTCCTCACTTTTCAAAGTTTCGTCAGGTCATAGGGACGAACTTTTTAATATAATGCAGAAGGCTAATTTTGTTCAAAAACACAATGGCACCATGGTCCATCTTGTAGGAAAGAGACTTTTAACAAAACTTTTACAATATATTAACAAAAATTGTCTGGCTTATCCGGAATCAGGCACTTTGTCTGTTATAACCTGGGAAAAGCTAGGTAAATATCTTCACAGTCATCCCAGGGTGCCTGCTGACATTCTGTCTGCATGGCAAGCAATGATGGCAGCATTAAAACTCTTGCCATCTCCTTTAGATCTGACATCTTTTACCTCTAAACCTCTTGATCACTCTTCTGATCTTCTGCCTTCATCCGTGCCGCCCCCACCCTATGAAAAATCAGAGAAACTTCCTCCTATTGCTGTGCATGTCCCCCCCTCTGCTCTGCCTCCGGAGAATCTTCCTTCTGCCTTTTATTTTTGCCCTGCTGTGCCTGTCTCTCCCTCTGGCAAAGAGCAAAAAGCCTCTGAGCTTGTTGCCATTAAACCCCCCCCTTCCCTCCTCCTCCTTCTCCAAATCTCTCTCCTCACTCAAGAGGCACCTTTTGTTCACTCTATGCTTATGGCTCATGCCTCCGGGACATTTCTTTTCCTCTTAATGCTTCTAACCCATCTGAACTTTTCACTGAATCTCTTTTTCATTAAGCCTTTTCAGTTTCTCCGCCTCCCCCTCCTTATGAGGAAGATTTGTCATCTTGTTATCCTGTTAATTTTTTGCCACCACCAGCAGCCGGAGGTTCACCAATCCACCCTTGCATCATGACTTCATCAACTATGTGCAAGGATTTTTAATGAGTATAGGTAAGCTACTCTATCACAATATCTTGTTTGGGAATCTGAATATAAATAAAAAAGAAATAGAGAAAAAAATTCTTGCTGGATTACCTCAAGGAGTAAATAGGGATCAATTATTTGGCACAGGACAATTCATTACTAATGACCAACAGGCTGAAAGCCCAAGGGAGGCTTTTAATTTGAAGGGGCTTTAGCAGCTTTCCACAAGATATCCTCACGGAAAAGCTAAAATGTCTTTTGCAAAAGTTTATCAAGATCCCAATCAGGCTTATTCAGACTTTGTGGATAGATTGCAGGAAGAAAATACAAGGCAAATAGACAATGAATATGCCCAAAATGAACTCCTGTTAAAATTGGCTTATGTGGGGCTTGAAAGAGCCTCTTGGGGCGAGCTGTTCTCAGTAAAGTCCAGGGGCGCGCCTGTTGATTTCAACTGCCTGGAGTTTTCTGGGGTCTAGCTTCCCATTGTAGGCTCCCAGCCAAACTAATTTGACAATTCTGGTCTACCAAATCAAAGAATAGGAAAGTAGTTGTTGTTGCAAACCTAAAGAAAAGAAATAAAATCAAGTTTTTCTTCTATCTTTTTCTTTTAATCTAGCTCTTTGGATTATTGTTTTGACCTAAAACCCCAAATTGATATGTGTGTTTTGTTCTGTTTTAAATAAATGTTGTTTTATATGTGTGTTTTGTTCTGTTTTAAATAAATGTTGTCTTAATAGTATCTGTGTATATATGTCTGTCTGTGTTGTTCTGTGTTATTTCCAAGACTTGGAAGAGGGTCAAAATCCTCTCTGATAACACCAAACAAAAAGGCCTTATTTAATAATGTATGGTTTGTCTGGAGAAAGTATGAAATGGAAATTTTGTAATGTATGGTTTGTCTGAAGAAAGTATGAAATGAAATTTTTGTATGTGAAATTGTTTATGCAAGCAGTCAGAATGGAAGTGAATGAGTTAATTTGCTGATATGTAAAGCCCAGCTACCACCCCCCACCCCGTCCCAAGCTGTGAAAGGAACAGTAAACTGCAGATTTTATTGTTGTAAAAGCCATGGATGATGTGTGAGAGAAAATGCATGTAAAGGAGAGCAAACTATTTTTATTTTTTATTTTTTTGGTGGTGAGATTTTTGTAAAGTTTCTTTTACCCCCCCCCCCAACCCTGCTGTGTTACTTTAAGAGTGAGAAAGGGAGAGACAGCCAGAAGGAGGGGGGGTGGCTGGTCCTTTTAACCATTTTTTTTTCTCTGCTTAGAATTCCAGTCTGAGAAAGGGGGGTGGATGTGAAACTTGATGCCCACTCTTGCAGTTTCAGCTTGCAATTTTTTTTTACTCGAAAGAGGAGAGATTCTTTGTTGGAGAAGTTTTTGGAATTCTTTGAGTTTTAGTTAACCATCACCCAAAAGAAGTTTTGGAATTCTTTGAGTTTTAGTTAAACATCACCCAAAAGAAATTACTCTGATCTTTTTGTGGAGTTGTTTTTTGTTTTTGTTTTCTTGTTTTTGTGTCTGTGTGCAGGACACATTGATAGAAGGTGATATCTGGGAGAATTTCCCTCCCTTAATCAGCACTAGCCTGTGGATTTTATACCTTACAACAGTCTCTGAGATTGTTAATACAGGAAAGGAGGAACATATACACTGACTCCAAATATGATTAGAAATGTAGAGGATTGATTAATAGCTAAGAGAAACAGTTGGCTCATGCAAAAGTTGATAGAAGCTGGAAGCAGAAAATGTCAAGGTAATATTCACCTTTGTAGAGGGCGACGGACCGTGCTTCAGAGAATGCATGTTACACTTGCAGGAAGGCAAGAAAAACACGACGCATAATCTTACTAAATACCTTTTACTTACAAAAATATAAAAACTAAATATATATTATACAGAGCTAGCTAGCTTCATCCTAACGTAACAGACAGTAACAGCAAAGTGAAGAAAAACAATACAGATAATAACTCTGGGAACTTCTTCTAGACATGCGCACTAAACAGACTGAAACCATAACATAGCTAGTCATATGGAATTCACTATGGTTACCAGATAAGTTATCACAACAGGTGCAGAGAACAGGGGAAATGTACAGTTAGAAATGAACTTTTCTGACGAACAAAAAAAAAAAAACGTGCAGTGACATTCCCCTTCTTTCGTCAGCAAAGTGAAGACTCAAGTAAGGCACATCTTCTCACGCAGATACTCATGCTGGGCTGTAGGAAGTGGTTTGTTCAGCATGTCAGCAATTTGATCACGTGTAGGCACATACTGTAACGTCACAAAACCTTGTTTAACCAGTTGCCTTATGTTTTGATATCGGATGTCAATGTGTCTGGACCTTGAACCTGTAAAACGTGTTTCAGAAATATAAACCACAGATTCATTATCCTCCATTACTGTGATTGGTCGAATCGGATGTGTCCAGATATCTGTGACTAAAGCATCAAACCAGGTTAAAGAATTGCATGCATCAGACACACAAGCATACTCAGCTTCTGTAGAGGAACAAGAAACAAAATTCTGTTTACGCACATGCCAGTAAACAGGACATCCATTTAAAAACATCATGTAACCTGATGTACTTTTCCGTGACTTCTTATCACTCGCCCAATCTGAATCTGCAAAACAACATAACTCTGCATAGTCAGTATGTGTGGGTTCCAACAACAACTTCATGTCTTTGGTGTGTTTTAGATACCTCAATAACTTTTTAACACATGTCCAATGAAACTGTTTTGCCTTGCCTACGTGTCGTGATAAAAGATTAACACTAAGTGCAATGTCGGGTCTAGTCCAACTACTAATATATAGAAGCGACCCAATGACTGAGCGATATAGTGTTTGATCTTCGAACTCAGGACTTGGTTCATGTGCCAAAATGTGAAAGTCAGTTTGCATGGGTATACTCACAGGCTTAGCGTCCTCCATGTTACAGTGATGTAACAGTTGTTCAATCTTCTCTCCTTGTGTGAGACTAAACCCCTTCTGAGTTTTGGCAATTTGAACACCTAAATAAGTGTTAATACATCCTAAACACTTCAACGTGAAAAACTTTTGTAAAGCTTTAGCAAAAACCTCACTCATCTGCTTATTTGGACCAATATAAACAATATCATCGACATAAACAAGAATTATCTCATACCTATTACCGGATCTTTTGGTAAACACGCATTCATCTGTTTCGGACTTAATAAAGCCCATTGAATTTAGTTTGTCAGAAAGACATAAGTACCACATTAAACCAGACTGTTTCAGACCATAAAGACTTTTGTGTAGAAACCAGGTATCCCCTTCTTGCTGTCTGAAACCTGGAGGACCTTTGACGTAGATGTCTTCATCAAGATCAGCGTGAAGATAAGCCGTTTCAACATCGAACTGAAAAACTTCCAGGCCAAGGATAGTTGCAGTGGCTAAAGCAATTTTCACACTTTCAGTCCGCACCGTGGGTGAGTATGTATTTGTATAGTCCTCAGGATAACGTTGAGCAAAACCCTGGGCTACGAGTCTGGCCTTGTACAACGACTCACCATTCGGCTTCTTTTTGATCCTGTAGACCCATCGAGTACCAATAACTTTCTTGTTTGCTGGAGGGCTTACAGGCGTAAACACTTGAAGTTTCTTTAAACTGTCCATTTCAGCCTGCATTGCCTCAAACCATTTATCTTGTTCTGATTCAGGGAGATGTTTAATCTGTGTGAACTTCTCAGGTGGAAGTGTAACATTACAAATCAAAGGTACAGGTGTTTTTGTTACTTGCCACGAATACCGTTTTGGAGGAATTCCCTTTGTGGACCTCTTGGAACGTCTCGGGCCAACCATCCATTCTTCTTCTGTGTCGTCCTCGTCTTCATCATCGTCGCCAGCAGCAACATCAGCGGCTTGCGAAGACGGAACAGTAGGTTGAGAAGAACTCGTGGAAGGAACATTCTCCTGTGATTCTTGATCAGGTTGCGTGGCATCAGCAACATCATCTCTAGGAAAATAAACTCCAGGATCGTTAGAATGAATCCTGGACCAGTCAGCATCTTCCTCAAAAGTAGCAGATTGTGAAATCACAATAACATGATGAGAGTCAATGTATTTGCTCCATTTTGAATTATCATCAATGCCCATAAATCTCATCCTTTTTGCTGCAGGACCCCCTTTCTTTCTTTGGGCTAAAGGAATATTCACCATAGCATAGGAACCAAAAATATGGAGATGTGAGAGATCAGGCTTGTGTCCATACAACATGAAATAAGGGGTCTGATTTATCACACTACTCCAAGTACGGTTGGCGATATGGTTAGCATATTTGATAGCTTCACCCCAGTATGGAAGACTGAGGTTAGCATCTTCAAGGAGGCAACGCATCATGGTTTGCAAAACCCCATTTCTGCGTTCTGCCACCCCATTTTCAGCTGGAGTATAAGGAGCAGATGTCTGATGTACTATCCCATTCTCACGCATCCAGTCCTGGAAACGCTGAGACATGAATTCAGCACCGCGATCACTCTGGATTCTGGCAATGTTGATCTCGAATTGGGTATAGACAAGACTAGCAAAGTCTTTAAAGATCTGAAAGGTCTCAGATTTTTCTTTCATAGGATATACGTATCCATATCTTGAATAATTGTCAACGATTGTCAAGAAATATCTTTTACCACCAAGTGTTGGTGCAAAAGGACCAACTATGTCAGTGTGTACCAAATCAAAAATGCGTGTTGACAGGCGTGTAGCGCGTTTTGGAAGTGCTGCTGCCTTGGATTTGGCTTTCTTGCAGACAGCACAGTCCAAGAACACCTTACACCCCTTTAGATCCAAACCTCTTGCGAACTCTGGCATCTTCTTCAGAACACGGAAACTGGCATGACCCAATCTTCTGTGCCACTTATGGATACACCTGGAATGCAAAGGTTTACCTGTTAGTGAATTCTCAACTTTAGCATTTTTATTAGGAACCCCAGGCTTGCTGTGAGCAACCTGTGTCTTTTTTGTATTTTTATTATCTTTAGGAACCTTTGGAGTAGCAACAGGATCTCTCTCTGGGACGTCTCTCTCTGGGCCTGTGCTCTTTGGAACGTGTATACTTGCCTGCTCTTGCTGCTTAGGCTTTGGTTTTAAGTAATAAACACCACCAATCAACATGGTTTCAGCAACAATATCTCCATCTTTGACTATATAACTTGCTTTTTCAAGATGGTGGACCTGAAAATGAGAAAACCTAGACAAATGACTCTGACTAAGCAAATTACTACTGGCAGACGGAACATAGTAAACGTTTGGAATGAGAGCATCAAGCTCTTCAATATAGACAGTTCCTTTTCCCATGACCTGAACAGGATGATTGGAAAAAGAGTAAAGCTCACGAAGTTCAGGTTCAGGCTCGTGCATCTCAGTGTAAAGCTCTTTTCTGTAGGTTACATGTAATGCTGCTCCACTGTCCAAAGTCCAAAGAAGTCGTCTGTCATACTCTGGTTGAGGCTGTGGATCGTTGGTCACAACCAATGTGGCAAGTGGAGCTTGTGGATCACGCCTGGAAGCACGACCACGACTTTGTCGTCCGCCTCTACCTCTGCCTCCTCTGGAATCTGTTCCTCTGGGCTGGTATGTGACGGGCGCTGGAACTCGTTGGGGACAATCCCGGGTGGCATGTCCCACACGATTGCAGATGTAGCATCTTGGCATCCTTGGAACGTAGGTCCTTCCACGGAAGGCACGCCTTGCTGAAGCTTTTGATGCAGGTGGTTCCCTTAAATGTGGCGCAGCTTGCATAACTGCCTCTTCTTCGGCTAAGATCCTGCATACATGATCCACTGTGCGTTGAGCAATAGGCACTTGATTAATCTTGGAAATAGCATCTTTCCACTCATGATTCAAAGAATTGATGATAATGCTGATCATTTGAAAATCATCAATAGGATAGCCTTTTTCACCCAGTTCTTTTCTAATACCTTTCATTTTAGTCAAATGTGCTCCAATATGTTCACCAGATTTTAATCTGGAACCATGGAACTCAGACAAAAGCAAACATGTAGACTCAATTGATGTAGGCCAATAACATGTCTCTAACTGAGTCCAAATTTGTTGGGCGGTTGCATCTTGTGAAAACGTGAGCTGCAATTCAATGTCCATTGACATCAATAATGTTGTGCATGCTCTATTATCCAAGTCCCATATGTCAGGAGTCCATGGCTGGGCAGGAGGATTAAACACCATCATGTGAGTACCTTCTCTGCGTAACAAAAGTCCAACCTCACTGACCCATGCCCTGTAATTCTGTCCTGACTTCTTTAATTTTGAATCACCAGCCAGTGGTACAATGGAAGGTGTTTGATGAGGAATATACAATTGAGGTACTGGCTGTGCAGGTTGTGCAATCCGACCATAACCTGCAGGGGGCACCAGTGGCGTCTGTGCCTGGACATGCGGCAGTTGCATTGAAGCTGCCGGTAGTCTTGGTGCTGGCTGTGACTGTCTTTGAGCTGCTATTCCACCCTGGCCAGCAGGAGGCGCTGGTGCTGGGGCTGGTGCATTAGCATAATCTGCAGATGACACTGGCCTTCGCATATAAGAACCCGGTGGCAATTGCATGTGGGTTAAATATGGCTGTGCTCTGCCAGGTAGAGGGGCTTGCATAGAAGCAATATTAACAGGAGAAGCAATAGTAACAGGAATCCTAGCACCATCAGGGACTGGAGCCTCAGATGATGGCAGAAATCTTGTATCTCTGAGCAAAGACTCCTCCATAGACAATTGCGAGAGTGAGAGCTCCAATTCATGTCTTAATGCAGCTTCACCAGTAGATGGTGCTATAACATTTGCTTCAGGCATCACTGTGGCTCTGTATGTCCTTTGGGACAGCCCATAATCATGTGACACAGGAGCCTCCGGTTCCCATTCGTCTTGCATGACACTCAATGATGGGCGTGACTTTAGCTTTGGGAAAGAAGGAGGCAATATGGCTTCTCCTTGTGGGTGTGGCAATATGGCCGGTTCATGCTCATAATTCCTCTCATATTGCTGAACCATTGACACATATTTCTTTGCCTGCTGCAAACGCCTTTCAAAAAACCCAATTTGTTCACAGTAGCCTTGCATAGCCCTATCTCGCATAGTTTGCTTGGGGCTTGAAGGAGCAAAAGGAATTTTCTTCGGCTGGACTTTAAGTTTCGCTCCAAGCCTTTGAAATTCATCTTGAGCCCCTGGAGTGTGAACATTTTCAAAAGCAGCTGCCAGGGAGCTTGGAAAAGTAGAAAAAGGAGTGACTGACCTTGCATCGTGGACAGGAGCAGGCGCGTCTTCTCCAAGGCGTGTGGCCGAAGCTATCGGAGTTCTTAAGGTCGAAGGGAGATGCCCAACAGAAAGACTCCTTTCCAGCCGTGGCTTCCTTCCTGACATGTTTCAGCAGTTAATCACCGCTGCCTCACTAGCACTAACTAACTGATAACAGCCGCAGAAACATGCTTCTCCAAAAACATAAATCAAACCATCCTCGATACCAAAATGTCAAGGTAAAAATCACCTTTGTAGAGGGCGACGGACCGTGCTTCAGAGAATGCATGTTACACTTGCAGGAAGGCAAGAAAAACACGACGCATAATCTTACTAAATACCTTTTACTTACAAAAATATAAAAACTAAATATATATTATACAGAGCTAGCTAGCTTCATCCTAACGTAACAGACAGTAACAGCAAAGTGAAGAAAAACAATACAGATAATAACTCTGGGAACTTCTTCTAGACATGCGCACTAAACAGACTGAAACCATAACATAGCTAGTCATATGGAATTCACTATGGTTACCAGATAAGTTATCACAACAGGTGCAGAGAACAGGGGAAATGTACAGTTAGAAATGAACTTTTCTGACGAACAAAAAAAAAAAAAACGTGCAGTGACAGAAAAGACAGAAGTTAGGCCAGAATGGCAGAAGGGCAGTGAATGAATAGATAATAGAAGGGAGAAACAGAAATGTGGTTTTTAAGTTGGTTTGCACAGATTTGTGAATTGCATGCATGAATTGTATGCCTTAACACAAGCCTTAGAATGTTGAAGGAACAAGAATGTACTATAGCAATATGGACAGGGAGAAAACATGGGAAGTAGATTATTTTAAACACGCCTGGACTATTTATTGTTGCTATTGTTCAACGTGCTAACCAATTGAAAATTTTGAGTGGATTCATTTATCCCACACGCCCAAAGTTTCTATTTTAACCAGAGAAGCACAATTGGCTCAATTGATTTTTAAAATCCTGGAGATAGACACTCTTTTTGTGCCTATGTCTTTGCAAATTTGGGAATCATTTTTTTCAAACCTCAAGTGAATTGCAATTTTCCTTAGCTGATTGATCGTTTGCAATGCAAATTGTTCACACTAACCAAGCAAACAACACCCCAGCGGTCAGCTCAAAAAGCTGAACTGGCTGCTTCAATTTTGGCTTGTCAACTTTTTTCCTTTCAACCTTTGAATCTTATTGTGGATAGCTTTTATGTTTATCACACAATTCAAGTGATTTATGGATCTTATTTATCCCCCTCCATTCAACCAGATTTGTTACAACTTTTTTTAACCTTGCAAAATTTGCTTTTTGAACACCAACATCCTATTTTTGTTGCTCACATTCTAGTCATCAGCCTTTTCTAGGTTTTTTGCAAGAGGGAAACAATGTTGCAGATCAGGCTGCCTCCGGACCTTCCGCCTGTTCTTTGCAACCCCTCACCCCCTGGGAAAGTCATTCCTATGTTTCAATTGATACCTTTTCAGGATTCATCATGGCCACCCCCCTAAGGGGTGAAGCCACTAAACATGTCATTAATCATTGTATTCGGACCTTTGCAGTGCTGGGATGTCCAAAAGAACTCAAAACAGATAATGGCCCTGCCTACAGCAGTCAAGCCATGGCAAAATTTTGTCATCATTGGCAAATAACACACAAATTTGGAATTCCATATAATAGCCAAGGCCAAGCCTTGGTGGAAAGGGTTAACCAAACCTTGAAACGATGCTTTAGATCATTATAAAAATCAGAACAGGGGAAAACGAAACCCCAACCTCCCAGCAGTGCAAAATCTTTGCCTCTACACTCTAAACTTTTCCAACTTGACTGGCTATCCCTTAACCACAGCTGCAGAGCAGCATTTTTCTTCTTCTTCTTCTTCAGATCTCCCTAAGCCACAGGTTTGGTACCAACAACTTCCAGACCTAACTTGGAAAGGCCCTGCAGACCTTCTCACTTGGGGAAGAGGCTACGCAGTTGCTCAACTGTCAGACAAAGTGCTGTGGATCCCAGGTCACCATGTTCACCCGTATCATGCCTCCACAAACACAACTGCAGAACCCATTAAAGATGACAGCATGGTTTGTGACTTTTTTCAGCTTTAACACCACTGACTGATGCCACTAAAACACAATTCCATCTGAAAGCTCACCCCAGACGTCAACTCCAGTTCACCAGCTATCCCATCCTGTTCTTTACACCTTTGACATTGGTTCCAGTCAAAACTGGCTCTTTTCACACTGTTTTTGCCCATCGCATGGACCCAGAAGGAACAACCTGTTGTTAACAACGAGTCTACCATCATCATCTATGTGAACTCTGTAGCTCATGTTCCTGTCCAAACTTGAAATGGTTTCCACTTTCAGGAATTACTTGGCTCCTGGTTTCCCAAAGTACCTGGTTTACAAGCTATTGTAGCTTTTATTAGTATGATTGTATTAGGATGTATTATTTTACCTTGTGTCTTGCCTATTTTTATCAGAAGTATTACTAACAGTATTTCTTTGATTGTGCTTGACTCCATGGCAGAATTATACTTGGTATCAAGGAATGTTTAACTTTTCTCCCTGGCTGACCACTCTTTTCTCAGCCATAGCTGGTCCTTTAATTTTATTATTACTGGCATGTGCAATTGGCCCATGTGTTATGGGTAAACTTTTAGATTTTCTACAACGAAGGCTCAGCAGCATTAGCGATGACATTCTGTTGATGAAACACACTGTTGACAGTGAATACAAACACCCTCTTTTAGAATTCACTTCTGACCCAGAGACTGATGCACCCTCACACCAACACTCTTTGAAAGGAACATTGGCGCAGGCTCAGGAGGTATCGGAGGATTTCTCTTTTTCTAGCGTAAGTATCCTAGAAGAGAAAGTTTTGGATTTTGAGGGGCCTTCTCAGTAATTGGCTTTAAAAAACAGAAAAAGAGGAGTTGTAGATATTCCAGTCTCCCAAAAGACCTTTTTTGAAAAGTTACAAAATTCTCCCTTCCTGTCTCTAGTGATAACACTTCTGCAATTGTAAAGTCACATTCCTGCATTCCATTCCTGCCTCTGGTGATAAACCTCTGCCTGCTCCATTTATCCTGTCTTTAGAGATAAACCTTTGTCTCCTGTATTTGTCCTTGCTTTACAACTCTTGTCTTCTCTGTTAGCATTTGTAAATGATAAGCTATGCTTTATTGTTTCCTGTGATGACCTTTGCTCTCTTCATTAGCAGATGTGTACAATGAGTTATGTTTTCCCTTTGACCTTCCATGAGTGTTTTTCCCCCCCTCCCAAATGAAACAGCCTAATAAAAAGAGGGTGTCCAGAGCTGTTCGGGGGCAAAAACATCTACCCCGGGCACTCTGTGCTCTTTCTCACCTTGAGCAAACTTGTGTTGGTGCCTCAGTTTGTCCTAGGACTCTGCCTAATCATCGCAGTTCCCAAGTGTGACCGTCGGAACGTCCGGCACACTGGGTCGGTGGCAAAGGGCAAGATCCTTCCATATTCAAGGTGTTCACCCTTGTGAGGGTCCCTCTAAATTCTCACCCCTGTCACGGGGCTCTAAGAGTTGAGGCCAGAACCCTGACCGGTCGCTCATCGCAACAGGTGAGCAGCCCACAATTTTTTAAAAACTGCTCTGACTATGTTAATATGCTCCTCTTTGGTCTTGGTGAAGATAAGGATGTCATCTAAGTAAACCAGGACCCCATTAAATATATGCTCTGTTAGCACTTCATTTATTAGTTGAATAAAAACTGCAGGACGGGTGGACTGGTAAAGTGGCTAGGGTAGCTGGCACTCCCCCTACTATGGACCCATCTAACTGTCCAAATGAGATTTGTTGCTTTAGTCTCCTCACCAGAATGCCCAGGTTCCCCACTAGTGTCAGGCTAATGAGGCAGTGGGTGCAGCCAGAGTCTATTAATACTTTCACTTTGATAGCTTCGGGCATGGAAGGAGCTAATATAGTTACTGTCTTGAGGATGGGTGGAATGGATCTACTTACCAGGGGTTCACCCTTCGAGATGTCCTCCAAGATGTCCACTGCCCCTGCGGTGTAGGCCGGAGTTTCCTCCCATTCCTTGGCAGGGTTTGAGGACTCTACAGCCTCTATCCCCCTCAGGGCAGGTTCTTTTGGTTTGGCTGGGGACTTCCCTGAACTCCTGGCCGGTGATGGGTCAGGACCTACTCTACCCACATCTTAGGAAAGCAGAACTCTTGGAGATAGTTTTTTCCAAGCAGGAACTTTTACTAAGAAATATACTAAGAAATTATCATGAGCTGAGTGCACTGCAGAAAGACACTACCATACCTTTTCTGGTGCCAAGTGTGCATCATTAATTGATCTTATTTTCTATCCCTACTTGAAGTATAAAATTATTATTTTTTTGATCCTGCAGAGTAACTGTAGGTAACTGCAGAGTGGAGGCTGTAAATAAAAAGGCAAAACAGTCAATACATAGCATGCTCAAATCTCCTTTTCCTTTATATATGTAGGATTTTAATTCCATGGTTTTAAATGCAATCTGGCCTACTGCCTCTCTGCAGCTAGTTCTGTCTATAAGTTGTAGGTTTGAATAAAACTATCAAATATTTAGATTTCACAAACAAATCAATTCATTGTCACTGTTGCTTTTTACAATAGTCAATAGTCAAGCACAAAGCCAGATGAAATATTTGACGCTGAAAATATGGAACAAATGAAGCTTAGTCATAATCAATGTTAAATGGAGAAATTACATGCTATTCTATGTAATCTACATTGACAGAAATGATAGATTTATACATTTTATTATAATTCTAAGTATTCTAAATAAATTGGGGTAGGAATGGGCCTGAGCTTCATATACCTTTCAAATCATTTTATATTTATTAATTTTAACCTTCCTATTATGAAGCAGGACCATCCATAGTTTAATTTTCCAGATCTGCCTGTGTAATGTAGGCTGTATCAGAACATTGCAGCAGATTAAGGACTCAATTTGGCTAGCATCCCATTTCTTCTGGAAACATTTTCAAAAAAAAATTCAAAAATTTTGCTTCTTGATTAGAATAGAGTCCTTCAAACTGTACATAAATGTAATTTCAGAATATGAAATTAATTTTTAGTGGCTATAATGTATTTAATCGCATGTTTGTGACATGCTGCATGAATTCAAAGTGTATAAAAGTGTTTTGCTTTTGCTTTTTATTTGTTTTCAGTGTCCGATGCATTTGACTGTATTATCCAACAATAGTCAGTTAGCACTGATAGATTCCAGTTGCCCTGACACTGGTTTTCCATTGTGGCATGTGAAACCTTTCACCACCCACATCACTGACTGCATCTGTATTTTTGAGAAAGAAGTCAAAGTGTGAATGCAGAAAATGAATCTTCCTTGACATGTTGCACTTTATGGTCTTGTATGCCATAAGAAGTTTGTCAACCAGCTGACCATAGTTTGTGCTCTGTAGTTGCCAAGAAATTTCTCAATATCCTTGAATGCTTTCCAGGTGATTTTACTTTGGCCCCATTGACAGATCTCTGAACCACTTGTCACTGATGATTTATCCAATCTGTGGATCAACAAAATACCTTCCTTAATCTTGGCATCAGTTACTCCTGGAAACATCTATCTCAAATAATGAAACCTTCATCTTCCTTGTTCATCACTTTTATGTGAAGCAGAAGCAAACATAATTTTGTTGGGTTAAGAAGTGATTCATGTGCCACATTTTTCTGTCCTGGAACCAAATTCTTTTGGAGTAGCCATTTTAAAAAAAATATAATGCAACTCACTTACACTACTGTCCCACGGACACATGTAACAATAGCATTTGATATATTTGAGCTGCATTCCAAGCAGCAGAGCCATTACTTTTAGATTTCCACAGATATTCCAATTATAGGAAACAACTGAGCATTGAGTTTCTAACTGGAAAAAGAAGCCTATGCCTGAAGGATATTGAAGGAAAAGTAGATACAAAACTAACAAGGAGATGGTTTAGATCAGGGGTGCTGAAGAAAGAAACCAAAGGCTTCATTTTTGTTGCCCAGGGACAAGCCCTGCAGATCAATTCCATGAAAGAAAAAATCCAACATTTATGTAACAACAGCAAATGCCACTTATGCAATGAGAAAGATGAAGCAGTGGATCAGTGGCTGCATCAAAATCTCTCAGATTGATTATCTACAATGTCATGATCGAGTTGCCAAAATCATACATTGGAAACTTTGCCAGAAGTTTGGGTTTGAATGCGGCAAAAATTACTGGGAATACCAAATTGAAAAAGAACAGGTCAAGATCCTTTGAGACTTTCAATTCCAAACAGACAGACTGGACCACAACATGCCTGACATCACTATTGTGGAAGTAGTCTGGTTCATTGATATTGCAATACCAGGTGATACATGAATTCAAGAGAAACAGCTGGAAAAATAACAAAATATCATGATTTGCAAATTGAATTTGAGCGATTGTGGAGGAAGAAATAAATGGTTGTACCAATAGAAATAGGAGCCCTTGGAGCAATACTCAAAGAGTTGCCTAGATACATGGAAATTTTGAACTTATTATACCTGAATATCCTGACTTTGCAAAAAACCACCTTACTCAGAACTGCCTATATACTCAGACACTACTTTAACAGCTCTTAGGTGCTTGGTTAGGACTTGAATTGTTAAGTTTTTACCAGATTGTGAATTGAATTGAAGATTAGCAAATAACAAGAAGAAGAAGAAGAAGAAGAAGAAGAAGAAGAAGAAGAAGAAGAAGAAGAAGAAGAAGAAGAAGAAGAAGAAGAAGAAGAAGAAGAAGAAGAAGAACAACAACAACAACAACAACAACAACAACAATAATAATAATAATAATAATAATAATAATAATAATAATAATAATAATAATAATAATATGGCTTCTTTAGAATAGAATGGAATTCTTTATTGACCAATTGTGATTGGATAAACAAGAAATTTATCTCCTGCAGATAAGCTCTCCACATACATACAAGCAACAAATGATAAATCATCATTATCATAAAATGCAATTATCATAAATTATAAGATACAAACTCAATGATAGTCATAGGATACTAAATAAGCAAACAACACAAATCATAATAGGATACTAAATTAAAGGCAATCAACATCAATCATAGATGCAAACAACGTTATAGTCATAAGAAGCTAAGGAAATAGGTAATAGGAAAGATGAGAAGGATAATAGGTTATACAGCCCTACTGGGTGGTTTGACATCCTGGGCCATAGACAGTGTTGTGGGAATTAGTTGTTTAGCAGAGTGATAGCATGGGGCGGGGGGAACTGTCTTTGTGTCTGGTTGTTCTGGCATGCAATGCCCTATAGTGTCATTTTGAAGGAAGAAGTTGAAACAGTTTATGTCCAGGATGGGAGGGGTTTGTAAATACTTTCACAGGCCTCTTTCTAGCTTGTGCAGTATACAGGTCCTTAATGGAAGGCAGGCTGATGGCAATTGTTACTGTGGGCACAACAGCACACATCAAAAATGAAATTTAGTTGCCTGCTCTCAAAGTGAAACACATACATGACACACACCTAAAACATATTATATACAACATATGTATAGACCCTCATCCTTACATATACATAACTAGAAAATATTAAATACTGTCCATCTTGAATATATAATGGAAAGAGGAAACCTGAGAGTTCACAAGGTTAATGCTATATGGAATGAAACTATGGCTGAAACTGGATGTTCTGCTACAGATACCAAGAAGCCTCTTCCCAGAAGGTAAGAAGAAAAAAAAAAGGATAAGTAGTGTCCCAGTCTTAATCCACTGAAGTCTGTATCTGTCTAGTTTGGTTGCTGTGCCCAACCAGACAGTTATAAAGATGCAAATGACAAACTCAATAATTCCTTTGTAGAACTGTATCAGCAGCTCCTTGGGCAGTCTGTGCTTTATGAATTGGTATAGGAAGTACATTGTTGTGCTTTTTTTGATAACGTTTTTGATGTTAGATATCCATTTTAAGTCCTGAGATATTAAAGTCCTGAGATATTATAGAACCTAGAAACTTAAAGTCTCTATTGTTAATACTGTGTTGTCTAGTATTGTAAGAGGTGGTAGAATAGGAGGGCTTCTGCTAAAATCTACTATCATCTCTAGTTTTGAGTGTGTTCAGTACAAAATTGTTCTGGCCCCAGCACAGGGCCAGTTGTTCAACTTCCCATCTGTATGCAGATTTGTAGTCATCTCAAATGAGACCAATCACTGCAAACTTCAGACTACTGCAAACTACTTTAACAGAGGGATCCTTTGAGATGCAGTCATTGGCATAGAGGAAAAAGAATAATGGAGAGAGCACGCAGCCTTGGCTCTCCATGTCTCAAACAAGGGTGTTAAAATATTAACTACTAATGGTGTCCTGAAAATATTGAGTGATGAGGTGTCAATTCATCATTATTTTTCTAGCTGTTAAGTGCCATACAAGCTAGCTAGACTGCTTGTACTAATGGCCTATGAAGAGCCATAAACAGATAGTATACTCTATAATGACAATCAGGGAGAAATATATAATGAATAACAATTTTTTAAAATATCAGTAGATAGGGTTGTTTGATGACTGAAATCTCAGCATAGATGCCTTTGGTTTTTATTGTTTTGCAGCAGGAATAAATAGTAATAACAATGTGATCTGAGCAATGTAGTATTTCTACTAAATGAAAGCAAAGAATATATCCATGTAGAAGCTTCCTTCCTTCCTTCCTTCCTTCCTTCCTTCCTTCCTTCCTTCCTTCCTTCCTTCCTTCCTTCCTTCCTCCCTCCTCCCTCCCTCCCTCCCTCCCTCCTTCCGTCCCTCCCTTTTCACGATCAGTAAAGGCAATATATAAAATAATTAAAAAGACATACATAAAAAAGAGTTGGTGGAGCAGATTATGATTCAATAGGTACACTTAATATTCTCATCACATTTTCTTGACTCACAGATTTCACTCCTGACTAGCTATTGGAAAGAAGTGAAACAATATCAGAAGGATGCTAATTGTTCTTTCCCTGTTATCTGATTGAAACATCCCCCTTTCTTGAACTTATATGTTGTGCAGAACATAATTTCATAACAAAATATGTGCAATTCATAATTACCTTGTTTATTAAATGAAATAGTACATACTAAAATAGATTTATGTAGAAAAAAAATGAAAATATTGTACAGTAAAAAATCTGCTTCTTAATAAACTACACAAAGATTAGGAGAAAAATGGACAAAAAATCCACAATTGCCTACAACTTCTTTTAAATTTTTCAAGCATTTAAAAAAACAAATCATTTTTTAAAAATTGCAAATGGCTTGGAATTAGTGTAATATTAATAAACTGGATGGACTTGAACATTGATATGTTTATGGAATATACAGTACTTATTCATTAGATTGCCTTCCAATCCAGCTCTCCATGGGAGAATATGACATATTCATGGCTTTAGTTAGTTTAGTTGTATTATTTTTGTTTTAAATTCAGATTTAGGGTGATACTTTATTTCAAGAAATGGTTCTGACTTCTGGTCTTACCTAGAAAGTAAAGCAAATAATTTAAACTCCACTGATAGGATGTTCCTATTCTCAAATGCAGCCAGTGTTGTGTATTTTCAGCTTGCTGCCAATTAATTCCTTGTTGAAATAAGACTGAATGTAACTGAGCTTTGCTTATCAGGAAATTAAAACTAATGTATGTAAGTAATTAGAATTTTTAAAGATGGAGATAAAATTAACAAATATTATTAATTAAGTCAGAATTATAGATACTATTAAGACTGCCAGTTGACTAAAACATGTGATTTTTTTTACATTTATGTCCTCCATAACAGTGGGATAGGCAAAGGACATGTTTTAGCAAGCAATATCTGCAGTGGACATTTCACCAGCATGGCAATCAGAATTCTTATTTGCTAATGCCTGACAGTGAAGTTGATAGAAAGCATGTAGATCTATAGAGAAGTTGCTAATATTTTATATAAGCCAAACCATCTGCATGATAGAATAAATTTTACAAGGGATGCTGAACAAAAACACTTTGACAATTTTGTTGAATTTGTTGCTTTGAATATGTAAATAAAAGACATTGAAAACAAACAAACAGAAAGCCGGTTTAATTCATTAGTTAGATCATTGAACTAGGAAGTAAAAGACTGTGAGTTCTAGTTGTCCATTAAACAAGAAAGTCAACTAGGCAAATTTGGGCCACTCTCAACTCTCAATTGTCAATTCAACCTACATCATAGAGTTGTGGATAAAATTGGAGGCAGGAATGTTACATATAGTGCTAGTGTTGTACAAAATAAAAGTGGGAAAAAATCTACTATTTAATCAATCAATCAATCAATCAATCAATCAATCAATCAATCAATCTGAATTGGCATGAGGCAAGGACCACGAGAGACAGCAGGCTTGAATCTTGAAGCTTTATTTAGAAAGGGCACCGGACTAGGGAACAGCCAGGGATTACCTCTTATTTATAAATATAATAAAATAAATAAATAAATAAACTTGTCAAACAACTAACCAATCATAACAGTGAGTTCTCCCATCGCGGCTGCTTCGGCCAATCCACTGCCGGTGGGCTGTGACAGCCTGGAGCTGCACCTCCACGCTCAGCTGGCAGCAGGTCTTTGACAGCCCGGAGCTGTCAGTGGTCGACGCGCATGCGTGGTAGGTCGGCAGCTTTGACAGCTGTCAATTGCTGCGCCTACGTGTTCGGCTAACGGTGGCCTTTTGACAGCTGTCACTGTCAGCCGGCCACCATGCATGCGTATTGGGAGGGAAGCAGCCTTTTGACAGCTGTCAACTGCCGCACCTTTTCCCCTCAGTGGAACTTTAACACGTTTGTGCTGTGTAACAGTATATACGATATATAACACCCCTTTCCCCCCACCTTACTTAGATGGAATGCAATTGGTATTTGTGGGCTGTATGGGATTTCCTCCCTTTTGTTTTTTTGGGTTCGTTCCCGGCCCATTGGAAATCTGCTAGGTAGGCAGGGGCCCTTCTAGTCCTGCCAGAGTGGTGGAGGGGGGTTTCCCTGTCCTGGTCCCCCTTCCCTCTAACGGGAGAGGGTGGTGGATCCTCGGTCCCCTGTCCCCCGGGTGGTGGGGAATTCGGGGGAAGAGAGGTGGGGCTGTGACCCTCTGATGCTGGAGTAGGTGTGGGGGGATTTCCTTTTGTCAGTGGCTCGCTGGGGTCTGAACTGGGAGATGGGTTGAGGGGGAGATTTGGGGTTCCCCTGTTCCTGAGTTGATCCACATGCCTCCTGATGTGGTTTCCTCACCCAAGGTCTATTACATAGGAGATAGGTCCAGTTTGCTCCATTTGTCCTTGAATCCATTTGTCCCCTCCCCCAAAGTTCCTTGCCCAGATGAGCTGACCGGGGATGAAGGTCCTTGGCAGGGTGGGGTGTTCTGATTCAGCGGCCGCTCTGTCCGGGTGCAGTCTGTCCAATTTGGTAACCAGGCAGCGGCCCCACCATAGTTCTGCAGGAGATTTTCCAATGGTCGTGCAGGGTGTGGAGTGTTGGGCCAGGAGGAATTTGGCCAAACGATGGTGCCAGTCTCCTGTGATGATCTTGCGGAGTGAGTCTTTGGTGGCCTTTGGGGGCCATTGTTGGAGACCAGGATGTCCGGGAGACCGTGTGTTGCAAAAACCCCTCTCAAACCCCTGATTGTGGCGGCTGAAGTCGTGCTGGAGACTGGGATGACCTCTAGCCATTTTAGAGAAGATGTCTTCCACAATGAGGAACATCTGTCCTTGGAAGGACCCAGCATAGTCTATGTGAACCCTGGACCAGGGGTTCCGAGTCATTTCCCACTTGTGAACCGGGGCCTGTGGTTGAGGGGGTCTGGTTTGTTGGCACAAGTAGCAGCCAGCTACGTGTGTCTCTATATGGTGGGAGACACACGTAGCTGGCTGCTACTGGTGGGAGCTCTATGGGGCATGCCTACCCAGAGTATATCTTTGACCACCCCAGGAACAGAGTTGCAACCTGCCGTGAGAGGGCGGGGGTGGCCTGTTTACTGGGGCACCCAACTGAGTGGCAGTGCAGTTGGGTGTGGATCCAGATATTTTCTTTTCCGGCCTTCGATCCTCCTATGGACATGATCACCTCCGGGACTGCCGATTCTGGACTTGCTAGACTAACATGCGACAATACACTAGCACGGACTTGCTCGCCCTCAGGGGTGCCCCCCTCGCCTGGGTGCGACCCGCCTCTTTAAATCCTCCTAACCTCGATGAAGGGCCCGAGTTTTGGGACCCTGAGAGATGGCTGGGCAGGGGCAGGGGCCATCAACACAAATTTAATAAGAGGCCCCTGATTACGTTTTTATCAAAAAATTTTATGGGGTTGGGGAGAGGGGTGGGAGATGGGGGTTGTCTGGCTATGGGGGGTGGCCAATCAACCATAGCTCAGGCCAGACTTGGGTCTGACCGCGCGGGGGGAGAACAGGGTGTCGTTGTCTCCGGGGCTCACGAGCGGGTCGTGGGATTACCAATTCCCACGACGGGGAATGGCAGCAGGCGGATAGACAGGGGGCCATATCATTACCGGGAGGGCCGTCTCCGCTATCTGCAAGCGGTGAGGCGCTCCGACCCTCTGCTTCTTTCCCGAGGTTCCGGGAGCGAGGATGTGCAGCCTCATGAGCTCCGACTGGTGTACCTGAATGCCAGGTCCGTGGTTAACAAAGCTCCCCTTGTTAGGGATTTAGTTGAGGGTGAGCATGCGGAACTGGCTTGCATCACGGAGACTTGGTTGAGCCCAGAGGGTGGGGTCCCTTTGGTTGACCTTTGCCCACCAGGCTTCCGGGTGCTACACCAGCCTCGAGCTCAAGGTAGGGGTGGGGGTGTGGCGGTGATCATTAGGGAGACCTTATGTCCGCGGGAGACCACCGTTCCTCAGATAGTCGGGTGTGAGTCTCTCTTTGTGAGATTTGGTTCTGGGGTGCAGTTGGGCTTGCTGCTCGTGTACATTTCGCCTAGTCGCGCAGCGGCAGCCCTGCCCGAGCTGCTCGATACCCTCTTGGGGTTGGTGGTTGAGTTCCCCAAACTTATAGTTTTGGGAGACTTCAATCTACCATCCCTGGGAGGCTCATCTGAGCTCGCTCGGGAGTTCATGGCTTCCATGACGGCCATGGACCTGATGCAGGTAATTTCTGAACCAACTCATGAGGGAGGCCACACCCTTGACCTGATTTTTTTATCTGGACGGTGGTTGGATGATCTTGGTGGGGGTTTTCCATTTATTATGCCCCTGTCATGGACCGATCATCACCTCCTGCGGCTGGTCTTCCATTTTGCCACCCCCCGCCGTGGGGATACGGAGCCAATTAGATGGTACCGCCCCAGACGCCTAATGGATCCTGATAGATTTCAAGCGGCGCTGGGGTCCCCACCTGCCTCCTTTGCTCACAACTCGGCGGATGCCTTAGTGGAAGCCTGGGAAAGGGCAGCCACTGAGGCACTTGACCGGGTTGTACCCTTGCGGCCCCTGACCCGGTGCAGATCCCAGCGAGCTCCATGGTTCTCCGCGGAGCTCCGGGAGATGAAGCGTCGGAAACGGGGCCTAGAGAGCTGCTGGAGGTCTAGCCGATCTGAATCCGACCGGTTGCGGTTAAGAACCTACATTAGGTCTTATCTCGCTGCGATGAGGGTGGCGAGGTGTAATTACTTCTCTACCCTCATCGCGTCCGCAGATAATCGCCCGGCCGCCTTGTTTAGGGTGACTCGCTCCCTTCTTAATCAGGAGGTGAGGGAGGATCCCTTGCAGGGTTGTGCCGAGGAGTTTAGTCAACATCTGTCGGATAAAATCGCTCGGATTCGGACCGGTTTGGACTCCAGCTGGGCAGAGTCTGGCGATCAGGACACGGGCTGTCCTGTCAATGTTATCTGGGAGGAGTTTGATTCTGTGACCCCTGATGAAGTGGACAGGATTATGGGGAAGCTGAGTTCCACCACATGTTTATTGGATCCGTGCCCTTCTTGGCTGGTTTATGCAGCTAGGGAGAGGACACGAGGCTGGCTACAGGCAGTTATATCTGCTTCTTTGAGCGAGGGTTATTTCCCCACCGTCTTGAAGGAGGCGGTGGTGAGACCTCTCCTCAAGAAGCCTGCCTTGGACCCAGCTGTATTGAACAACTTTCGTCCAGTCTCCAACCTTCGCTTTCTTGCGAAGGTTGTTGAGAGTGTGGTGGCGCATCAGCTCCCTCTGGTCCTGGATGAAGCGGATTATCTGGACCCTTACCAATCGGGTTTCAGGCCCGGGCACAGCACAGAGACGGCATTGGTCGCTCTGGTGAATGATCTCTGGAGGGCTCGGGATAGGGGATATTCCTCTGTCCTAGTCCTATTAGACCTCTCGGCGGCTTTCGATACCATCGACCATGGTATCCTGCTGCGGCGTCTCAGGGGATTGGGAGTGGGAGGCACAGTTTTTCAGTGGTTCTCCTCCTATCTCCTGGGACGCTCGCAGTCGGTGTTGGCAGGGGGGCAGAGGTCGACCCCTAGGACTCTCGCTTGTGGAGTTCCTCAGGGGTCGGTCCTCTCGCCTCTCCTGTTCAACATCTATATGAAACCACTGGGTGAGATCATTCGTGGTTTTGGAGTTGGGTATCATCAATATGCCGATGATACCCAACTTTTTATTTCGACCCCAAACCACCCCAGTGATGCCCTCGCTGTGATGTCCCATTGCCTGGAGGCGGTTCGGGTCTGGATGGGGAGGAACAGACTTCAACTCAACCCTGACAAGACTGAGTGGCTGTACATTCCGGCATCCCGGGACACCCGGGATGTTCCATCTCTTTCTATGGGGGGTGAGCTCTTACCCCCTGTGGATAGGGCTCGCAACTTGGGAGTCCTCCTAGATTCACGACTCACTTTGGATGATCATATAGTGGCCGTGACTAGGGGGGCTTTCGCCCAGGTTCGCCTGGTGCGCCAGTTGCGGCCCTATCTGGACCGGGAGGCCTTATGTACGGTCACTCATGCGCTCGTGACCTCTCACCTAGACTACTGTAATGCTCTCTACATGGGGCTTCCCTTGAAGACTACTCGGAGGCTCCAACTGGTACAGAATGCAGCCGCGAGAGTTGTCTTGGGAGTTTCCCGGTACTCCCATGTTACACCTTTGCTCCGTGAGCTGCATTGGTTACCAGTTGTCTTCCGGGTAAGGTTCAAGGTTTTGGTTATGATCTTTAAGTCCCTACATGGCATGGGTCCGCGATACCTCGAGGACCACCTGCTGCCGGTGTCGACTCCCCTCCGCCCTGTGCGTGCCCACAGAGAGGGCCTCCTCAGGGTGCCTTCGGTCAAGGAATGTCGACTGGTGGCCCCCAGGGGGAGGACCTTCTCTGTGGGTGCTCCGGCATTATGGAACCAACTGCCGGTTGAGCTCCGGACGGCATCGGACCTCCGATCCTTCCGTCGTGGGTTGAAGACCCATTTATTTGAACTAGCGGGTCTGGCCTGATGGGGGTATATGGGTTTTTATAGGTTTTTTATTATTTTATCATTCTTGTTTTAATTGGGCATTGGTTTAATTTTCTTTTAATTTTTGTATTGTTATTTATATATGCCCTGTGAACCGCCCTGAGTCCCTTAGGGAGAAGGGCGGTATAGAAATCTCAATAAATTAAAATTAAATTAAATTATATGTCTCTGGCTCTTTGAGCTTTCCAGCCCAGGCTGAGAGTTTTTTTTCCCCCCTCAGGGATCAAATTTAATTTTAACTGTTTTTAACTCTTGTATTATATTGATGTTTTTAAATACTTTGTAAACCGCCCTGAGTCCTACGGGAAAAGGACGGTATATAAATTCAATAAACTTAAACTTATATCCTTATCAAGGCCTGGCCACCAGAAGTAGCTCCGGGACAATGCCTTCATTTTTACTATGCCTGGGTGGCCGTCGTGAAGTGTGTGTAATGCTTTTAGTCTGTGTAGGTCTGGGACTACAACTCTGCTGCCCCACAGAATGCAGCCCAAATGTGAGGACAATTCATGTGACCTAATTAAGTAAGCCTGAAATTCTGGGCCAGGCCTGATGGCCTGCCAACCTGATGTGACCCATGCTAGCACTCCGCTAAGGACTTTGTCCCTGCTCGTTGCTGTGGCAGTATCCTTAGCTGACAGGGGGCATTCTGGCAGCTCCTGAATGGCAAGGAAGTGGCCTGCTGGTGCTGGGTCTGAATCAGTGCTGGGCAAGGGCAATCTGCTTAAGCCATCAGCGTGGCACATTTCCTTCCCCAGTTTATGTACCAATTTAAATGAATAGGCCGCTAAGAATGTGGTCCATCTCAGCATCCTGGGGGACAGAATTTGGGGGGTTTGCTTGTCCCAAGTGAAGAGCCCTAGCAGGGGTTTGTGATCTGTAAAAATTGTGAATGGACGACCATATAGGTAATCATGAATTTTTTTCACACTGGCCATGATTGCTAGTGCCTCTTTGTCTATTTGTGCGTAGTTGCATTCTGCCTTTGAGAGAGTTCCATAATAGTAAGCGACAGGTGATTGAGTCCCGTCTGAATGCAAATGACTCAGAACTGCTCCAATTCTGTATGGGGAGGCATCACAAGCTACACATAGAGGCTTGTTTTCTCTATAGTGGGTAATTGTGGAATTGTTAGAGAACAATTTTTTTGAGATGCCTGAAATTGTCTTCATGAGTTTGGGTCCATTGCCATGGGGCCCCTTTGTCTAGCAATCTGTACAATGGTTCAGCAATGGTTACTTTCTGGGGCAAGAAGGAATGATAAAAGTTAAGGAGCCCTAGCCTGGAGCTGTGCTTCTGCGCTCAGCTGGTGGCAGGTCTTTGACAGCCCGGAGCTGTCAGCGGTCGATGCACATGCGTGGTAGGTCAGCAGCTTTGACAGCTGTCAATTGCTGTGCCTGCGCGATCGGCTAGCGGCGGCCTTTTGACAGCTGTCACTGTCAGCCAGCCGCTGCGCGTGCATATTGGGAGGGCGGCAGCCTTTTGACAGCTGTCAACTGTCAACTGGCTGCCGTGCCTTTTCCCCTCAGTGGAACTTTTTGTGCTGTGTAACAGTATATACGATATATAACACAATCAATCATCAAACTAACATCAGCTGGGAGACAAACTCTGGACCTAGTAGAAGATCAAATAGACAAACCTACCAGATAACTTTGCCTACCAAAGGGTAGAGAAGGGAACTGGAGGGTCAGCAATATTAAACTCACTAACAGAGATGAAATGATAGAAGGGGTTGAAGTTACAGGAATCTTGAGGGAGAGTGACTGTGAATTATTAGAACTCAACATAGTGCAAGCACAAGTAATAGAACAAAGTCAAACTAGCATTCTGGACTTTAAGAGAGCTGATTTCAACAACTTAGAGAGTGCTTGGGAAGGGTTTCAAGGATGGAAGTTCTCAAAGGGAAAATAACCCAAGAAGCTTGGGAAACTTTGAAAAATGAGATTATAAAAGTCTAGTCCTGCACAATACCACTGAAGAAGAAAAATAAGAGCTCACTGAAGAAGCCAGAATGGCTTCACAAACTACTCTCTGATAAACTGAACAACAAAAAAGTATAAAATGTGGAAAAAAAGACATGTATCTCAGGCAGAATGATCAATAAATAACTCAAATCTGCAAAGATGAACTGAGGAAAGCTAAGGCTCAAAATGAACTAAGTAAAAAACAATTTTTAAAAAAGCTTCTTTGAACACGTAAAAAACAAGAAAAAAAGTTAAGGAAATTATTGGGCCATTAATGGGAGAAAGTGGCAAGAAGGTGACAAGCAACAGGGAGAAAGCAGAAATCCTTAACTTGTTTTTGGCATCTGTCTTTGCATAAAAAAACACACCTGTCCAACCTATCAAAAATAGTGCCATAAAAACAGATTAGGAATTCAAGTTAAAATAGGCAAGTTCAAATCACCAGGACCAGATGGATTACTCCCCAAGGTTCTGAAGATGCTGGCAGACATGATCTCAGATCCACTGAACTATATCTTTCAAAGATCCTGGAGCAATGGAGAACTACTAGAGGACTGGAAAAGAGTTGATGTAGTTCCTATCTTCCAAAAAGGAAAAAAAAATAATCCAGGAAATTACAAACCTATCAGCCTGACGTCAATACCTGGGAAGATCCTGGAAAAGATGATCAAGCAATGAATCAGCGAACACCTAGAGGCAAACAAAGTCAACATGGGTTTGTCAAAAACAGATCATGCCAGACAAATCTTATTGCATTCTTTGACCAAGTGGCAAAATTAGTGGACCAGAAGAATGCTGTTGATATAATTTACTTGGACTTCAGTAAGTCATTTGATAAAATAGACCGTTACTTACTGCTAGATAAGATAGAAAAATGTGGGTTAGACAGCATCACTACCAGATGGATTCATAAATGGCTGACCAACCACACTCAGTGGAGCTGCATCTATATGGTGGGAAGTATTAGGTGGGGTACTCCAAGGTTCTGTTTTAGGCCCAGTACTCTTCAACATCTTCATCAATGATTTGGATGAGGGGATAGATGGGGAACTCATCAAACTTGCAGCTGATACCAAACTGGCAGGAATAGCCAACACTTCAGAAGATAGGCTTAAGATACAGAAAGATCTTAACAGACTTTAACATTGGGCACTATCGAACAAAATGAAATTCAATGGTAAAAAAAGTAAGGTTATACATTTAGACAAGAAAAACCCAAATGCAATGATATAGAATAAGTAGTATCTATGAGAGGGATCTAGGAGTCCTAGTGAACAATGAATATAAGCCATTTGAATATGAATCTGAGCCAGCTATCAAAACCCATTCCTATTTCTTTCTATCTATCCCCTCTGACCCAAAATCAAACCTCACCTTTCCCTGGGTTCTGCCATACTTCCAAGGGGGGGGATGTGACCGCAGGTTTATTGCCTCTGCTTCCTTTATCCACACCAATGTAAACTTTTGCTTTCATTTATTGCCTCTGTTTCCTCTATCCACTACAATGTAACATTTTGCTTTCCTGCATTATATCTCTTTCTGAAGTTTATCTCCCTAAACTGTCAGCTAGAACAAGGGTGCCTGGTTTATTTCTATACTCTCAGAGGAAGGTGTGAAGAGCTGTCGAACATTGCTACATGAACAGGCCGATGTTATCTCCCCTTTTACCACGATGGACCTAATAATTGGGGATTGGCCATCCCACACTGGCTGGATGGACTATGGGGTGGGGTCTTGCTTGGGGATACCTTAACCTATCATTCTGCATGGGAAATCTCAGATCCTGTCTATTATGTCCGCTATCAACTTCTCTTAATAAAATTTCTTATTGAAAGAAATTGCTTCCAAGAGTTCTGCCTTCTTGAGATGTGGGATTGAAGTGGATCCTGAGACTAGCAGAGAGCTGCAGCTGCCAAAAACAGCTAATGCATTCCTAGACTGCATTAATAGAAGGATAGAATCAAGATCTATTTTAAAATGCTTTGGTAAGATTATACTTGGAATATTGCATCCAGTTTTGGTCACCTGATATAAAGACAATGCTGAGACTCTAGAAAGAGTGCAGAAAAGATCAACAAATATGAAAACATATGAAAAATGGTTGCAGGAATTGGTTATGTTTAATCTAATGAAAAGAAGGATGAAGAGTGACATGATAGCAGTGTTCCCATATCTTAGGGCTGCCACAAAGAAGAGGGAGTCAACCTAGTCTCCAAAACATCTGAAGGCAGAACAAGAAGCATTGGATGGAAACTAATCAAGAAGAGAACGAATCTAGAACTAAGAAGAAATTTCCTGACAGTTAGAACAAAAAATCATTGGAATGGCTTGCCTTCAAAAGCTGTGGGAGCTTCATCACTGGAGGTTTTTAAGAAGAGATTGGACAACCATTTCTCTGAGCATGGGGTTGGACAAAAAGACCTCCAAGGTCCCTTACAATTCTGTTATTCTGTTGATCATATATCATGAGAGCAAATGGTTGCCAGGAATTTGTCACATTTGCAATTTTTTACAGCTCCATTCTGTAAAATTCTCCATTCTCCATCTTTAAACAAAACCGATTTAAAAGAATTAAACTATATCCTATTGCTCTATACAAATACTTGCCACTTTCCCATTTCACTATGAATTTTTAGTCAATTTCACACTCAACCTGAAACCAATTTACATAGGCATAGATTATAAGTCATGTCCATTAAGTATTTCTTCTAAGCAAGGGAAATACCTGAAATTGGTTCTAAAATTACCCCACCTCTTTTGTTTAAATACCCCTGCCCCCCTAATTTCATGTTAATGTTCCATTGTATCAACGGGTGGCAAAGTCTAACATTTCTCCTTCTCAATCTGATGTATGATGTTAAGTGTAACATACAGTCTGCATACTGTCTGTTCTAATGACTTTAAGAACTTAAATATGTTTCTTATCATGAAACATATTGACAAAATTAGTAAGCTAATTTGGATGATTTAATGTAGGTTTATTCCTTAAAATTAAATGCAGAGAGATTCACATTTAATCAAAAGGAGCATTTTAAAATTTATTTAGAATTGTGCTATAAGGTAGGCAGCCATATAAATATTTTAAATCAGTAACAAAAATATAAAACATACAGTGGCAACATAAACTGTAAAATGAACTACTATCCACTGTGGCAATAGACACCAATTCAGATGATTTTAAAAGAAATGGGATAACTTCATGAAGAAGTGACTTGTCAGTGACTATTAGTCTTGATGACTGTTTTCTGTTCTAAAAACAGGCAAAACAGTGAAAGAAAGCTAAAACCTTTGTTAATGCCTTAGGTTACCTTGCTGTTACTGCATGGTGTAGCCCATAATTTGGATTCAATGGGCCATTGATCAACAAAAATGTCATAAAAAGTAAGAGAATGGTTGGATGGATTTCATGAGATTCTGAGAAATGGATAAGAAATTTTCAGAAGAAAAGGCATGTGATGTACGCAAGGATGATTTGCAAAGATAGTAAGTTTGGCAAAGGTATATGGTATAAATTAGCCTTTTATTTTTCTTATTTCAAGCTTTGTCTTTATTTTGGTTACTATTTCTTATTCCTTTTCTGCACTCAGTATAAAATTCTTCACCCTGAAAGGCAGTAATATAATGGAGGTGTGGCTTGTCTTAGAAAAAATGGACCTTACCATGCAATTTTAGTCCTGTTATCTGTAAAATAAATATAAATCATTTGGAAAAAATGTGCCTTTATCTGTTACATATATGAACTTTTGTGCTTTTTGTATTGGTACTGAAGAACAGAAAATCCTAACTCTTAACTAAGAAGAAAAAGAAGTTTGCATACCCAAAAGAATGCACAAATGATTTTTTTTTTCTATCTAACAACAACAACAGCTTTATTGTCACTTTGAATGTACACCAATTGGCATACATAAAAATGAAATTTCATTGGATATAGCTCTCAAAGGGTCACCACCTCCAATATACACTCCTTGTTCGTGGCCAACTCAAGTTTCAGAACATCAATTTTAGTCTCTAGAGAGTGAACAATGGTAAACAGGACAGATGGAAACGGAGCTCCATGTGGATTAGCCCTCAAATTAGCTTGTATTTCTGGATGACAACTCACCTCCTTTCTTTTTTCTGATCCTGTCTCTTCCGCCTTTTCTTCAAAGCGGCCTCTCTCCTTTTCTCCCCTGGAGCATGGGGCTGCCACCTCCAACTCCTCCAAAAGCCTCTCTCTCTTCCTCTGGGACAGCCTCATCCAGTTTCTTTGCTCCATAAATCTGGGGACCTCTCCTCCTTTGCCTCCTTTGGAAACAGCCCTGATTTTCAATAGAACCTGTCACTGTGCCAGCAATCAGATCCTGCTGCTGGCAGAACAATTTCAAACAGTGCAAACAAATGTGAATAAGTAGGTTTCGTGTTTCCCTGAAAATAAAACTAAGCCAGAAAATAAGCCCTAGCATTATTTTTTCAGGATGCTCATAATATAAGCCTTACCCCCCAAATAAGCCCCAGTTAAGATTGTCAGCCAGACATTAATTGAATTGGACTCAGAAATGGAATTAGTTAAAGATTGTATGATAAAGTGGGCACAAAACATACAGGAACCAATTCCATTGGATACTTGGGAGGTAATCTGGGTTAGAAATGTTAAATTTACTCAGGCTCAAAATTTAAGAGAAAATTTTTATAAAATGTTTTATAGATGGCATTTGGATCCCAAAAAGTTGTCTAACATGTATCCTAACCTTCAGTCTAAATGCTGGAGATGTGGTAGTTTAGATGCTACTTATTTTCATATGTGGTGGACTTGCAGAAATATAAAAGCTTTTTGGATTAAAATTTGGTGGAACATTCAAAAGATTTTTAAGAGAAAGATAAAGTTTTCTCTGCAATTGTTTTTATTGGGTATTGTTGTAGATTGTGACACTAAAGAAACTAATTTGATGTTGAATTTGATAACAGCAGCACAGTTACTGATGGGACAATATTGGAAGAAGGATAGTTTGCCTTCTATAGAAGAATGGGTACTTAAGGTATCGAATCTTGCAGAAATGTCTAAGATTTCTGCTTATTTGAAGGATCATTCGCAAGAAAGATATATTTCAGTTTGGAGGAGATGGATAGATTATATTCAGAATAAATATGGGACTAAAAAGTTCCATTTAGCTTATGAGTAGATCTTAGATTTTTATTAATTTTAGTATTAGTATTGATTATATTTTGTTTAAGTTATTATTATTATGTTTCTAATAATTTGAATGTATCAATGTTAGAGTCAAAGCACATTATGAATTTGGTTAATTTTATAATGGATAATTTTAGTTAGAATAGGATTATTATATTTATGACCCTGTATTCAGCTCTGGGAAGTGGGGGGCAGGGGGGGTTGGGGTGGGTAGGTTTTGGGGATGTTTTGTAAAAAAAAATTGTAAAACTTTTTAATAAAAAAAATATTGTCAGCCAGACAGATGCATTTAGTACATCCTGTTGCAACACATGATGGATGTATTGAATTATAAAATTATAATATAAATTTGTCTGATATTCAAGCATTTGCCCTTGCAATGGCACCACAGTTAGAAATATCCCCAGAAGAATTCAAAGCATCACAACACTGGCTGGATGGCTTCATTCAGCAATATGAACTCTCTCTAAGAAGATCGACAACAAGCTGGAAGTTACTGAACTTATTAAACATGCTTGCCTTCAAGTCCTTTGTTGATGGCATCGACTTTTCTAAATACCAACATGATTGCTATGGATGAAAACACTGCAGTGTTCATGGACTAAGGATCTCAAATGATAATTGATCAGAGGGTTGCCTTGTCAATCTATATTCCCTCCACTGGTTATGAAAGTGCACGTGTTACCTGTAACTTGGCAATTTGTTTGAATGGAAACAAAGCCCCACCTCTAATAATCACTAAGGACAAGAAATATAAGGTTGAACATGTTTCAGGCATTTATGTTCTTGAAACCAAAAAAGCCTGGTGCACACAAGCAGTTATAAGGAAGAGAGTCAATATAATGCTGCCACTTGTTTGCCAGCACTCACAGTACTAAAGACATGAAGAATTTCCTTGCAGAAAGAAGAATAGTTCAAATAATGATTCCCACAGGAATGACTGCCTATCTCCAGACTCTTGATATTGCAATAAATAAGCCATTCAAGGTCCATTTGCACATGGAAATAAATGACTACATTGAAAATAGAATGGGGAGAAATCAGCATGGTAGTTTTGTGAAGCCTATCTTGGGTGAAGAATTCATGGGATAAAATCAGTGACAGCTGTATTGCCAATTACTATGAACAGGCTACATGGAGAAGAAGTGCTTATTTAAGGAGAGCTCTATTGCTGGACATGAGAGCTTGGGGCCAATGGTTCTACAGGAAATGGAGTCACAAGGAATTCTGGCCAGAATTCAGGATTTGGAGAGTTGTAACGATGTTCCAAAAGAAGATGACATGACTGTATTTGAATAAATATAGATTGTTGTACATCAGGGGTGCTATGCTCACTCTCCTTGCCCAGGCTGGGCTTCCTGAGCTGGGGTTGAGGGAGGCTGAGAGGAAGCATGGATCCTGCTGGCTGGGGCTACTCCTGCTTATGCTGCCACCATGAGGCACAGCAGGTAGTGGGACAAGGTGGCCTGGATGTAGGCCCCTGAGGTGTGCAAGTATGGGGTGCATCGGGCATCTCCAGGACTGGGTTTGGGTGGGGCAAACCAGGGAGGGAATTCCTGTGTGCCTTTTGGGGATGGGGGCTGCCCACCCTTCCTGTTCACTGGGGCTGTCGCAGATGGGGTGGTGGGGAGACTTGTCCCATGTGTGCAGCAGAGCTGGAGGATGAGATTGGATAGCAGTGGCTGAGTGTGTAAGGGTGAGGCATGATGCCACCCCCAACATGCCACCTGCCTCATCTCACCTAACAGCGGTAGCACCAGCAGCATGTGAAAGTAGAGACACAGGTGGAGGCACATGATCCAGCCCACTGGACACTGTGCAGCTTCCTGCTCTGTCACAGCCATTGGCAAGCAAAGACAGACAGTTGGATGGAGTGAGCAGCTGGCCACATGGCATGTTCAGCAGGCCGTATTGTGTGTCTCCTGCCCATGCATCTGCCTTTGCTTGCTACTTGGAGGGCCGGCCTAATAGTCATACCACTCAGACTCACTTGCGCAGCCCCAAAGTGTGCCAGCCGAGGGGCCAGGAGGCTGTGGCTGCTGTTGGTCACTGTCAGCTCCTGCAAGCTCACCATCTCCTGTATGTATACCAGAGGAGTGCCTGGTTAGGCTGGGCCAGGGCAATGGGGGTCGGTTCCTCACCATCTCTGGGATGGCCCTGAAGGCCAGATATGGGCCCATCATGGGCTGGATCTGGTCCATGGGCCTTGTGTTTGACATGTCTGTAAGATACAGGAAAAAATAAGGCATCAACTGAAAATAAGTCCTAATGGGTCTTTGCAGCAAAAATTAATATAAGACCTGGTCTTATTTTCAGGGAAACATGGTACCACTTTAGTGGGAAGATAACAGCCTTCCATGCACCTTGGCATATAGTCAAGCAGGCCACATGACTACAGAAAAGTCTTTGGGCAATGCTGACTCCCTTGATTAAGGCATTGCCCCTAGAGTCAGATATGACTGGACAAGCAAAGCATATATCTTTTACACAGAGAGTGTCCTTTCATGTACTTTCGTAATGGATGGAAACAAGAATATTAAGTATGGCTTACCTCATGTACCAGAAGCACATAAGATTATCTAGGTTGAAAACTGCATTTGGCTTTTCACGGCCATTCCAGGAACTGTACTCCTAAAAGCATTGAATAAGGCTAGAAAAAAAGTCCAACCTAATATAAACCTGATTTGATTTCTTCAGAAGCATTATATGGGTCATATGATGTTGTTGTTAGCTCTGAAGTCATGTCCGACCCATCATGACCCTATGGACAACATTCCTCCAGGCCTTCCTGTCCTCTACCATCTTCTGGAGTCCATTTAAGCTCAGGCCTACTGCTTCAGTGACTCCATCCAGCCACCTCATTCTCTGTTGTCCCTTTCTTCTCTTGCCCTCAATCTTTCCCAGCATTAGACTCTTCTCCAGTGAGTCCTTCCTTCTCATTAAGTGGCCAAAGTATTTGAGTTTCAACTTCAGGATCTGGCCTTCTAAAGAGCAGTCAGGGTTGATCCCCTCTAGGACTGACCGGTTTGAGCACCTTGCAGTCTAAGGGACTCGCAGGAGTCTTCTCCAGCACCATAGTTCAAAGGCCTCAATTCTTTGGTTCTCAGCCTTTTTTATGGTCCAACTTTCACAGCCATACATTGCAACTGGGAAAAGCATAGCCCTGACTATACGCACTTTTGTTGGCAGGGTGATGTCTCTGTTTTTTAGTGTGCTGTCTAGATTTGCCATGGCTTTCCTCACCAGGAGCAAGTGTATTTTAATTTCTTCTTGGCTGCAGTCCCCATCTGCAGTGATCTTGAAGCCCAGGAAAATAAAATCTGTCACTACCTCTATTTCTTCCCCATCTATTTGCCAGAAATTGATAATTTGATAATTGACAATAGATTTAAAAATTACCCTATGCTTTAATATTCAAAATCACAACTCTGGGATATCTCTAAAGGACATGTGATGATAAGGCCTCAGGTTTTGCATAATCTTCAATTTGTAACCTAATTAGTGTCATAGATGGTGGGTAATCTCTTCTTCCATGTCAAGGTAAAAATCACCTTTGTAGAGGGCGAAGGACCGTGCTTCAGAGAATGCATGATGTGCATGCAGGAAGGCAATAAAAATAAAAAAGAGAGCTAGCTCACTACATCCTAACGTAACAGACAGCAACAGCAAAGTGAATAGAACAATACAGAAAATAACTCTGGGAACTTTTTCTAGACATGCGCACTAAACAGACTGAAGCCATAACATAGCTAGTCATATGGGATTCACTATGGTTACCAGATAAGTTATCACAACAGGTGCAGAGAGCAGGGGAAATGTACAGTTAGAAATGAACTTTTCTGACGAACAAAAAAAAACGTGCAGTGACATTCCCCTTCTTTCGTCAGCAAAGTGAAGACTCAAGTAAGGCACATCTTCTCATGCAGATACTCATGCTGGGCTGTAGGAAGTGGTTTGTTCAGCATATCAGCAATTTGGTCACGTGTAGGCACATACTGTAATGTCACAAAACCTTGTTTAACCATTTGCCTTATGTTTTGATATCGGATGTCAATGTGTCTGGACCTTGAACCTGTAAAACGTGTTTCAGAAATATAAACCACAGATTCATTATCTTCCATCACTGTGATCGGTCGAATCGGATGTGTCCAGATATCTGTGACTAAAGCATCAAACCAGGTTAAAGAATTGCATGCATCAGACACACAAGCATACTCAGCTTCTGTAGAGGAACAAGAAACAAAAGTCTGTTTACGCACATGCCAGTAAACAGGACAACCATTTAAGAACATCATGTAACTTGTTGTACTTTTCCGTGACTTCTTATCACTCGCCCAATCTGAATCTGCAAAACAACATAACTCTGCATAGTCAGTATGTGTTGGTTCCAACAACAACTTCATGTCTTTGGTGTGTTTTAGATACCTCAATACCTTTTTAACACATGTCCAATGAAACTGTTTTGCCTTGCCTACATGTCGTGATAACAGATTAACACTAAGTGCAATGTCGGGTCTAGTCCAACTACTAATATACAGCAGCGACCCAATGACTGAGCGATATAGTGTTTGATCTTCGAACTCAGGACTTGGTTCATGTGCCAAAATGTGAAAGTCAGTTTGCATGGGTATACTCACAGGCTTAGCGTCCTCCATGTTACAGTGATGTAACAGTTGTTCAATCTTCTCTTCCTGTGTAAGACTAAACCCCTTATGAGTTTTGGCAATTTGAACACCTAAATAAGTGTTAATACATCCTAAACACTTCTGTTAGGCATATGGTGTTAGCCTACAATGTTGAGTTGAAAATATATTAACCATAATGCTATGTCTTTAAGTTGTTAATTGGCCAATGGGTGTGTAAGTGTTCTCATGGCCATAAGAGGAAGCTAGGAACGTAGCTTCTCTCTCTCTCTGAATTCACTGCTCTCTACTATTAATGTTTTTGCTCTGCTGTTGGTTTACTACTGTTGTAAACCTGAACTGTGTATTGACCTCTGGACTGGTAAGAAGACTTTGTAGTTTGGATTGCTCCTTGTACTGTTGCTATTGTTTATGACCTGGACTGTTTATTTTTGACTGTGCATTTTTGTTCTTACACCACCTTAAAGTAAAATACTTTTTATTTTTATAACTCAGTGTATTCTTGTGTGACTTTTACTGCTCTCAGTGCCCTTCCTTGTCTGTGCAACTCTTTGGTAGCACAAGGAGACCTCTGCACAACAAGTTCCTTAACAACTTCAATGTGAAAAACTTTTGTAAAGCTTTAGCAAAAACCTCACTCATCTGCTTATTTGGACCAATATAAACAATATCATCGACATAAACAAGAATTATCTCATACCTATTACTGGATCTTTTAGTAAACATGCATTCATCTGTTTCGGACTTAATAAAGCCCATTGAATTTAGTTTGTCAGAAAGACATAAGTACCACATTAAACCAGACTGTTTCAGACCATAAAGACTTTTGTGTAGAAACCAGGTATCCCCTTCTTGCTGTCGGAAACCTGGAGGACCTTTCACGTAGATGTCCTCATCAAGATCAGCGTGTAGATAAGCCGTTTCAACGTCGAACTGGAAAACTTCCAGGCCAAGGATAATTGCAGTGGCTAATGCAATTTTCACACTTTCAGTCCGCACTGTGGGTGAGTATGTATTTGTATAGTCCTCAGGATAACGTTGACCGAAACCCTGGGCTACGAGTCTGGCCTTGTACAACGACTCACCATTCGGCTTCTTATTGATCCTGTAGACCCATCGAGTACCAATAACTTTCTTGTTTGCTGGAGGGCTTGCAGGTGTAAACACTTGGAGTTTCTTTAGACTGTCCATTTCAGCCTGCATTGCCTCAAATCATTTATCTTGTTCTGATTCAGGAAGATGTTTGATCTGTGTGAACTTCTCAGGTGGAAGTGTAACATTACAAATCAAAAGGTACAGGTGTTTTTGTTACTTGCCACGAATACCGTTTTGGAGGGATTCCCTTTGTGGTCCTCTTGGAACGTCTCGGGCCAACCGTCCATTCTTCTTCCGTGTCGTCCTCATCTTCATCATTGTCGCCAGCAGCAACATCGGCGGCTTGCGAAGACGGAACAGTAGGTTGAGAAGAACTCGTGGAAGGAACATTATCCTGTGAATCTTGATCGTCAGGTTGTGTGGCATCAGCAACATCATCTCTAGGAAAATAAACTCCAGGATCGTTAGAATGAATCCTGGATCAGTCAGCATCTTCCTCAAAAGTAGCAGATTGTGAAACCACAATAACATGATGAGAGTCAATGTATTTGCTCCATTTTGAATTATCATCAATACCCATAAATCTCATCCTTTTTGCTGCAGGACCCCCTTTCTTTCTTTGGGCTAAAGGAATATTAACCATAGCATATGAACCAAAAATATGGAGATGTGAGAGATCAGGCTTGTGTCCATACAACATGAAATAAGGGGTCTGATTTATCACACTACTCCAAGTGCGGTTGATGATATGGTTAGCATATTTGATAGCTTCACCCCAGTATGGAAGACTGAGGTTAGCATCTTCAAGAAGGCAACGCATCATGGTTTGCAGAACCCCATTTCTGCATTCTGCCACTCCATTTTCAGCTGGAGTATAAGGAGCAGATGTCTGATGTACTATCCCATTCTCACGCATCCAGTCCTGGAAACGCTGAGACATGAATTCAGCACCACGATCACTCTGGATTCTGGCAATGTTGACCTCGAATTGGGTATAGACAAGACTAGCAAAGTCTTTAAAGATCTGAAAGGTCTCAGATTTTTCTTTCATAGCATATACATATCCATATCTAGAATAATTATCAACGATTGTCAAGAAATATCTTTTCCCACCAAGTGTTGGTGCAAAAAGACCAACTATGTCAGTGTGTACCAAATCAAAAATGCGTGTTGACAGGCGTGTAGCGCGTTTTGGAATTGCTGCTGTCTTGGATTTGGCTTTCTTGCAGACAGCACAGTCCAAGAACACCTTACACCCCTTTAGATCCAAACCTCTTGCGAACTCTGGCATCTTCTTCAGAACACGGAAACTGGCATGACCCAATCTTCTGTGCCACTTATGGATACACCTGGAATGCAAAGGTTTACCTGTTAGTGAATTCTCAACATTAGCATTTTTATTAGGAACCCCAGGCTTGCTATGAGCAACCTGTGTCTTTTTTGTATTTTTATCATTATTAGGAACCTTTGGAGTAGCAACAGGATCTCTCTCTGGGACGTCTCTCTCTGGGCCTGTGCTTTTTGGAACGTGTATACTTGCCTGCTCTTGCTGCTTAGACTTTGGTTTTAAGTAATAAACACCACCAATCAACACGGTTTCAGCAACAATATCTCCATCTTTGACTATATAACTTGCTTTTTCAAGATGGTGGACCTGAAAATGAGAAAACCTAGACAAATGACTCTGACTAAGCAAATTACTACTGGCAGATGGAACGTAGTAAACATTTGGAATGAGAGCACCAAGCTCTTCAATATAAACAGTTCCTTTTCCCATGACCTGAACAGGATGATTGGAAAAAGAGTAAAGTTCACGAAGTTCAGGTACAGGCTCGTGCATCTCTGTGTAAAGCTCTTTTCTGTAGGTAACATGTAATGCTGCTCCGCTGTCCAAAGTCCAAAGAAGTCGTCTGTCGTACTCTGGTTGAGGCTGTGGATCGTTGGTCACAACCAATGTGACAAGTGGAGCTTGTGGATCACACCTGGAACCACGACCACGACCTTGTCGTCTGCCTCTACCTCTGCCTCCTCTGGAATCTGTTCCTCTGGGCTGGTATGTGACGGGCGCTGGAACTCGTTGGGGACAATCCCGGGTGGCATGTCCCACACGATTGCAGATGTAGCATCTTGGCATCCTTGGAACGTAGGTCTTTCCATGGAAGGCACGCCTCGCTGAAGCTCTTGATGCAGGTGGTTCCCTTAAATGTGGCGCAGCTTGCATAAGTGCCTCTTCTTCGGCTAAAATCCTGCATACATGATCCACTGTGCATTGAGCAATAGGCACTTGATTAATCTTGGAAATAGCATCTTTCCACTCATGATTCAAAGAATTGATGATAATGCTGATCATTTGAAAATCATCAATAGGATAGCCTTTTTCACCCAGGTCTTTTCTAATACCTTTCATTTTAGTCAAATGTGCTCCAATATGTTCACCAGGTTTTAATCTGGAACCATGGAACTCAGACAAAAGCAAACATGTAGACTCAATTGATGTAGGCCGATAACATGTCTCTAACTGAGTCCAAATTTGTTGGGCAGTTGCATCATGTGAAAATGTGAGCTGCAATTCAGTGTCCATTGACATAAATAATGTTGTGCATGCTCTAGTATCCAAGCCCCATATGTCAGGAGTCCATGGCTGGGCAGGAGGATTAAACACCATCATGTGAGTACCTTCTCTGCGTAGCAAAAGTCCAACCTCACTGACCCATGCCCTGTAATTCTGTCCTGACTTCTTTAATTTGGAATCACCAGCCAGTGGTACAATGGAAGGTGTTTGATGAGGAATATACAATTGAGGTACTGACTGTGCAGGTTGTGCAATCTGACCATAACCTGCAGGGGGCACCAGTGGCGTCTGTGCCTGGACATGCGGCAGTTGCATTGAAGCTGCCGGTAGTCTTGGTGCTGGCTGTGACTGTCTTTGAGCTGCTATTCTACCCTGGCCAGCAGGAGGCGCTGGCGCTGGGACTGGTGCATTAGCATAACCTGCAGATGACACTGGCCTTCGCATATAAGAACCCGGTGGCAATTGCATGTGGGTTAAATATGGCTGTGTTCTGCCAGGTAGAGGGACTTGCATAGAAGCAATATTAACAGTAGAAGCAATAGTAACAGGAATCCTAGCACCATCAGGGGCTGGAGCCTCAGATAACGGCAGAAAACTTGTATCTCTGAGCAAAGATTCCTCCATAGACAATTGCGAGAGTGAGAGCTCCAATTCATGTCTTAATGCAGCTTCACCAGTAGATGGTGCTATAACATTTGCTTCAGGCATCACTGTTGCTCTGTCTGGCCTTTGGGACAGCCCATAATCATGTGACATAGGAGCCTCCGGTTCCCATTCGTCTGGCATGGCACTCAATGATGGGCGTGACTTTGGCTTTGGGGAAGAAGGAGGCAATATGGCTTCTTCTTGTGGGTGTGGCAATACGGCTGGTTCATGCTCATAATTCCTCTCATATTGCTGAACCATTGACACATATTCCTTTGCCTGCTGCAAACACTTTTCAAAAACCCCAATTTGTTCACAGTAGCCTTGCATAGCCCTATCTTGCATAGTTTGCTTGGGGCTTGAAGGAGCAGAAGGAATTTTCTTCGGCTGAACTTTAGGTTTCGCTCCAAGCCTTTGAAAATCATCTTGAGCCCCTGGAGTGTGAACATTTTCAAAAGCAGCTGCCAGGGAGCTTGGATAAGTAGAAAAAGGAGTGACTGACCTTGCATCGTCGACAGGAGCAGGTGCGTCTTCTCCAAGGCGTGTGGCTGAAGCAATCGGAGTTCTTAAAGTTGAAGGGAGATGCCCCACAGACAAGCTCCTGGCCTCCTGTTTCAGCCATGGCTTCCTTCCTGACATGTTTCAGCAGTTAATCACTGCTGCCTTGCTAGCACTAACTAACTGATAACAGCCGCAGAAACATGCATCTCTAAAACATAAATCAAACCATCCTCGACTACCAAAATGTCAAGGTAAAAATCACCTTTGTAGAGGGTGAAGGACCGTGCTTCAGAGAATGCATGATGTGCATGCAGGAAGGCAATAAAACCACGACGCATAATCTTACTAAATACCTTTTACTTACAAAAATATAAAAACTAAATATATATTATAAAGAGAGCTAGCTCACTACATCCTAACGTAACAGACAGCAACAGCAAAGTGAATAGAACAATACAGAAAATAACTCTGGGAACTTTTTCTAGACATGCGCACTAAACAGACTGAAACCATAACATAGCTAGTCATATGGGATTCACTATGTTTACCAGATAAGTTATCACAACAGGTGCAAAGAGCAGGGGAAATGTACAGTTAGAAATGAACTTTTCTGACGAACAAAAAAAAAACGTGCAGTGACATTCCACTACTTCTTTATAAGGTCATGATAATACAACATGCAGCAGCATAATGAATGTGGCACAATGTGACTGGTCAACAAGTCAACTTGGCCAGTATCTTTAAACTTGATTATGTGACAAAGATTTGTGTCATCCTACAAACAGGATCATATGCTTTATCCCTACACTTTCTACAACCATTATTTATTATTTCTGTCCACTATGCTTGGAACTTTTCTGTGTAAATATATTGTTTAACATGAAATATCCCTGTAGCACTTGAAATGATAATAATCAATGTAAAAATATATAAAGGTTAGTGACAAATAAGAAGTGAAAGTAGTATTCATCTCTTTTGCTGAATATTATTTCTTATCTCAGAAAATATTCATAGATTTTAAATTAGTATTTGTCAGTAACAATCTTGCAATAAAGAGATGGCAAAACTTTATTGATATCTGAGGGACACTGAAGTTTTATTTACAGAGATGAGAATGCATTTTTACTTTCAATCAATACCATATGTCAATGTGAAAGGAAAGCAAAAATCACTAAATATCCCTTAAGGAAAAGTGAACAATTTATAAAACATTAATTTTAGCTTGCAAAATATATTTCAGATTGGAAAAAGGCAGCCATCTCATTATTATGTACATGATTTTTTTTTCTCTTTGAGCAAAGTTAATATGTAACCTTTTTCATTGGGCAGATAGCAATCTTCCCTAGTCAATAATTTTTGCCACTCCATGCAAAATTGCTTATTTATTAATTGACATTGTCTGCAGATTCAGAGTAAGATTCTGTGGATGATTATTGATTTAATAATACCATCAGAGAAGGTATGTTTGAAAACTATGTTTCTCATTTTTATGATGATAGATTCTCTAGTGGATTCAGTGAAGACAATGGTTAACCCATCTGTGTTTCAGATTACTTTACAAATTAAATAAAATTTTGGGGGATGGGGAGAATGCAAGAGGGAGTTATACTCATTCCATACATTGGTGTTGTTGTTGTTAGTTGCGAAGTCATGTCCGACCCATTGTGACCCTATGGACAATGTTCCTCCAGGCCTTCCTGTCCTCTACCATCTTCTGGAGTCCATTTAAGCTCACACCTACTGCTTCAGTGACTCCATCCAGCCACCTCATTTTCTGTTGTTCCCTTCTTCTATTGCCCTCAATCTTTCCCAGCATTAGACTCTTCTCCAGTGAGTCCTTCCTTCTCATTAGGTGGCCAAAGTATTTGAGTTTCAACTTCAGGATCTGGCCTTCTAAAGAGCAGTCAGGGTTGATCCCCTCTAGGACTGACCGGTTTGAGCACCTTGCAGTCTAAGGGACTCGCAGGAGTCTTCTCCAGCACCATAGTTCAAAGGCCTCAATTCTTTGGTTCTCAGCCTTTTTTATGGTCCAACTTTCACAGCCATACATTGCAACTGGGAAAAGCATAGCCCTGACTATACGCACTTTTGTTGGCAGGGTGATGTCTCTGTTTTTTAGTGTGCTGTCTAGATTTGCCATGGCTTTCCTCCCCAGGAGCAAGCGTATTTTAATTTCTTCTTGGCTGCAGTCCCCATCTGTGGTGATCTTGAAGCCCAGGAAAATAAAATCTGTCACTACCTCCATTTCTTCCCCATCTATTTGCCAGGAATTGAAGAGGGCTGGATGCCATGATCTTGGTTTTCTTAATGTTAAGTTTTAAAACAACTTTTGTACTCTCCTTCTTCACCAGCAACAAAAGGCTCTTTAGTTCCTCTTCACTTTCTGCCATTAGAGTGGTATCATCTGCATATCTTAGGTTGTTGATATTTCTCCCAGGAATCTTAATTCCAACTTTTCATTCATCTAGCCCTGCCTTTCTCGTGATGTGCTCTGCATGTAAGTTAAATAGGCAGGGTAACAGTACACAGCCTTGGTTCCATGTCCATTTCTCACTGTTCCTTCTTGACCCGCATATAGGTTTCTCAAGAGACAAATAAGATGGTCTGGTACTCCCATCTCTTTAAGAACTTGCCACAGTTTGTTGTGATCCACACAATCAAATGCTTTAGCATAGTCAATGAAGCAGAAGTAGATGTTTTTCTGGAACTCCCTAGCTTTCTCCATGATCCAGCATATGTTGGCAATTTGATCTGTAGTTCCTCTGCCTCTTCGAAATCCTGCCTGTACTTCTGGTAGTTCTCGATCCACATACTGCTGGAGTCTAGCTTGTAGGATTTTAAGCATAACTTTACTAGCATGTGAAATGAGTGCAATGGTGCAATAGTTTGAACATTCTTTGGCACTGCCTTTCCTTGGAACTGGAATGTAAACTGATCTTTTCCAATCCTGTGGCCACTGTTGAGTTTTCCAAATTTGCTGGCAAATTGAGTGTAGCACTTTTACTGCATCATCTTTTAAGATTTTGAATAGCTCAGCTGGAATACTGTCACCTCCACTAGCTTTGTTGTTGCTCAACTTTCCTAAGGCCCACTTCACTTCGCATTCTAGGATGTCTGGCTCAAGGTTAGTGACCACCTCATTGTGGTTATCATGGATGTTAAGTTTGTTCTTGTATAGTTTTTCTGTGTAATTTTGCTACCTCTTCTTAATCTCTTCTGCCTCTGTTAGGTCCCTGCCATTTTGGTCTTTTATCATGCCCATTTTTAGATGAAACATTCCCTTCATCTCTCCAATTTTCTTGAAGAGATCTCTGGTCCTCCATATTCTATTGTTTTCTTCTATTTCTTTGCATTGTTCATTTAAGAAAGCATTCTTATCTCTTCTAGCTATTCTCTGGAATTCTGCATTCAATTGGGCGTATCTTTCTTTTTCTCCCTTGCCTTTTGCTTCCCTCCTTTTCTCAGGTATTTGCAAAGCTTCCTCAGACAGCCATTTTGCTTTCTTGCATTTCTTTTTCTTTGAGATGGCTTTAGTTGCTACGTCTTGTACAATGTTGCGAACCTCTGTCCATAGTTCTTCAGGCACTCTGTCTATCAGATCTAATTCCTTAAATCTATTTGTCACCTCTACTGTATATTCAACAGGGATATGATTTAATTCATACCTGACTGGCCTAGCACTTTTCCCTACTTTCTTTAATTTAAGCCTAAACTTTGCAACAAGAAGCTCATGGTCTGAGCCACAGTCAGCTCCTGGTCTTGTTTTTACTGACTATATAGAGCTTCTCCATCTTTGGCTGCAGAGCACATAATCAATCTGATTTTTGGGTTGACCGTCTGGTGATGTCCATGTGTAGAGCTGGTGATGTCCATGTGGGTTGTTGAAAGAGTGTTTGCAATGACCATCATATTCTCTTGACAAAATTCTGTCAGCCTGTGCCCTGCTTCATTTTGTACTCCAACGCCAAACTTGCCTGTTATTCCAGTTACCTTTTGGCTTCCTACTTTCGCATTCCAATCCTCCATGATGATAAGGACATCATTTTTTGGTGTTAGTTCTATAACATGCTCTAGAGCTTCATAGAACTGGTCAATTTCATCCTCTTCAGCACCAACGGTTGGGGCATAGACTTGGACTACTGTGATACTAAATGGTTTGCCTTAGATTTGAACTGAGATTATTCTGTCATTTTGAGGATTGTATCCCAGTATTGCTTTTCCTACTTTTTTATTGACTATAAATGCTACTTCATTTCTTCTGAGGGATTCTTGCCCGCAGTAGTATACCTGATGGTCATCTGAATTAAATTCATCCAATCCTGTGCATTAGATGTCGATGTTTAGTCTTGTCATCTCTTGTTTGACCACGTCCAGCTTTCCTTGATTCATGGATCTTACATTCCAGGTTCCTATGGAGAAAAAATAGGACTTTCCTTTCACCACCAGACACATCCACAACTGAGCGTCCTTTCAGCTTTGGCCCAGTCACTTCATTCTTTCTGGCGCTGTTGTGCTGAGCGACCGATCAGGGTTCTGGCCTCAACTGTTAGAGCCCCGTAACAGGGGTGAGAATTTAGAGGGACCCTCGCAAGGGTGAACACCTTGAATATGGGAGGATTTTGCCCTTTGCCACCGACCCAGTGTGCCGGACGTTCCAACGGTCACACTTGGGAACTGCGATAGCGCAGGAACACGATCCTAGGACAAACTGAGGCACCAACACAAGTTTGTTCAAGGTGAGAGAGCACAGAGTGCCCGGTGGATGGTGTTGCCCCCGAACAGCTTTGCACAGCACTGTTTTATTGAGCAGTTTCATCAGGGAGGGGGAAGTACACTCATGAGGGAGCAACATATGGAAGGTCAAAGGAAAACATAACTCATTGCATACAACTGCTAATGAAGAGGGCAAAAGTCATCACAGGAAACAATAAAGCATAGCTTATCATATACAAACGCTAACAGAGAAGACAAGAGTTATCACAGGAATGCATAACTTGAAAGGCATAACTTGAAGCAAGGACAATTATAAAAGACAAGTCTTGTTATATACAATTATAAATGAAGCAGGGGACAAAGGTTTATCACAGGAATGCAGACTTCATAATTGTAAATGGGGGAAGGCAGAAGTTTTATCTTGAAGCAAGGACAATTATAAAAGACAAGTCTTGTTATATACAAGTGTAAAGAGATTTATCACTAGAGACAGGAATGCAGAACTTTGTAACTTTCCATATAGGAATCAAAAAGGTCTTTTGGAGTCTGGGATAACTACATGGCGCTACTAGTACTAGCCCTCTGCTCTTCCCCAGTAGCATATTGGATGCCTTCTGACCTAAGGGGCTCATCTTCCAGCGTCATATCGTTTTGCCTTTTGGTACTGTCCATAGGGTTTTCATGGCAAAGATACTGGAGTGGTTTGCCATTTCCTTCTCCAGTGGATCACGTTTTGTCAGAACTCTCTGCTATGACCTTTCCATCTTGGGTGGCTCATAGCTTCATTGAATTACGCAAGCCCCTTCACCATGACAAGGCAGTAATCCATGAAGGGGATTAAAATTCTAGAGCAACCAAAAATTAGCAAACTTTTCTTTGCATCGGCATCTCAAAAGAAAAGAGGAGTCACTTTTTATATCAAAGAAAAGATGACTCCCAAACAAATCTACGCTGATGAAGAGGGGAGAAACTTAATGGTGGAAATTATGATGGACCAAAAGTAGATATCAATGATTGGAATATATGCACCAAATGACAAAGAAGAACAATTTTATCTTGATCTCCACAAGAAAAAATTAGATCTAAACTACCAAAACCTCTGTATAATGGGAGATTTTAATGCAACAGTGGATGGAATTTTGGACTATAAAAGTGCTAAGCAAGGAAGGAAAGGAGGAACTCTGTTACCTAGAGCAGGGCTTTTCAATCTTTTCACCCTTTGTACCACTTTTAGGATATGTCAATATCCAAGTATCACGTTTTGTCAGAACTCTCTGCTATGACCTGTCCATCTTGGGTGGCCCTGCACAGCATAGCTCATAGTTTCATTGAATTATGCAAGCCCCTTCGCCACGACAAGGCAGTAATCCATGAAGGGGTCCCATATATTACAGATAGCTTTTTTAAAAAAATTAATCAAATTGAATTGATTTTGTAATATTCTGATATAAATTTAGTGCTTGATTAATTCAAAGATCTATCTTGGGTAGAAGGTATCCCAGAAGTGTCTATGTGCTCTGGAGAGAAGTGTCTGGGAACAAAGGGTGAAGAAATGGTGGATATTCATTGTGATGCAAGCCCCATACCTTCTATAAATCTGTGTGATGCCACACAAATACAAAAGAGACAGTCTTGCAATCCAACACTGCATTTACAATCTTGTTTGTTTTGACAACACGTAACCCAAGAAGATTGTTAGTGGTGGCCACATACAGTTCTGAGTCTGTAGATTGTCCACTATGATGTAGTTTTAAGTTTAATGGTCAAAAACAGCAACTGAGTGAAAAATACAAAAAATAATATCTGCCAGTATGGAGTGTGCACTCTGACATGCACAGTCATCTTGCCACTCTTCTGACATCTCCATATGCGATGTTGCTGTTTCAGCTCATTGTTGCTTCTTGCTGTCATCATCCCTGTCCATGTTGTTTCCAAATCCTTTGCTGTCAGTCATCAGTGCTGCCTGCCTCCTCTTCATCATTTGCTGCAATGCTGAGTCCGTTGTGGAGGGGTTACCATCCTTTATTGGCTTACAACAACACTGTCCACAGGAGAAATGGATTCATGCGCTTTAAAATCACTACTAGAAAGGATTTCATTCCAATGCCTGAATACCCCCAAGAACCAACTGCCTCTCAGACTTTAGATCAATGGGTGTCAGCAAAGAAGAAAGTGTGGGACAATACCAAGAAATCTTTGAAAAAAAGCCTCAGAAATGTATAAAAAACAGACAGATAAGGAAAGAGCACCCCATAGGTCATTTTGGGTGGGGAAAAGGTTTATCTATCCATGAAATATTTAAGACTCAAATTGCCTAGCAAGAAATTGGGACCAAAATAGCTGGGACCTTTCCCCATAGTGTGAATTGTGAACCCAGTTACGGTAGAATTAAAGCTCCCCTGACTTTTAGGAAAGATTCACCCCATATTTCATTGCAGCTTGTTGAAACCATTAAGAGAATCAACTCTAAGACCCCCTCCCAAGAAATCTCCTGTTCCCTTTGTGGTGGCCAGGGAGACTCATTATGAAGTAAATGTTAGACTGCATAAGGGGATATTGCAATAGTTAGTGCAGTGGAAGGGCTACCCATTATCAGAGGCAACTTGGGTGAAGTGTACTGATATAAAAGCTGAGAGATTTATTCATAAATTTTATGATAAACATTCAAACAAACCAAGGGGAAATCCTTAATTTATGCTTTTGTTTGATTTGCTTTTGCTTGATTTTCTTTTCCTTTCTGTTAAGGGGGACCAGATGTCAGCGCTGCAACGATTGAGAAATTATAGCCATTTTACCGTTTGCTTTCCTTGTGCTTTTTTCTGTTATTTGGGATTCTCAGATGTAGAAGGGGGGAAGGGGGAAATGCTTGAGCATTTTCAGTTAGCCATAACATTTACAGCTGGGTGAGGACCAAGGTCAATGTTAGATAAATTTTTGGCAGATTGCAAAGTTTGGAGGAAAGCCCATGTTTTAGAATAATTGGTGAATGTAATTTATGACAGCCTTTCTGGGATGGGAATTGCAACCTGTTACTTCATATCAAGGGGAGGGAACTTTAGCCTTGGGTTCAACTACGTACATGCTGATACTTTGTTTCTTTCAACATATTAATAACAAGAAAAAAGTGAAGGAAACTGTAGGTCCACTAAACAGAGAAGATGGCAAGAAAGTAATAGGCAGTAGGGAGAAAGCAGAACTGCTTAACTCATTCTTTGCATTAGTCCTCACACAAAAAGAAATTATAGCCCAACATACAAAAAAAAACTACTGTAAAAGAAAAAAAAACAAAAATTAAAATAAGCAAGAAATGGTAAGAGAACACCTATCCAAACTCGATGAATATAAATCACTGGGACTTAACAGATTATATCCCAGAGTTCTGAAGCAGCTGTCAGATGTTATCTCAGAACCCTTGCACCATATCTTTCAAAACTCCTGGAACACCAGGGAAGTACCTGATGATTGGAAGAGAATGATGTGGTTCCCATGTTCAAGGGGAAAAAACAGATCTAGGAAACCACAGACCAATCAGTCTAGCATCAATACCTGGGAAGATCCAGGAAACATAATAAAAAAACAGATCTGTAAACAACTAGAAGCACACAAAGTTATAACCAGTAGCCAGCATGGATTTGCCAAAAACAGATCATGCCAAACCAATCTTATTTCATTCTTTAATAAAGTAACCAAATTAGTAGACCAGTAAAACATTGTTGACATAGTACACTTACATTTCAGTAAGGCATTCGACAAAGTAGAATTGTACTGCTTGTTAAGCTGGAAAAAGGTGGAATAGACAACATCACCACTAGATGGATTTGTAGCTGACTAACAAACCATGCTCAATGAATAGTCCTCAATGGTTCTACATCCACATGGAGAGAAGTAAGCAGTGGGGTACCACAAGGCTCCATCTTAGGCCCAGTACTCTTCAATATCTTCATCAATAATTTAGATGAGGGAATTGAAGGGGAACTCATCAGATCTGCAGATGACACTAAACTGGCAGGGATAGCCAACATTCCAAAAGACAAGCTCAAGATTCAAAAAGATCTTGACAATCTGGAACAGTAGGCCCTATCCAACAAAATGAGTTTTAATGTGGAGAATAACAAAGTTTTACATTTAGGCAGGAAAAACCAAAGATATAAGTACAGATTAGGTGAGACCTGGCTCAAAAACAATAATTGTGAGAGGGACTTGGTGTCCTAGTGAACGATCTCTTGATTATGAGCCACCAACGTGCAGCAGCAGTCAAAAAAATTAATACAATCCTGGGTTGTATAAACAGAGGCATAGAATCAAGATGACACAAAATATTAGTACTAGTAAGATCACACCTGGAATACTGCAACCAATTTTGGTTACCATACTACAAAAAAGATGTTGAGACCTTGGAAAATGTTCAGAGAAGAGCAATAAGATGATCAAAGTTCTGGAGACTAAAACATATGAAGAACAGCTGCAGGATTTGGGTTTGGCTAGTCTAAAGAAAAGAAGAAACAGGGGCGATATTATAGCAATATTCCAGTATTTGAGAGGCTGCCACAAGGAAGAGAGGGTCAAATTTTTCTACAAAGCACCAGAGGGCAGGAAAAGAAACAGTGGTTGGAAACTGATCAAAGAGAGAAGCAGCCTGGAATTAAGGAGAAACTTCCTAACAGTGAGGACACTTAACAAGTGGAAAAGCCTCCAGAAATTGTGGGTGCCCCATCACTGGAGGTTTTTAGGAAGAGACTTGTCTGAGATGGTATATGTTCTTTTGCTTGAGCAGGGGGCTGGACTAGAAGATCCCCAAGGTGCTTTCCAGATTCTATTATATTCTGTTTTGTTCTGTTCTGTTCTATTCTTATTTAATTATCACTTGGAAGTTGAGATAATGCAGATTCATCAGAAGTAGTCTCATCTAATTATAAAAAACATTTTCCTCCTGCATAACTTTTGAACCCATCCCTCACTTGACAAATACTTTTAAAATGTTTATAAATGAAGAATTATTTTATTTGTGAAATGCAGTTAGATTTGACCAATAATATATCTTCTACTCTATCTATTCATTTGTTTGGAAAACCTGAAATTTCTTTTTTCGCTTTTCAAAAGATGAGGTATTTAATAAATTTCATCCATTTCATTGCTATAAGATATATGAGTTCAATAAGATTTTTGTTTATTAATGAGGAGTTCTCATTGTACATAGATAAAAAATAATATGTCAACTATATGAAGATGTGTAAAAAGGTAATAATGACATGAATTTTATTGATTACATCAAATTAATAAGAAAATTCAAGTGAAAGAAAATGTCATAACAAAAAAGATGGTCTTCTTGGTTGATGTCACATTATTATTACTGATGGTTCCAGGAAGGTCTTTGAGGAAGCCCTGCAGATCAGTAAGAGAAAACTAATTTCTCAGATTCATGTTGTTAATACCAAAACATTAATTCTGGCTCAATAGAAAATCAGCAGCCATCACATTTCTTTCAACAATCATAGCTAAGAAAAGAGCAAAAAAACCATGTGGAACAGAACAGAACAGAACAGAACAGAACAAAGTAGAATAGAATAGAATAGAATAGAATAGAATAGAATAGAATAGAATAGAATAGAATAGAATAGAATAGAATAGAATAGAATAGAATAGAATAGAATAGAATAGAATAGAATAGAATAGAATTAGAAGGGACGTTGGAGGTCTTCTAGTCCAGCCCCCTGCACAAGCATGTGAACCTATACCAGGGCTTTTCAACCAGTGGTATGGGTACCACCTGTGGTACATTGGCACCTGGCAGGTGGTACACGACCATCCTAGAAAAGTGGTAGCAGGGGAGGGGAATGAGCTGAAGCCTGAGCGAGAGATGGCTGGAGCTGCAGGGCTGTCAGGGCTTAGCGAAAGCGGCAGGATCAATGCCACTTTCCAGCTGACAGGCACTTGTTCGGGACTGTCAGGGCTCAACGGAAGTGCCAGGATCAGCGCCAGGCTCCAGCTGGAGGTCAGCACTGATCCTGGCACTTCTGCTGAGCCCAGAAGAAGGACTGATCAGCTGGAATGTTGCAGCATCTCCAAGGTCTTGTGATTTACATTCAGATGCTTTGCAACTGATTCATATTTATAATGGTCACAGTGTCCCAGGATCATGTGAAGTGACCAAAACCTGCTGCAACCATCCAGCAGAGTGTGGGGGAAAATAAAAACCAAACACCCCCCACCCCACCCCCACTGCTGATCCTCAACAGAAATGCTCACAACAATGAAAACTTTGGACAGGAGGAAGAGCACTGCTGGGCGGGCAGGCAGGTGTCTTGCTCGGCTGTGGCTTGGGGGGCACTTTTTTCAGTGCCATTTTAACTTCAAAGTGAACTGTTGTAAGTTGAGGACTACCTGTACTTCATCACATTTTTCCTTTTTTTGTCAACATGTTTTTGACACCTTGCTAGGGGACTGGTGGTACTCGGATATTGACATATCCTAAAAGTGGTACAATGGGTGAAAAGGTTGAAAAGCCCTGACCTGTTACTTGTCCCAACTTCTGCCAACCTAGCAGTTTGAAAGCACATAAAAATGCAAGTAGAAAAATAGGGACCACTACGGTGGGAAGGTAACAGTGTTCCGTGCACCTTTGGCATCTAGTCATGCCGGCCACATGACCACGGAGACATCCTTGGACAAACACTGGCTCTTTGGCTTTGAAATGGAGATGAGCACCAGCCCCTAGAGTTGGAAACAACTAGCATACCTTTACCTTTATACTATTTCAGACAAGTGACTGGCTAGTCTCTTCTTAAAAACCTCTAGTGATGGAATGCCCATGATTCCTGGAGGCAAGCTTTTCCACTGGTTAAGTGTCCTCACTGTTAGGAAGTTTCTCCTTAATTCCAGGTTGCTTCTCTCTGATCAGTTTCCAACCATTGTTTCTCATCTTGCATTTTGGTGCTTTGGAGGATAATTTGATCCCCTCTTCTTTGTGGCAGTCCCTCAAATACTGGAATACTGCTAGCATGTCACCCCTGTTTCTTCTTTTCTTTAGACTAGCCAAACCCAAGTCCTGCAGCCATTCTTCATATGTTTTAGTCTCCAGGCCTTTGATCATCTTAGTGTGTGATTGCATTTTAGGTCTAACTTATGGATCATCTTTGAAGAGAAAACTAAATAAGGTGAAACATTTGGTAACAGTAACAGCTGTTCAATAGTAGAACATACTGTTTCTAAAGAAAGCAAACTCATCTTTGCTGGAAGGTTTTGTTAATCAAAAGAAAAAAGTGCCTTTGAGTCAGTTTTGACTCCCAGTGACTGCCACCTGTAGTAGGCCTGAGAGAGAATCTGCTGATTTTCTGCCTAAGGCTCATTGTCTCCTTGTCTGATGCCTTAACCACTATACCAGGCTAGAGTTATCATCTATTGTGAATGCTGTAATAATGGATTTTTGTTTGGACTAGCTGAACCCCAAGATGTCTTCCCATCTTTCCATTCTATGATTCTAAGTGTACATTTTTATTTTATTTTTTTATTTTATTTTAATTCCATTTATATCCCGCCCTTCTCCGAAGACTCAGGGTGGCTTACAAGCTTAGCAGTAGCCTTCATTCTATGTATATGCCTGCTTATTAGGGCTTTCACACACACCCCAGCGGCATTATTACAAAGTCAGCTTAATTGCCCCCAACAATCTGGGTCCTCATTTTACCTACCTCGGAAGGATGGAAGGCTGAGTCAACCTTGAGCCTGGTGGGATGCAAACCTGCACTAATTGCAGGCAGCTGGTGTTACTTAAGGAGGCATTAGCCCACTGCTCCACCAAGGCTCTTTTAAATATTGGTAAATATGACATGGGTCTTTAGCTGTAATTATAGATTTACTATTATAATACTTCCTGATCCTACAGGAACATCACAACCTCATCTAGGATAGAAAAGTTTTGGGTTTTTTCCTGGAGCTGATAACCAAATACCTAGATTCAGCTTTAGACCATTGGTTATCTAAATCTCCAATGCATCCATTAGTTTAACATAGGCACGACCAATCATGCTCAGACAATCGTGAGTTATACAAAATAGTTTTAGTCATCATTAGCTTTTCAGTTGAGCTCAATGAATTTCACATATTCAACAAAGATTTTCATGGATCTTGGAATTAGTAAAAAAAAAGTACTTCCCAGAATAAATTAGATATAAGGAGTCATGATTTAATCTCATCCGGATTGCTGTTAGGATTAATATTTGCTACATTTCCAATTTTATAACATTTCCTCAGATTGTCCTCCCTCCTCTATTTATAGTTTATCCATCTTGGGAAAACAGTTTTTTTTTTAAAAAAAAATGTATGTAGTTTTCAGTTGCCAATTAGCAGTTAGCAAACTGTTAGGGGACTGTTAATTTTTCTTTTTAATATGCATATGTGTAATACTTATCCTCAAGGAGACGTCTAACTTTAGATAATTATTTCTTTACCATTCATGGCTTTAAATTAGGTTTTAATAAAATAGTTCACAGTGTTAAGAAGAAAGTTGGTTTTTGAGACTTAAGTGATGAAAGACTTTTTGTAACTTATCATCAATGGTTCCGACAGATGAAACTCTTTAAAAGAACTTTGAGGCATTGTTTACCTTAAATAATCTTTTATTCAAGTAACATAACATTGGCACTGCATAATTGAAGCCAAAAACTGAACTCCCCTCCCCTAGGCACATAATATCAAAGCACAATTCCCTCCTCCAATTAACAGTCATAAATCACATTCCCAATTAGCTTGAAGCGCAGGCTTCCTCTCTGGCTCTTCAGCCCACCAATTCTTTATCAGCTCTGAATTTAACAACCTTGATTCTCATGTCAACTTCGGTGTTGTTTGTTGTTGTTAGCTGCGGAAGTCATGTCTGACCCATTGTGACCCCATGGACAAAATTCCTCTAGCTAAATTCTCACTCACATCCCCCCTCCCAGCATCATCTAATTCTAAAAGTGAAAGCAAAAAGACAGTTACATTTCCATCTGTTGTCAATGCAAAAACATCCAATGTTAGCAGCATTGACACTGTCATCTCTGAGCCTCTATATCTGTTCAGAGTTGAATAGTTGAATAGTTATAGTTAGTTTAATGGTTGCAGGTGATTTTTTGTGTTTTAAAACTTTTAAAAACTTCCATATAATGGTTGCAGGAGGTTTTATTGTGTTTTAAAACTTTTAAAACCATTCATATATAAAGATAAAAATGTACATATTCTTATTCCTGCTTTCTAAACATTCATAGGAAGCAAATTTTATTTTCAACTTCTGAAGGTAAGGCCTTCCAATGGTTAATTGTTCTTACTTTTAAGAAATTTCTCCTTAGTTTTAGGTTGCTTCTCTCCTTGATTAGTTTCCATCCATTGTTTCTTGTCTTGTGCTTTGGAATGTAGATAAACCCCTTATTCTTTGTGGCAGCAGTTCAAATATTGGAACACTGCTATCATGTTACCCCATTCCTCCTTATCACTAGACTAAAAAAGGTAAAGGTTCCCCCGCACATGTGTGCTAGTTGTTTCCTACTCATTCAGCATTCGGGATTCGACCCGCCAAACTGCCAACCTTCTGATTGACAAGCTCAGCATCCTAACCCACTGAGACTAGACATACCCAATTCCTACAACCATTTTTCATATGTTTTAGCATATTTGTTGTCCTTTTCTGCACTCTTCCTAGGGCAGTGGTTCCCAACCTTTTCTATACCCCACAACCCTAGAATGCTTCTGATATATCTCACACATAAGTATTTCATACTTATTTCAAAGTATGAAAAAATGGCAATGAATTATGCCATTCATTGAGGACCACTCAGAGGCTTCAGCTGGTGCAGAATGCAGCCGCGTGAGTTGTGATATGGGCTTCCCGATACTCCCATGTAACACCTCTGCTCCGCAAGCTGCATTGGCTTCCGGTTGCCCTCCGGGTGAGATTCAAGGTGCTGGTGATGACCTATAAAGCCCTAAATGGCTTGGGTCCGGGATATCTGAGGAAACACCTGCTGCTGGCATTAAGTTCCCTTCGTCCTGTGCGCTCCCACAGGGAGGGCCTTCTCAGGATGCCGCCAGCAATGATTGCCGGCGAGCAACGCCCAGGGGGAGGGCCTTCTCTGTGGGCGCGCCTGCCCTTTGGAACCAGTTACCTGTAGAGCTCAGGAATGCCCCTGATTTTTGTTCGTTCCACCGGGACCTGAAGACCTGGCTCTTTGAGCTTTCCGGCCAGGACTGAGAATTTTTTTAATTTTTAACTTATTGTAATTGGGGTTTTTTAAATCAGAGTTATAGGGGTTTTAGATTTTTAATCAAGGATAATTTAATCTATTTTAATTGTTATTAACTTTTTGTATTGTAATGTTGTTTTAATTGCCTTGTGAACCGCCCTGGGTCCTACGGGAGAAGGGCGGTATAAAAGTTCAATAAATAATAATAATAATAATAATAATAATAATAATAATAATAATAATAATAATAATAATAATAATAATAATATACACTATAATTTTGAAAACCCAAGTTTTCACACCCCCTTGAATATCATCTCGCACCCCTGGTTGGGAACCCTTGTCCTAGAGTCTCAACATCTATTTTACAATATGGTGACCAAAACTGGATGTAGTAAGTGTGATCTTACTAAGACTTTATAAGACTAAAACCTCTTACTAAGGCTTTATAAAGTGATACTAATACTTCACATTATCTTGATTCTATCCTTCCATTAATGCAACCTAGATTTGCATTTGCTTTTTTGCTGTTGCTGCACACTGCTAGCTCATATTTAAGTGATTGTCCAGTAGGACTCAACGATTCCTCTCACAGTTACTGCTATTGAGCCAGGTTTGGGTTGCACCTAATCTGTACTTACGCCTTTAGTTTTTCCTGCCTAAGTGTAAAATCTTGTTTTCTCCACATTAAACTTTATTTTGTTGGATAGGGCCCATTGTTCAAGTCTGTCAAGATCTTTTTGGATCCTGAGCTTGTCTTCTGGGGTGTTGGCTATTCCTGCCAGCTTAGTGTCCTTTTCAAATTTGATTTTCCCCCTTTATTTCCTCATCTAAGTCATTTATGAAGATGTTTAAGAATAGTGGGCCTAAAATGAAACCTTGCAGTATCCCACTGCTTACTTTCCTCCATGTAGATGTCATTCCATTAAGAACTATTCATTGAGTGCAATTTGTCAGTAAATTATAAATCCATCTGGCGGTGATGCTGTCTATCTCACATTTTTTTAGTATACCAAGAGGTAGGTTGTGGTCTACATTGTCAAACGTCTTCCTGAAATCCAAGTATACAATGTCCACTACATTTCGCTGTTCCAATACTTTAGTCACTTTGTGAAAGAATTAAATAAATTTGTTTGTCTTGATCTGCTTCTGACAAACCCAAGTTGGCTACTGTTTATAACTTTGCTAGCTTTGAGGTGTTGCTTAATTATCTTTTCCAGGATCTTCCCAGATATTGATGTCAGGCTGATTGTCTGTAGTTTCCTGGATATGTTCCCCCCCCCTTTTTTTTGAAGATGGAAAACAAAACCTTTTCCAGTTCTCTGATAATTCCCCGGTGCTACAGAATCTTTGAAAGGTATGGTTCAATAGTTCTGACATCACATCTGCCAGGTCCTTTAGATCTTTGGGATGTAATCAGTTGGGTCCTGGTAATTTGAACTTATGTAGAGCAGACAGGTGCTCTCTTACCAGTTTATTATTTATTTTAATTTGTATAGCCTATCTTTTACAGTTTTGTTTTTGTTAGGTTGGGCTGTACTACTGTTGCAAAGAATGCATTGATAGACAGATAATGCAGATGTCAAGAATGAATTAAGCAGCTCTGCTTTTTTTCTACTATCTTTACTTCCTTGCCATTTTCTCTCATTAGTGGACCAATATTTGTTGAAAGAAACTTTTTCATTATTATTTTTGACATTTGTTGCAAGTCTTAGTTCATTCTGAGCTTTAACTTTCTTGACTTCATCTTTGCAAATGTGGGCTATTTATTGGTATTCTGCCTTGGTTATGTCCCCCTCTTTCCATTTTTTGAACCTATTCACAATAGTAATGGGGGACTTTAACTACCCTGACATCAACTGGGAGACAAAGTCTTCACCAAGTGGAAGATCAAACAGATTCCTGAAAAACCTAGCAGAAAACTTTGTCACCCAAAAAGTAGAGAAAAGAACTAGGGGATTAGCCATTTTGGATCTAATTCTTACTATTGTGTAGTGGGTCCGACGCAAGAGAGACGCCAGCCGGTGTGTGAGTTCAGCTCTTTATTGGAAGGGGAAGTGAACTGGGGAATGAGGCTACCTGGCCTCCTTATATACCTGGCCAGGTAAGCTAACAGCCAATGGGGTTGGCCCTAGGTTTCCCGCCGAAACTGTCCAGGCCAACACCCCCTGGTGGCTGTTGCTATGCAGGTGCCTGCATACATAACACCCCTCCCCCCTTAGAGAAGACCCACATAACAACAACAACATGCAACTACTATAACTATGAGTATATATATATAAACAAAAACAGTGGTGTCCTTGTGTGAGGGTCACTTGCACACATAGTCCGACAGGTAGGCTGGTGTCCTGTGTGGATGGGTGGATCGTCTGGGTGTGCTTGGCCCCTGGTCTTGGACCGTGGGTTCCTGAGGCCTTTGTGCAGGGCTGCAAGGAGCCGGCATCAGGAAGTCCTCCTCCTCTGGTCCCTGCCCTGTGATGTCCTCAGCTGGGTTGACCCCTCCTGGAGTGTGGTCCTCCTGTTGATCGTGTGCGTTGAGTTCAGGGGCGTGTGTGACATGCTCAGGGACTCTTCCTCTGAGCTGATCGATGTGTCGCCTTATGCGTCTGTCCCCCCTCCACCCCTACAATGTACGAAAGGGGTCCTGTTTTCCCGACCACTGTCCCCGGAACCCAAGGATGTCCAGCCCCATAGTTCCTTGCCCAGACCAGGTCCCCCAGGTTTAGGACCCTGTGTGTGGGTGATGATGGCAATGGTGATGGTAGTGATGCTGGTGGTGATGGTGATGATGGTGATGATGGTGATGTTGCCCTTCTGGTTTTGGCTGCTACCTGGTCTGGGTGTAGGCGGTCCAGCTTGGTGATGAGGCGCCGTCCCCATCGCAGTTCTGCTGGGCTCTTGCCGGTAGCCACACATGGTGTTGTGTGTTGGGCTAGTAAAAATTTGGCCAGTCTGTGGTGCCAGTCCCCGCTGATGATGCGCCGGAGTGCGTCTTTGGTCGTCCTTACCATCCGTTCGGCCTGCCCGTTGGTAGATGGATGGAAAGGCGCGGAGGTGGCGTGCCTAATCCAGTTCGCCTTCAAGAACGCCTGGAAATCAGCAGCAGTAAACTGAGGCCCATTATCAGACACAATTACGTCGGGGAGGCCGTGTGTGGCAAAGAGAGCTCTGAGCACCTGGATTGTCCTCCCCAAGGTCACGTTGGGGACAGGGACTACCTCTGACCACTTGGAGTGACTGTCCACCACTACTAAAAATAGTTGACCCTAGAATGGCCCCGCATAGTCAATGTGAATGCGGGACCATGGTGTGTGTGTGGCCTCCCACCAGTGTACTGGTGCATGTGGCACTTCTGGCCTGGATCTCTGGCACGTATAACAGGCCTTGACCCAATCCTCAACCTCCTTGTCCAACCCATGCCACCAGAGCTAGCTCCTAGCCAGTGCATTCATCCTGACCACCCCCGGGTACCCTTCGTGTAAGGAGTCCAATACCCTGGCGAGTAGTGCGGGTGGAATGATGACCCTGCTACCCCAAAGGAGGCACCCCTTGTGTGTGGAGATTTCATCGCGTCTAATGAAATAGGCCTGAAACTCTGGTCCCGGGGATTTGTCCTGCCACCCTGTACAAACCCATGAGTGCACCCTGCTCATGATGTTGTCTGTGGCTGTGTGGCTGGCAATGTCCTTGGCAAGAACTGGACACTCAGGTAGTTCCTGCAGGGCTAGGATCTGTGTGGCTGGTGCTGGGTCTGGGTCGTGTGTGTCTAAGGGGAGCCTATTTAGACCGTCTGCGTGGCCCATCTCCTTCCCTGGCTTGTGCACCAGCTTGCAATTGTATGCTGCAAGGAAGATGGACCACCAGAGCATCCTGGGGGACAGAATCTGGGGGGTTTGCCTGTCTGTGGTGAACAGGCCCAGGAGTGGTTTGTGGTCCGTGAAGACAGTGAACTCCCTGCCATATAAGTAATCATGGAATTTCTTGATTCCTGCCACGATTGCCAGGGCTTCTTTGTCTATTTGGGCATAGTTTCTTTCTGCTCCAGACAGTGTCCTAGAATAGTATGCTATGGGGACTTGTGCCCCGTTGGGCTCAAGGTGGCTTAGGACAGTGCCCACACCATAAGGGGATGCATCACAGGCGATACAAATGGGCTTGGACTCGACGAAATGGGTTACTGTGGACTTGTCCGACAGCAATGCCTTCAGGGCCTTGAAGCTCTGATCATGGGTGGCCGTCCAGGCCCATGTTGCCTGTTTGTCTAGCAGCCTGTGGAGCGGTTCAGCGATGGCTGCCTTGTGTGGGAGGAATGTATGGTAGAAATTCAGCAGACCCAGGAATGCCTGAAGCTCTGCTTTGTTCTTGGGTGTGGGTGCTAGTTTGATGGCCCTCACCTTGGATTCTGTGGGGTGGATTCCCCTGGTGTCTACTCTGAACCCCAAAAATTCTGTGGAAGGAACGCCTATGCTGCATTTTTCCTTTTTGAGTTAGAGGCCAGCTGTGTGCAGCCTTGCCAGCACTTCCCTAAGCCTACCTGCCAGTTCCTCTGCTGATGCTCCTGCAATCAGGATGTCATCAAAATAGGGGCAGACTCCTGGAATGCCCTTGAATGTCTTTTCCATAACCTCCTGGAAAATGCCGGGAGCAACGCTGACTCCAAACTGCAGCCTGTTCACCCGGAACGCCCCCCTATGGGTTACTATGGTTTGGATGTCAGCTGTTTCCCTAGTGACCGTGAGTTGCTGGTATGCCTGCGCAAGATCGAGCCTTGCAAAGATGGTGCCGCCTTGGAGGGAAGCGAGAACGTGGCTGACCGTGGGAACCGGGTAAGCGTGCGGGTTTAGGGCGCGGTTCACTGAGCACTTATAGTCGGCGCAGATCCTTATTTCCCCGTTGGATTTGAGGGGGGTCACAATGGGGGTTTCCCACTCCCCTCCATCTACGGGCTCTAAGATTCCCTGGGCCACCAACTTGTCTAGTTCACGCTCAATTTTGTGTTTGAGCGCAAAAGGGACTTGCCGCGGCCGGACCCTAACGGGGGAGACGTTCAAGTTAAGCTTGAACGATATGGGGGCCCCAGTGTACTTGCCTAATGACCCGTCGAAGACGTCGGCGAACTCCTGGCAAATGGCCTCAACGGAGTCCCCCTGGATCCGATGGATCCTGGATACTGAGATTCCCAGGGCCTCAAACCAGTCCAGCCCGACCAGGCTGGCTCTGCGGCCCTCTATCACTACAACGTCCAGGTGCCCTTCGCAACCCTTAAACCCCACTGAAATGGTGGCCTCCCCCTTCACCTTGACGGGCGAATTCTGAAAATCGGTCAGGGTTAATTTAGTAGGCCGTAATTTAATCCGTTACTTGCTCCGGCTAATTATGTGGTTAAGGGTCTCGTCCGAAATAATCGAGACCGCTGATCCGGAGTCAAGCTCCATGCTGCAAGGGACGCCTTGCAAACGGATTGCTAATCTAATTTTGGGTTTGAGCAGCCGGCGGCTACCCGTGTGGTTAATGGCCAGCCGGCTCTCGACATAGCCAATTTTTGTTTTGGTGGGGGCCCCAGTACCTTCGAATGGCGGTTCCTCTGGCTGCAGCTCGTGGATCTCCTCCCGGGGGCGGTGGCTATGGCAGACGGCAGCTATGTGGCCTGTTTTCTTGCAGGTCCGGCACGTGGCAGACCGGAACTTGCAGAGGCTGCGCATGTGGTTCCCACCACACCCTGCGCACCTCTGGGGAACGGCGGTGTTGCTGGGAGGCCTGGGCCTGTCTGGGCATCTGGCTCGCTGGTCGGGGGTCGACTTCCGCTGGAGGAGGTCGATGCTCAGGTCGTCCTCCTCTGTGGCCCCTTGCCGGTGGATGCTGGTTGCCTGGTTGCCGGGCCGGGTTCCCTGGCAGGCTTGGACGGCCCCGCAGGCCGCTTCGTGGGCTAGGATGGCATCCTCGGCTTCCTGGAGAGAGACCTCCTCTCTTTCGAACAGGCACTCCTGCAACCGCCTGTCGCATAGGCCGCAAATCAGCCGGTCCCGTAGTCGCTCCTCCAAATTTGTGAACCTGCAAGCGATGGCAGCTTCCTGCAGGGCGGTGAGGAAGTCGGCGCCGGTCTCGTCGGGGCGCTGGTCCCTTTTCTCGAATTGTGACCGTGCGGCCACCTTGGAGCGCCGGGGCCTGAAATGTGCGTTGAGCCTGGCCACGAGGACTCGGTACGCGATGGTGTTGATGGCCTCCTGGGGGAACAGGTTCGCCGTGACTTCCAGCAGCGCTGGTCCCCCAAGGCAGAGCAGGGCGGCTGCCTTTGCACCATCCTCCGATATCTGATTGAACCGCATGTACAGTTCAACGTGAGCCAGGTAACGGGTCCAGGTTTTGGGGCGGCGGGTCTCGAATTCGCGGGGCTGTCCGGCTCTAGCCATGGCGGCAGTTGGTCGTGGATGGGGCGCTTGGTGTTGCCAGTTCGGCTGGCGGTCGTGGGGGAAAGAAGGAAAAATGCCTTTCCCTTCAGCTCGCGGAGCATTTCCCCAGTGACTTCAGCTCTTGGTTGGCAGCAATCCCATCCTCGTTGCCACTATTGTGTAGTGGGTCCGACACAAGAGAGACGCCAGCCGGTGTGTGAGTTCAGCTCTTTATTGGAAGGGGAAGTGAACTGGGGAATGAGGCTACCTGGCCTCCTTATATACCTGGCCAGGTAAGCTAACAGCCAATGGGGTTGGCCCTAGGTTTCCCGCCAAAACTGTCCAGGCCAACGCCCCCTGGTGGCTGTTGCTATGCAAGTGCCTGCATACATAACACTTACTATCAGAGATGAAATGATAGAAGGTGTTGAAGCCACAGGAACCTTGGGAGGAAGTGATCCTGCAATATTGGAATTCAACCTTATGGAAGCACAAGCAATAGAACACAGTCAAACTAGAGTCCTAGACTTTAAGAGAGCTAATTTCAATAAACTTAGAGAAGGCTTGGGAAGGATTCCATGGATGAGATTCCTCAAGGGAAAAACAACTCAAGAAGCTTTGGAAATTTTGAAAAGTGCGATAATAAAAGCCCAGTCTAGCATAATACCAACAAAGAGGAAAAATAACAGCTCTCAAAAGAAACCAGCATGGTTGCATAAAGAACTCTCTGATAAATTGAAAGATAAAAAGAACAAGTATAGAAAGTGGAAAGAGGGGCACATAACTAAAGCAGAATATCAGCAAATAGTCCATGTCTGCAAAGATGAAGTGAGGAAAGCAAAGGCTCAAAATGAACTAAGGCTTGCGACCAAAATCAAAAATAACAAAAAAAACTTCTTTCAACATGTCAAAAAATTAAGAAAAATGTGAAGGAAATGATTGGTCCATTAGTGGAGAAAGTGGCAAGTAGGTGACAAGCAACAGGGAGAAAGCAGAACTATTTAACTCATTTTTTGCATCTGTCTTTACACGAAGGGAAAAAACAGACCAACCTATCAAAAATAGTGCCATAAAAAACAGAACAGAAACACAAGTTAAGATAGGCAAGAAAATGGTAAGTGAGCACCTGTCCAGCCTAGATGAGTTCAAATCACCAGGACACCAAGGTTCTCAATGAATTGGCCGATGTGATGTCAGAACCACTGAACTATATTTTTCAAAGATCCTGGAGCACTGGGGAACTACCAAAGGTCTGGAAAAGAGCTGATGTAGTTCCCACCTTCAAAAAAGGAAAGAAAAATAGCTCCAGGAAACTACAGACCTATCAGCCTGACCTCAATACCTGGGAAGATTCTGGAAAAGATAATCAACAAATCAGCAAGCACTTAGAGGCAAACAAAGTCATTACTAAACATCAATGTGGGTTTGTCAAAACCAGATCATGCCAGACAAATCTAATCCATTCTTTGACCAAGAGACAAAATTAGTGGACCAGAGGAATGCTGTGGATATAATTTACTTGGACTTTAGTAAGGCATTTAATAGAGTAGATCACAACCTACTACTTGATAAGATAGAAAAATGTGGGTTAGACAGCATCACCACCAGATGGATTCGTAGCTGGCTGACTGGCGGTACTCAGTGGAACTGCATCTACATAGAGGAAAGTGTGTAGTGGGGTGCCCAGGGTTCTGTTCTGGGGCCATTAATGATTTGGATGATGGGATAGATGGGGAACTCATCAAATTTGCAGATGACATCAAGCTGGCAGGAATAGCCAACAGGCTTAAGATACAGGAGGCACTATCTAACAAAATGAAATTCAATGATGAAAAAAGTAAGGTTCTACATTTAGGCAAGAAAAACCAAATGTACAGGTACCTTGCTCAATAGTAGTGACTGTGAGAGGGATCTTGGAGTCCTAGTGGACAATCACTGAAATATGAGCCAGCAGTTTGCTTCAGCTGCCAAAAAAGCCAACACGGTGCTAGGCTGCATTAACAGAGGGATAGAATCAAGATCACATGAAGTATTTTTTTTAGTAGTAGTAGTAGACTTTATTGTCATTTCAACAATATACAATACAGTACACAGTGAAATGAAACGTTTCCCCAGAACCAAGGTGCTACATCAGACAACACGAATTAAAAATAAAAGAACAGAACACAAACTACACATAACTCTAACTAAAAACTTTTTTAAAAAGCCACACACCTACAAATACAAGTATTTATAGTTCCAGTTTCTTCTGTAGAGTGGTGGTTGTCAGGAATGTTGGAATCCACACTCTTACAGGGAAGCTCTTTTTTTTATTAAAGAGTTTTACAAAAACAAAATTTTACAATATATCCCCAAATCCCTCCCACCCCAAACCCACACACTTCCCCCCCCCACTTCCCAGAGCTAAATACAGGATTATAGTTACAATAATCATATTCTAAATAAAAATTATGCATAATATACAATTAACCAAATTCATAATGCGCTTTAACTCTCTTTTAACATAACTACAAACAACGTACCAATAACAATATCCCACTAAAATCTACTCATAAGCTAAATGGTACTTTTTAGTCCCATATTTGTTTTGAATATAATTTATCCATCTCCTCCAAACTGAAATATATCTTTCCTGTGAATGATCCTTCAGATAAGCAGAAATCTTAGACATTTCTGCAAGATTTGAAACTTTAAACACCCATTCTTCTACAGTGGGCAAACTATCCTTCTTCCAATATTGTCCCACCAGTAATCGTGCTGCCGTTATCATGTTCAACATCAAGTTAGTTTCTTTAAAATCACAATCTACAACAATGCCCAATAAAAACAATTGCGGGGAAAACTTTATCTTTCTCTTAAAAATCTTTTGAATGTTCCACCAAATTTTAATCCAAAAAGCTTTTATATTTCTACAAGTCCACCACATGTGAAAATAGGTAGCTTCTAAACTACCACACCTCCAACATTTAGACTGTATTAATATTAAGTATTAATACTATTTTACAATGCCTTGGTAAGGCCACACTTGGAATACTGCATCCAGTTTTGGTCACCATGATGTAAAAAAGATGTTGAGTTTCTAGAAAGAGTATAGAGATAGCAACAAAGATGATTAGGGGATTGAAGGCTAAAACATATAAGGAATGGCTGCTGGAATTGGGTATGTCTAGTTTAATGAAGAGAAGGGTGAGGGGTGACATGATAGCAATGTTCCAATATCTCAGGGGCTGCCACAAAGAAGAGGGAGTCAAGCTAGTCTCCAAAGCACCCGAAGGCAGGACAAGAAGCAACAGACAGAAACTAATCAAGGAGAGAAGCAACCTAGAACTAGGGAGAAACTTCCTCACAGTTAGAGCAATTAACTAGTGGAACAACCTGCCTCCAGAAGCTATGGATGAATGTTTTTCAGTTTATCAGAGAGTTCTTTGTGTAACCATGCTGGTTTCTGCTTGGATTTTTTGTTAAATGGCAGATATTCTAGAATAAACAGACAGAGTTTGGACAATGGCACAGTAGATTGCATTGTAAACTACTTGGGCTCATTTTTATATATAGGTGTTCTGTATGTACCTGTCCAGCCTCCTGATAGGCTAATCCGGCCGGCGGGAATTCCTGGACACTGGGTTGGGTGTCCACGGCAAGGTGGGAGATTGCATCCAGGGGGTTGGCTAGCATCCGGCAGTTGCCAGACATATAAGGGCTACCGGGGCATGCAAGGACAGTTGAGCCACATGTATTGAAAATAAACAGAATAACTCCATATCAGTCTCCGACTAATCTATCGCAGCACCGAACACAACAATAGGCATTATACAAACATTGAGACGTTGTAAATACATATAGAAACATCCATCAGGGGATCAAAATAATCAAGATGGTGGCTGTGAATATGTGATCAAAGCCCTGCCCTATTTTTATAATGATTCATAATTGGTCCTGAATTATTCAAACAATATTGCTATCCCCAGATGAGAACTTTTTACATAGCACAATGAAATGAAATTTATATTTGTGCATTGTTTGTATATACATAGCCATATGTACAGTAAGTATACTGTATTTCATTTATATGGCATTGTATCACTTGAGTTTTGTTAATTCTGTAGTTATTCTTTAAGCTATGCTGCTGGTTCCGGGAGGTTCCTAGCCATTTAAAACCTATAGATTAGCCAATTAGGAGATCCAGAAAGATCTTGACATATTTGAACAAAGTGGTGAGAAAAGCAAGGTTTTATACTTAGGCAAGAAAAACCAAATGTACATGACTGAACATGACTGTATTTCTATTCTCTGATAATATTCTGTATAAAATATTGGTGAGGAGGAACCAATTTAGGATCATTCTGAACCATTATAATAGTCATTTTCAACATAAGAATCCCTGTTTCAGTGGGTGCAGTTCTACATGATCTGTCCATACTTTCCTTTGAAAAGATGTATTTGTTCAGGAAACAACTTCTCCAACTTTTTTTCTTTTGTACTGATTTAGGTTTTTTTTATGAATCTTGTATTATTTTATGTTATGTGTTTTCCAAAAATGTTTTATATTCATAGTATTACAGTGATAATTTCTTTGTTCCACATTTGGTTTCCCAGCCTTCTCTTATAAGTGTGGTACTATGATGATTATTATTTTTTTTTAATTCCATTTATATCTCGCCCTTCTCCGAAGACTCAGGGCGGCTTACAAGCTTAGCAGTAGCCTTCATTCTATGTATATGCCTGCTTATTAGGGCTTTCACACCCCCCCAAAGCGGCATTATTACAAAGTCAGCTTAATTGCCCCCAACAATCTGGGTCCTCATTTTACCTACCTCGGAAGGATGGAAGGCTGAGTCAACCTTAAGCCTGATGGGATGCGAACCTGCACTAATTGCAGGCAGCTGGTGTTACTTAAGGAGGCATTAGCCCACTGCTCCACCAAGGCTCTGTTAAATGTTTAAATGTTTACATCCAGCAGGAGAAAATAATAAGCTATTTGCTATTACTTCTGTATTATCTCTGTTATAGTAATGGAGCATAGAGGTGTTGTTCCAGTTCTTTTGCCATTTCTCTGAGGTTTTCGCGGGTGTTCGTATGTGCATCTTTGGTTATTCGGGTTTTTCCCCACGTAGAACTAAAGGTGTAGGGGCGACGTTTCGACGGAATCCCATCCGTCATCATCAGGCTGGTGGCTTCTGCTTCCTTCTTCTGGGAGAAGCATGTGGCTGTTTGTTCCTCTTTTTTAAACTGCCAGAGGGGGTGTGTTCTGTGGGTGGTGTGCTCTGATTGGGTGGGGGAGTAAGTGTGTTCTGATTGGGTGGGAGTGTGTTTTGAATGGTGGGTGTGTTCTGATTGGGTGGGGGTGTGTTTTGAGTGGATGGGCTGGTCTCAGCTGTCAGCCTTAGACCTGAGCTGGTGAGTTGTGCTGCTTTTGTTCGGCTTCGTGTTTGTGGTGGTGCCATGTTTTTATAGTGGGTGTCAGTTTGCTTATTGTGTGGTTTGGAGGGGTTTAAAGTGGCTGATGTTGCAGCTGTAGTTAGGTTTCTGTTTTGTGGTTGTGCCTCGTTATCATTGTGGGTTCGGATTTGCTTTTTGAATGGTTGTGTGGTGGTGATGTCATGTGGTGTTATCATGAGTTTGGGTCTATCATTCTTGGTGGTTGGGACTCGTCTGTCAATCAAGGCGGGTTTCCAAATGGTTGGTAGGCGAGAGGTATCATCTCGTTTGTTTATGCTGTGGGGGCGTTTTTCTATCTCAATGGCTTCTCTGATTATTCTGTTGTTAAAATGTTCAATTTTGGCGATAGTTTTGGTTTTTTTAAAATCAATTTCATGTCCCGTGGCTTCAAACCACACAATAAGCAAACTGACACCCACTATAAAAACATGGCACCACCACAAACACGAAGCCGAACAAAAGCAGCACAACTCACCAGCTCAGGTCTAAGGCTGACAGCTGAGACCAGCCCATCCACTCAAAACACACCCCCACCCAATCAGAACACACCCACCATTCAAAACACACTCCCACCCAATCAGAACACACTTACTCCCCCACCCAATCAGAGCACACCACCCACAGAACACACCCCCTCTGGCAGTTTAAAAAAGAGGAACAAACAGCCACATGCTACTCCCAGAAGAAGGAAGCAGAAGCCTCCAGCCTGATGATGACGGATGGGATTCCGTCGAAACGTCGCCCCTACACCTTTAGTTCTACGCGGGGAAAAACCCGAATAACCAAAGATCCACATACGAACACCCGCGGAAACCTCAGAAAACATATATATATATATATATCACACACACAAATGCATGTAACACACACACACATAATCATAGGAAGTCACTAAAGCTCAGCATTAGAAATATAGCATTGTCACAGATATTACTAGGAGAGGGAGAAAGTTCCACAAAGCTTACGCTAAAATTCAATTTTCACTTTTTTCAAATGTAAATATAAAATGGACAGTATTTCAGCTCATCTGTAGAAGAAATATATATTTCTCGCTAATGCTGAGAAGTTTATTGGCAATGGTGTGATTTTAATGTGGCCAAATGAAACCCTTCCACAAATAGTAATATGATCAATAAAACATGATCAAGGTAAGATTGTTTTCCTTACAGGATTAACCAACTCAGTGGACCAAAATATTGCTAAACAGTTCAAAAATATTTTACTGACAATAAATATATGTAATGAGCAGCTAGAGGAATTCATGAAAGTAAGTGGGCCACACAAACAAGCAAAGCTCCACCCTCATGATGCAGGCAGTATACAAACCACACCCTCTCTGGTCCATGGAAAAACCTTTCTCCATGGCACTGGTCCCTGGTGCACAAAAGGTTGGGGACCTCTGGTTTAAGGTTTATTACTGCCACTGTTCTTCTGAGAGGCAGAGCAGATTATATTTTAAAAATGGAAATGAAACAGCAGAAAGTGTAAGCTGATATAATAAGGCAAATGTTCTTTTCCAAATGTACAGTCACAATATTGTGTCTGATCTCTTGGTTAAAGGTCAGCCTAGAAAAGAAATATTAGGGGTTTATTAATGTTTTTCTACTTGTTGCACAGGGATTAAATGTAAAGGAATATGTGGTTCCTGGCTTCCAAAAATCAAGAGCAGATAGTTGACATGTAAGAGTAATTCATATGATCATTAGACAACCCATGATTTACCAGGGTTATTCTTTCAGGTATATTTCCTTACCTAAAAAGAGAAACACAATGACAATAGGCATATTGCTATTGCTTTAGTTTTAAAATTAAAGAAAAAACATCATTTTATTAAAAAGAAAGATATGTAGCAAGGCAAATATACATGTTTTTCATTTAGCAAAGGACACTTTTGATGACATTTGTAGTTAATGTCTCATTCACTTTTTTCCCCCTTGGCTTAAAATGACATACACCTTACTATGCTAATATACCTAGCAAAAAGACCACAATGAGATACTTCACAAACAATTTTCTCTTCCAGTTGAATATTCTTCATGGTATCTTGCTATCTTGACATCAATCTATCATATATTTGGTCCACCAACAAATGTTGAAGAGAAGATAATGTACCTTGCAATGATTCTAAATCATCATAATTTGGTACATCAGCCAGGCCTATGTTGTTGATCTCAAGTTTTCTTGATTCATTCAGATTTAACTTAGTCTCTCACCTTCAATTTTAGCAGCCATGTCAACCATGTATTGTTGGAATAGACATCCTTCTCTTAAAAGATTATTAAATTCATTCTCATGATTCATAATTTGATATGGATTATAATGTATTGCTGTTTGTTTCTTGTTGCTTGTCATTTGGAGCAGATGATGCCAGCCATCATCTATGAAAGGAAAGAAAAGTATGTATTGAAAGCTGTCATAAGAGTGATGGGACTCTTAAATTATTTTCAAACCATCTTCTCTTTCAATATAACATTGTATAGTGTTGATTCAGCTTCAGTGTTGTTTGGTATAATGATAGCGACTTCATTTGTGCATTAAATCTTCTCTTATGTTAAAATGGTGGTTTTGTAGTATCTCAAATTTGTTGTTTTGCAAATCAAAGGGAACAATGTACATGTGTACATGTGTCACAGCAACAGCACAGTTGCACAGCAGCAGCTAATAGCACTAAAGCAGTCACAACTTGCTCAAATTTTATTCCTTTTATAAACATGGATCCCAGATTTTGGATACATTCTGTAAGTTAGTCCATTTGAAGTACCTTAGTTCAAAAATTGTTGCCCTATTATGTTCTGTTTTACCCAGTTAAAGCTTATGACAATGAGAGTTTTTATCAATATATACTGTAGATAAATAATGAAAAGTTATTTTCAGAGCAAAAGTTATTTCTAGGATTAAAAAAAATATATCAGTTTAAAAAAATATAAAGATTAAAATATAAAGATTAAAAAAAATATATCAGGAAATTTTATGAGCCCAAGGTTTGGAAATCTGCTTAGAAGATTTTTTTTTCTATAAACCAGACTAAACTGTATATTTTTGTTTGGAAACTTTTTTATATAAAAAGTGAAACAATGCAATGATTACTGGATGAATGGAAGCGTGTAGCAACATAGCTAGGAGAATAAACGCACTCAGACTAAGATCAGAAAATTATGATATAATGATGTATATTCCATCTCATTTTGACATGTACTGCAACATCACATATATGTTTCGAAGTTGTGTACATGATTGTATACAGATGTATATCATATGAGAGGACTAAACCAGGCATGACTGGAAAGTTTTAAACATAAAAGCAAATTGTATTTATGGTAGTTAGTGTTGATGGAGTTATCCAGGTCATGGTTGTCCCAAAGGTGCTTACTTGTTTTTCTTTGAAGATGTTTCACCTCTCATCCAAGAAGCTTCTCCAGCTTCTAACTGGATGATGGGGAATGGGAGGATTTATATTCCTTGCAGATAGGTGGTCATTTGCATTCTTTGAGAGAGTCGTTGAGGCCATTTGGAAGTTTATCTGTGTCTTTAGGAGTAGTGCAAATGTGTGTGGAGCCTTCTTGGCTGCAGGATGTTTTCTACCCTGTGTCCCTTCACTGTTGAAGACAGGCACAGGCTATTGGGGATGAGTCTGTGTTGTCTGCATGTCAAATTGAAGCACACATGGTTCTGTAGTCTGCAATGTTTTCTGAAAATCTGTTCATATTCCCACATGATATGAAGGGTGTTCATCCCAAAATGCATAGCTAATCCAGGTGATAGTTGATCCAGCATGAAATTTGAATAATGTATGCTCACCATATTGAAATGGGTTTTGGGAATAGTTTTAGTCTGACTCTTCAACCAAGACCAGTTTGTAGTCTTTGCATCAGTTTAGCACACAGGCCAATCCACCATAATGAAAGATTGCTTTGAAGGTGTGTGTGTGTGTGTGTGTGTGGTTCGTACCATTTTGGCAGAACAAGTAGCTAATATTTTGTTGCCCAGGCCCAGAATGGACTTCCAGAAGCAGCATCCACACAGAGAACTGGTTATTCCTGTATTTGAATCCCACCACCAATATATATGTTTCTTTATTCATAACAATGTGACGTCACAGCTTCCAGTTCTATAACTAAATTAAACTAAAGAACATTTAGTTCTTAAGAATCTAAGATGTTGTAATATAGTTTATCTGCAGATCCAGGCAGTGTGGCCTTTTGCAATTAATGGATGGAAATTTTGTCAATGCAGATTTATTAAGTGCATTACAAGATTTTTTGATATGGCACCCAGTATTCCAATAACCACTGGAACCACCACAGCTGGTTTATGTCATAATCTTTCAATTCAGTTTTCCAATCTCAATATTTTGCTTTCTTTTGCTACAATCATTCTACTGATATTTACAGATATTTCTATTCTCCATTTCTTTCTCTTCTGTTTTGTTGTCTCCAGGTACTACCACTTCTAGTTAGTGTTGATGTTGTTATTGTTATTTCAAATTGAATTTCACAATGACTACAATTAAATTAGTTTGCCTTCAAATTTCAAAACACAGTTTTAAATTGAATCACTCTGTGCATCTCAAATTGGATCTGAATTGTGATCTGAATTGGATCAGTGCTAATTTGCACAGGCATTAAAATTATAATTGCAATCCACCTCTTGATATTGAGTTTTGAATAATATGCTATTATTTTTATACTTTATTTTTGTGAATGGCAATGGGGTAGAGGAAGCATAATAAAACTGACATGTGCATGATTGACAATTGTAACAGAGGTTTGAAATTACTCTGTGGGACTACTATACTTGGCATTATATCTTCCAATGAGGTGAGGTGATGAATGAAGATTTCCTGTGGAGGCAGGAAGTTGAGAATAACAGCTTGCTGCTCTGACAGAATAGCCAATCTAGTTTTCATCAGCAAAGTCGACCTGAAAAATTATAAATGCCACTCTCAAAAATAAATATCTGACAAGGTATTCACAGGTCTCCTTTTATTCTTTTTTAATAATACAATTAATAAATTACTCTTTAATAATCATAAAAGTTTTCTTGATTGAAAGTTTTAAAGCTTCAGGTAATAAGTAAGCTTATAATTCTATACACAAAACTTAGAAGTGCTAAATTTAGGATAGCTGACAAGTGAAAAGAGTGAGAACAACAAAAAGTTTCAGTGACTACCACATTATTCAGTGACTACCACATTATACCACTTATGGGGAAAAATGTAGAAAAATTGCCGGAATTATGTGCAAATAATTTTGCAGCACCAGAAGAAAATGCTGAACTGAATCTTTCAAATGCTTAAGACTATACACTTAATTTTTAAATAAAAAATAAAAACAAATGAAATCCATATAAATATAAATAATGATTTTTTAAAACTAAATAGAGGGAATGCTAAACAGGTAGGAAGCAATCTTGCAGGGTGGAGTTTGGAAGAGAAGGCATCCATCTTGCCTAGCTGGTTTAAAGGGAAAGGTATTTAGTTATAATTTTATTGGAATTTTAGCATTTAGGTTCACAATAAGCATATTTAGAATGCTCATTTTTTATCAATAAATAATGTATTTTATTAATGTATTTTAATGTATTTTCAGAAAGTCTACTTTAATTTAAAGTGTATTAATCTCTTAGTAGTATTACATTATTTATCCAATTTATGTCCGATTTTTCTGTCTAGAGGTTATTCAAAATGACCAATTATTTTTAAAAAGTCAACATAGTCACAATAGTCAAACAGCTATCTATTAATTCAAAAGGAAAGAGAGAAAGCTCAGGGATGAACACAACTTTTAGGGGAGCACCATATACATTGCTTCAGAGAGCATTGCTGTTATCAGATCTTGAGACTGCAATCATATCTGAATAGAATACTCCAGTTAGAACTACTTTGGAGATCCTTCTAAACTCTTACGTCCTTGGATTGACACCAGTTAGGTTAGTTGATAAATAAAGGGATATTAGCACTAACTAAAGTTTTTTTCAATTTTAGGTTAATGAAGTATTATAATGATAAGTATTAAATATCTTGAATGCTTCCAGGCAGCTTTTTACAAACAAGATAGAACTGTGATGAACAAGGTAAAAATTAAAATCTCATTGTCAGAATCCATTTATATCTCATTTCTAACTATCTCCTCTGAGCTAACCCCAAATCTCATCTATCCCTGGATTCTGCCATCCCAAGGGGGAGAGGAAATAGGCATGGAGTTTTATGGCTTTCACTTCAACCCTTAAATGTAACCTTGGTTTATTCCGCCTGCTTGTTATCCATCACAAAATAATCAATTGCTTTCTCACTAGGCATTCCCTCTCATCTTATGAGTAACTAAGAAAGGGGATGCAAAAGGGAGTAATGAAACTCTCTGGAATCTGGTTTGTTTCTCTGAATGAAGTATGAGGGGGGTGGAAATAATCCTGCTGCAAACGGACTATTATCTCTCCTCTCCCATGATAGGCTTATCACCTGGAGCTTGGCTGATCCGGAACTGACCAAATGAACTGTGGGGTGGGGTTTGCTTGGGGACACTTTAAAAATATTGATCTGTGAGGGAATTCCTCAGATCCTGTCTATTATGCCTGCTATCTCCTATTTCTTAGTAAAAGTTCCTGCTTGGAAAATCTTGTCTCCAAGTGTCCTTCTTTCTTAAGATGTGGGCTGAAGTGGGTTCTGACACTCATCCTTCCTCCTGCTAATCAAAAAAGGATGGAACAAAATTGTTAATGTGCTTGCCTGTGGATTGTCTTTTTCTTAAGAGAAATTCATATCATACAACCACTTTTTTATTGGAGAAAGTATTGAGGAGGAAAAAGTAATATAAATTTTTGATTGGGAGTTGGGGTCTTCATTTTTACTGTCTGTAGCTTGCTAGGCAGCTGAGCTTTCATCTTTTCCTGCAAATAAGTATTTGCAGATGCAAATAGAGTTTCAGTGATGTGGATGGAAAAAGTCTTGACCTCCTCACTTTTCCTTCCACAAACCCCCATCTCCTGATCATTTTGAAAGGTTAGTTTTGAACTTTAAAACTCTAAATGGCTTTGCTTCCAGTTATAGGCAAACCTGCTGGCTCAGGAATTCTGGGAGTTGAAGTCCGCAAGTCATAAAAGAGCCAAGATTGCCAAACCCTAGGCTATATCAATTATATATATATTCAGTTCATGTGGTGAGGTCCACTAGGACCCAGAGATAGTGTTTCTGAGATATGCTTCCCATCCTAAGGAGATCAGATTGGTGACAATCTGGGCCAGAGATGTCAAACTGGTGGCCTGCTGGCTCGATGCATCATGAATAGGTCACGTCCACTCTGGCTCTCCAAAGGCAAAAAACATCATGATACATCACGATACGTCATGTGATGATCAGGTTTGACACCTATGATCTGGGTGGTGTTTTGGAAAGTTGTTCACAGATGATGTCATATCATGTTGGATGGCTCAACTGAGATTATTACTATTATTATTGTGCTTATTTATTGTTACTTGTGTAAACAATTTGATTTTGTAATTCTGGTGGCATATAAATAAAATGAATAAGGCATATGTTTATCATTGGTCCAAATTAATTTTTATTCTAGCTTTTAAGTATAGAACAAGGAGGAAATAGCAGAATTATTATAAATAGTACTATTTTCTAATTAGAGCTAACAGATTTCTCATTTCTATGCCTACATTCACAAACAATTGTTATATGATATAATTGTTAGAATCAGAAGATGAAATTCAAGTTTAGATTCTTGAATGACTTGGAACATATTCTTCTAGCATGAACTATTGTACATTATTGGAATGAGAATAGGGTAATTGAGAAAAACTGTATTATCTGTTGTGGTGATTCTTGGATATAAATGAATGAATGAATGAATGAATGAATGAATGAATGAATGAGAAAAGCTCATCTTCCTTCCCCTGTTCTGACCACTTTCTACAGGGGGACGATTGAGACCATCCTGTCATACAGCATCACAGTCTGGTTTGGAAGCATCACTGCTTCAGACCAGAAGGCGGTGCAGAGAGTGGTGAGGATGGCCAAAAAGATCATTGGCAGTTCCCTCCCTCCCATCCAGTACATAGTACAGAAGCATTGTTTGAACAGGGTCTGTAAGATTATCTGGGACACTACTCATCCTCTTCACAACCTGTTTTCCTTGTTACCTTCTGGAAGGAGGCTTTGTGGTATCCATAGCAGAACATCCAGATTCAAACATAGTTTCATTCCATGCAGCATTAACCTTGTGAACTATCAGGCTTCCTCCTTCTGTTATATATTCAAGTTGGACAGTATTTAATATTTATTAATATGTATATGTAGGGGTGTGAGTCTATACATATGTTGTATGTAGTATGTTTTAGGTGTGTCATGTATGTGTCTCACTTTGAGAGTGGGCAACTAAATTTTATTTTTGATGTGCACCATTGTGCCCACAGTAAAAAAAATAACAATAAAGATTATCATAAATGTCCACAACATGGCATCTCAAGTCTATTTCAACTCTCTATATTCTTTTTCATAATTTGTCTTGAAACTCCAAGGAATCAATGTCATATAGTGAAGCTAGATCTGCTGTCCAAATCTCCTTAATTCTTTTAGTTAATCACATGCAAGTGGACAATTATAAAAATTGCAAGATGCTTATAAATCCAATTATTTATTGCTGTGCTAATCTCTACACATAGCCATTTCAGCTGTTGCCAAGATACATTTTTCTCTTTATTGACAATTTGTAATATCAGGATTAAAATCCAACCATTATGCTACATAGGAATAAATGCACTTGCTTTGTCTTTAATTGTACTGAATTCAGTACATTTGAATAATAAATCACTGCCAATAATTGTTTTTTTCTTAGGATTTTGGTGTAGTTGAAATTAAAAAATCATTAAAATCAATGGAATTTTTGAGAATGAGTTTAGTATTGCCTATTCAATTATATTGTCATAATTACATATTACATATTATAGGAAATAAGAGCCTTGGTGGAGCAGTGGGCTAATGCCTCCTTAAGTAAGGCCAGCTGCCTGCAATTAGTGCAGGTTCGCATCCCACCAGGCTCAAGGTTGACTCAGCCTTCCATCCTTCCGAGGTAGGTAAAATGAGGACCCAGATTGTTGGGGGCAATTAAGCTGACTTTGTAATAATGCTGCTTGGGGTGTGTGTGAAAGCCCTAATAAGCAAGCATATACATAGAATGAAGGCTACTGCTAAGCTTGTAAGCCGCCCTGAGTCTTCGGAGAAGGGTGGGATATAAATGGAATAAAAATAAATAAATATTGCAAAGATATGTTCATTGATGCAAGATTAAAGTGTGTAAAATAATATTTTTATTTGTTTGTCATTTTATTAAAAGTTACATCAATAAAAACTAATACAAACTATTGTGTAGTGGGTTTTTGGAGGCATTAACCAGACTGATCTAATGCAACACTATTTTATTACAGCCAAACAGAACTGAGAGTAACCGACAGAATGACAGTTATTTATACTTGCCACCTCTAGGTGGAGACCAATCAAATCAAAGCTGTTTTCCCACTCAAACTTAAACTTAACTTTCCCTCCAAAATAGTTGGAGACATGATTAAATCAAAACACATTAACTCTTGATATCAATACATAACACAAACTAAATAACAGAAATGCAAAACAAGCAAAAAAGAAAAAGAAAAATGGAGAGGAAATTAAAAAGCAGACATGCCAAACACAAGGCCTGGGGGCCGGATCCGGCCCGCGAAGTGGTTTCATGCGGCCCGTGAAGCCATCCTGGAAACAGTGAGGGAACGGCCCCCACTGCCTTGGCCCTGGCCCAGAGACCCTCCTTCCACCAGAGACCCTCAGATCTGTCCCACTCCTGCCCAGGCCCCCATAGGCACCCTTTATGCGAACAATGTAGAGCTGGCCACTCCCACCCAGTAGGCCATATGCACTCTAGCCACGCTCACCCAGTAGGCCATGCCCACCCTGGCCATACCCACCCAGCCCCCTGAGGGCAACCACAATGCTGATGCAGCCCTCAATGAAATTGAGTTTGACACCCCTGGAATACAGTAAAGAAAAATAATAAATATATAAACTATCAAGAATTTTGAAATGGATAAAGGAAATGGAGGCTATCAAAAAGTGAACTGTGTAGAAACAGTAAGTCATTTATGTAATGCCTACAAAGATTATTGTTAGCAATGTTATTTGCAAGATTATGTTTTTCCATAAGATGCTGCTAATAAGTGATTTCTTATATGGAGCTACAACTTAGCTGTTGTTCAGGATCATTATAAAACTGGTTATAGTAGTCAGTGAATAAAAAATATCTTCTAGGGAACAGCTGCATATCACAATACATAAATACAATTGAGGAAAGTTGTTTATTTTTATCATCATCATCATTATCATCATCATCATCATCATTATTACTACTACTACTACTACTTCTACTATTACTATTTAAGATTTATTTAAGATTCAATTCAATTCACAATCTGGGACTGGTAAAAACTTAACAGTTCAAGGTCCTAACCAAGGACTTACAGTAAGAGCTGTTAAGATAGGGTCTGAGTATATAGGCAGTTCTGAGTAGGATAGTTTTTTTTCAAAGTCAGGATATTCAGGTCTAATAAATTCAAAATGTCCATGTATCTAGACAGCCCTTTGGGTATTACTCCAAGGGCTCCTATTACTATTAGTACTACCATTGATTTCTTCCTTCATAGTTGCTCAACTTCAATTTGCAAATCATCATATTTTGTTTTTTTTCCTAGTTGTTTCTCTTTAATTCACTTGGTATCAATGCAATATCAATGAATTAGACTTTTTTCTTTTCCACAATAGTGATGTCAGGCATGTTATGAGCCAGATGTCTATTTGAAATCTGAAAGTCCTATAGGATCTCGATGTGTTCATTTTCAAGAACTTTATCAAAATTGTGCTCCAGTAATTTTTGCTGCATTTGAACCCAGACTTCTGCCAAAGCTTCTAATGTATAATTTTGGCAACTCGACCATGCCATTATAGATAATCAGTCTGTGAGATTTTGCTCCAGTCACTTATAAGGTGATCCATGTTTCATCTTTCTCGTTGCATAAGCGACATTTGTTGTTGTTGCTGACATGTTGAATTTTTGCTTTCATGGAATTGGTCTTGGGCAGCCAAAATGAAGCCTTCAGTTTCTTTCTTTAGCATTCCTGATCTCAACCATGTTAGCTTTGTATCTACTTTTGTTTCAATGCATAGGCTTCTTTTTCCGGTTATAAATCTGATAAGTGCTTTCAATCTTGTTCATTTCAAGAGGTTTACCTTGTTCGCCTTCTTTAGCATAGACTTGTTTTTTTATGAAGTCATTTAAGTGGTGTTTTTCTTCTTCCACTGTTCATTTCACTTTTAAGAGTCCTCTTCAACCCTGAGATTTAGGCAAGTTCAATTGATCAATATAATTTTTTGGATGCAGAGCATGGTGCCTTGTCATTAGTTTTCCTTTCTTTCAGCTCAGGTTATCAAGTTCTAGCTGAGTCCAATCAATTATTCCAGCTGAATATCATATCACAGGCACTCTCCAGGTGTTAATTGTCTTTATGATATTTCCTCCACTTAGTTTTGTTCTTAAGATTTTTCAGACTCACTTTATGTATCTTATGGAAATAGCTTTCTTGCCTTGGTTGTCCAACAAGTCAGAAGCTTCCAAAACTCCTAAGTTCTAGTACCCTTCTTCTGGTGTTACTGCTTTTATCAACTCTTCATTATCAAGTATAAATCTATCATTTTCAACAATTTTTCCTGTCTTAATAACAATTGTTGCACATTTGTCAATCCTAAATTGCATTTCAATGTCTCTGCTAAACTCCTCTTTGCTTTTTATCAGTGAGCTCAGTTCAACTTTTGTTTTTCCAAACAGTTTAAAATCATCGATCTAGAGTAAATGGGAAATTTTCAGCCGTTTCTTAGCCAATTCATAGCCGCAGGTTTTTTGGTTCAAAATTCTTCTAAGTGGCACCATTAAAAGTAAAAAAACAGAGATGATGAGTCACCTTAAAAGATTCCTCATTTGATTTTAACTTCACCAAGTTCTTCTGCATAGGCCATCATCTTAATACTTCATAGAAGTTTTTAGGAATTTCTGGATGTTCCTGCTAATTCCAATAATCATTCCAGGCCATGAACAAATTATTAATAATAATAATAATAATAATAATAATAATAATAATAATAATAATAATAACAACAACAACAACAACAACAACAACAACAACAATAACAACAACAACAATCAAAGCATGGATTTCAAAAGTAAATGTACCAGCTTTGGAAAGAAACACAGCTGGGCTTAGAGTTTAATGAACAGAGGCTTATGAACAAAATTCATGTAATTTTAAAACAAAAAGTTTTTGTCAATGCTGAATTGAAAGCAGCTGAAAAATATGCAATTCAAAATTTTATTCAGACCTAACATATTACAGAACAACAAATAGTAGAAAGTGAAAAAATATTGATGTTAATGAAGAACAACAAGAAGATACTGAACTTGCCAAAAAACTTGCAAGCACTATGATTTCATCAAGATTAAATGTGGCTTGCTCTGTCAGTTTTTTAAAAATATATATTTTATTAATTTTTATAGGATTAGGAGTAGGGTTAGGGTTGGGGTTAGTGTTGGGGTTAGGGTTAGGATTTTTTAAATTATTATTATTTAGCAAACAGCATGTTGTCTGAGTTCATGTATTTAAAAAACAATAAATAGTAATTAATCATCATAAACAATACATTAATTAATTGCTCAATAGTCTTCTTACTAATATATATTCAATGTTACATATTACTATACATTCCTTTTTCTCTAACTTGTTTTTCTAGCCATTGATAAAAATTATCCCATGTTATAAAATACAGTCTTCTTTTTCTTTTATCTTTAATGTCAATCTGTCCATTTCTGTATAATCTAAAATTTTCTTAATTAGTTCTTCTTCTGTTGGTAGGTTTTCATTTTTTCAGTATTGGGCAAATACAATCCTTGCTGCAGTTCATACATGTAAAATTAAATATATACAGTCTTTCTCATAATTTGCTCCTATTATTCCTAACAAAAATAATTCTGCCTTAAAATCTATGTTTTTTTTAGTCAGTTTCTCCAGCCATAAATGTATTTTTGACCAAAATCTTTTAGCTTTAGGGCATGTCCACCAGATATGGTAATAGGTACCTGACTTTTGTTTGCATTTCTAACACTTGTTTGATGTATTCTTAAACATTTTCACTAATCTCACCAGTATTAAATGCCATCTGTAAAAAAACATTTTATATATGTTTCTTTATATGCCATTGCTTTTGTTAATTTAGTATTTCTTTCCCATAAACTTTGCCAGTTTTCTAGTTCTATATTATGCCCAAAATTCTTTGCTCATATTATCATTGTTTCTTTTACTTGTTCCTCTTCCATCTTTAAGCTTAAGAAATATTTATAACATTTCTTAATGAGTTTTTCATCTGTTTTTAGCAGTATCTGGTCAAATTCTGTCTGTTCTTTATAGAATCCATTGTTTTAGCATATTTGTCATATCTACTTTGAAATTTCAAGTATGGCCAACATGATAGATCAATACCTTGTTCTTGTAAATTTTGTCTGTCTTTCAATTTCTCTTCATTGTCCAAAATATCTTTATAGGTCACAACTTTGTCATAATTAATTACATTTGGGCAAGCAAATGTTTCCATTGTTGAAAGCCATCCAGGTATATTGATATAAATGTTCGCTTTTATTTTTTCCCATTCTAGAAGAAGTGCATTTTTTATAAAGTGGTTTTGAAAGTATTTATGTATTTTATTCTTCACATACCATAGAAAGGTATGCAATCCAATTTGCAGGTCATGCCCCTCTAGGTATAATAGTTGTCATGGTTCTGATAGATGAAACTCTTCAAAACAACTTCGAGGCATTGTTTACCTTAAAGAATCTTTTATTTGAGAAACAAAGTATTGGCACTACATAGTTGAAACCAGAAACTAAATTCCTCTCCCCCGGATGCAAGGTAACAAAATGCAATTCTCTTCTCCAATAAACAGTCATATATTACATTCCCCAATTAGCTTGAAGTGCGAGCTTTCTCCCCAGCTCTCCAACCTACCAAAACACTATCAGCTCTGGGGACAATGTCCTTGAGTTCCCATGATTTAGTTATTATTCTTATGAATTAGCTAGACTCTCATCCCTACTCCCCCTCCCAGCAGCCATTTCCATCTGTTGTCAAACAAGAACATCCGATGTTAGCAGTGTTGACACCAGTCTTTTATCTCTAAGCATTATTTCCACTCTTTAAGTCATGTTAATATACTGTAGCTGCTTGGTAGTATAACATCCAGTCCAGCAGTCCAAATCCTTCACTTTCTTTTGCTTCTTGTAACATTTTCAATCTGATTCTAGCTTTTTCCCCTTTGCCAGATATATTTCAGTACTGTTGTACTTAGTTCATCAAAAAAGGTTTTTCCCAATCTTACAGGAATCATATGGAATAGAAGAAGTATTTTTGGTAAGATATTCATTTTCATTCCTGCTATTCTCCCTAGCATTGAAAATTGTAATTTTTTCCACTTTTCCAGATCCAATTTTATTTGTTTTAGCAACTTTACATAATTGTCTTCTTTTATCCTTGTATATCTTGCTGTTAAATAAATTCCCAAATATTTAACTTTTTTAATTCTTTGCTAATTGTTCTTTTTTGTTTTTCTGTTAGATTTTTAGTTAGCACTTTAGTCTTTTCTCTGTTTATTTCAACCCTGCCACTTTTCTAAATTCTTCTACTTTCTCCATACGTTACTGCTTGTTTCAAGTGATTCTTCTAATATAAAGATCAAGTCATCTGCAAATGCTTTTAGTTTATATTTTTCATCTTTCATCTCCAGTCCTTTAATTTCTACATCTTGCCTGATGTTTCTATTCAATACTTTCAGTGTTAATATAAATAATAATGGAGGTAGTAGGCATCCCTGTTTTGTGCCTTTTTAATGTCAAAGTTTTCTGTAAAATCTCCATTTACAATTATTTTGGCTGTTTGTTTATGATAAATTGTTTTAATTACATTTATAAACTTTCCTCCAAAATCTATTTCCTCTAGTGGCTGAAACATAAATTGCCAGTTTACGTTGTCAAATGCTTTCTGTGCATCAAGAAATATTAAAGCCATCTGTTTCTCTAGATGTCTTTCATAGTACTCTAAAACATCTAGAATGATTCTTAAATTATTTTTTATCTGTCTTTTAGGTAGAAAGCCATTTTGGTCTGTATGTATAAATTTGGTCAGAAATTTCTTTAGTCTTTCTGCTATTATTGAGGCAAAAATTTTATAATCTACATTTAATAACAATATTAGTCTATAATTTTTTATTTGCATTAGATTAGAGTCTTCTTTGAGTATTAGGGTAATATTAGCTTCAGTCCATGTATTTGGTATTTTAGCCTCCAAAAGTATTTCATTGCACAGTTCCTTCAGTATTGGGCTTAGTATATCTTGTAATGATTTACAAAGCTCTGCAGGTAATCCATCCAGAGTCTTATCTTTTTTTTTTGCCTTTTTGTAGTCTCTATAATCTCTGTCACTGATATTTTTCCATTTAATATATTTTGAATATTCTCTGAAATTTTTGGTAAGTCTGCTGTATTTTTTATTTTAAAATTTCCTCTGTATTGTAAAGTATTTTATAATAGTCTTTGATAATTTTTTTAACTGTATCATTTTGAAAGTGTAGTTCACCTTTTGAGTCTTGTAACTTGTTTATCAGTTTTTTCTTTTTTTTCTTTTTTCAGTCTATATGCTAACCATCTCCCCGGTTTGTTGGCATTTTCAAAAAAGTTCTGTTTAGCCCTTTTAATCTGTTGAGCCATTATTTCTGTCTCAGCTAGGTTTAATTTATGTTTTATTATCTCCATTTGCTTCTTAAGTATTTTCTTTTGTGGGTCTATTTGTAATTCTGATTGTAATTTTCTGAATTCTTCCTTCAACTTTAACTGTTGTTGTTTCCTTTCTTTTTTTAGCAATATAAGTTATAGCCAACCCTCTGAAATATGTTTTAGTTGTGTCCCACATAGTTTGAAGCGATGTCTCTTCTTTCTTGTTTATTTTTTTTTAAAAGTCCATTTCCTTTGTCGCTGGTTGTATGATTGTTTTCTCTTTCAATATACGTAGATTTGTTCAAGGACCATCATAATTTTTTCTTGGGTTCACTCCAAGTCATCTTTATTGGATTATGATCTGCCCAGATATTAGTTTCTATCTCAATTTCTTCTAAAATTGTACTAATTTCCAAGGATGTCCATATTATATCAATTCTAGATCATGATTTATGTCTATTTGAGTAAAATGTATATTGCGGTTTCTTTGGATTTATTTTCCTTCATATATCTTGGATACAGAATTCTTCTGCCATTTTTGAAAATGTTTTAGGTAATATATTTCTTCCTTTGCTCTCTTGTTTAGTGCTTTTATAGTCCAAAGTTCCATCTATTATTGCATTGGAGTCTCTCATTATACAGAGATTTTGATAGTCCAATTCTAATATTTTTTTATATAAGTTTTGGTAAAATTGTTCTTGTTTATCATTTGGTGCATATATTGCTACCATCAGTATCTGTTTTTGATCCATCATTATTTCTACCATTAATATTCTTCTCTCTTTATCCGCATAAATTTCTTTAGGTGCAACATATTTTCATGTATGGTGGACTTGTAAAAAGGTTAAGGCCTTCTGGATAAAAATTTGGTGGAATATGCAGAAGATCTTCAAGCAAAGGATAAAGTTTTGTCCGCAATTGTTCTTGTTGGGAATAATTATGGATGCTACGGTTGTGGACACTAAATTGATGTTAAATTTAATTACGGCAGCAAGACTTTTGATAGGTCAGTATTGGAAGAAAGAGGAACTGCCGACCATAGAAGAGTGGACTTTAAAGGTCTCCGACCTGGCAGAGATGGCGAAGATTTCGGCTTATTTGAAAGATCACTCGCAAGAACGTTATATTATGGAATGGAGAAAATGGATTGAATTTATCCAGAACAAGTATAGGGTCAAGAAGTTTCATGTAGCATTTGAATAAGTCTTCTTTCTTTTTTTTCTTTTTCTATTTTAGCTTTTCTATATATATTTAATATTACTAAGGTTTGTTTTATCCTATATAAGCTAGAGAGTGATGGATTTTAGAGTTTATGGTTTTTAGTATATGGTTGTTTATGATTGTTTTTTTTATATATATACCTTGTATTTAGCTCTGGGAAGTCAGGGGGGAGGGGGGAGGGGGGAGAGGGAGGGGGGAGGGAGAGGGGAGGGGGAGGGGGGATTGTTAAAGATAAACTGTATGTTAAAACTTTTTAATAAAAAAAATTTTCTTTAGGGTTCATAATTTCTTTACTGTATAGAGCTATTCCTCTTTTCTTTTGATCTGCTAATGCAAAGTGAAGTTTACCAATTTTTGGTTGTTCAACAATTTATAGTGTTGTCTCTTAATATGTGTTTCTTGGAGGCAAATTATATCCTTTTTTAATTTTTGTAGTCAAGTAAAAAATGTTTCCTTTTTGAGGGAGAATTTAGTCCATTTATATTCATTCACAAGATCCCACTTTCCTTCTCCATCTCTTTCAATTATACCTAGGTTTTAGTTTTCTAGTCAGTCTTATCTGTCTGTTCTCTTGATCTTGCTCCTTCTTCTATGTATGTTTTTAATTTCTTCCTCCTCTCTTGGTTTGACTGCCCCTTCTACTGCCATCTCTTCTTGTTTCTTTGTTTCTCTCATTGTACCAGATTCAAAATCACCTCCTTCCATAAATGCTCTGTGGTTGTCATAGAATTCCATTGCTTTAAGTGGTGTATCCAGTCTATATCTTTTTGTGTCCCAGTTGATTAAAATATCCTCTGGAATCAGCCATCTGAAATTCACTCCTTTTTCAATTAGTTTTTTAGTTGGAAACTGGTATTCTCTTAGGGATTCTCTTATTCCCCTCATGATTTGTTTGAGGACTACAATTTCTTTTTCTTTGTATTTCAAAGGTTCATCTCTTACTCTTCTCAAAATCTTGTCTCACATGGATCTTTTAAGAAATCTAAAATGTATTTCTCCTGGGACTTTATTTCTTCTAGCATTGTTTGAATTGACTTGATAGATCTGATCTAATTCTCCTTCCATTTCCTGTTTCCCAATTCCCAATGTGTCTGCCAATAATTCTGTTATAAAGTCTAGAAGGTTCTCTTCCTTCTCTTCCATTATATTTAGAAATTTCTCCTCCCCCCCGCCTCCCCCCTGCTCCTTCCTAGCTTACTTGCTGCTGGAAAACCCGCTGCAGGAACATACCAGGCCATGCAAAGAGCACAGGCGCAGATTGAGGCCCTGGACACACACCTGCATGAAAAGGATTATACTTTTTTTTCTGATAGACATCAATCTTTTTCCAGGATTGACTTCATTTTGCTGACTAATGACTTTTTTTCTAGGATTAAGAAGGTGAAGATATGTGCAAGAACTATTTCTGATCACAGCCCAGTTTGGCTAGAGATTAATAAGAGGAATAGAGATAGGCGCTCGTGGCGCGTAAATGAGAATTTGTTTAGAAATCAGAGAAATGTGGAAGAATGTAAACAGCGGATGAAGGATTTTTTTGAAATTAATATGAATAAGGATACTTCTATGGACATGGTTTGGGATGCTAGTAAGGCCTATATGAGAGGGGTGTTGATATATATGAATAATAAACACAGACGTACTTTGGAAGCCAGAAGGAAAGAATTGGAGAATGAAATTAAGGAAAAAGAAAAGGACTTGATTTTGAACCCATTGGATGTGAAGACTAAGGAGGTTATTAAGCTATTAAGAGGACAATTTGACAAACTAATGGCTGATCAAGTGGCAACCAATTTGCGGTTTGCTAGGCATAATACTTTTTGCAATGCTAATAAGCCAGGTAGATGGCTAGCTTACAGACTAAGGAAAAAGCAAAGGGCTTCTAATATAGATAAAATTGAGCATAAGGGAAAGGTTGTGTTTCAACAGGATCTTATTAAGGAAGCCTTTGTGGATTTTTATTCTAAATTATATGCTAAGGAGAAGATTAATGAAAAAGATATTGATGTATATTTGGAGAATGCTAGCATCCCGGTTCTTACGCAAGTACAAAAAGAGGAGATTAATCAATTGATAACAGAAGAAGAAATTTTTACAGCAATTAAGGAATTGAAGGTGGACAAAGCGCCAGGTACGGATGGTTTGACTGCGGCTTACTACAAAAATTTACAATTAGAGTTGATAAAACTGTTAAAGGAATTGTTCCAGACAATTCAGAGAGGGGGAAAGTTGCCTCCGTCTTGGAGAACTGCTTTTATCTCTTTGATTCCGAAGGAAGACCAAGATGCTACTCAAGTTAAAAATTATAGACCGATATCACTTTTAAATACAGACTACAAGATATTTGCTAAGGTGTTGCCTAATAGATTGATGAGGGTTCTGCAACAGGTGATTCATGGGGATCAAACTGGGTTTATTAGTGGTAGGCAAATGAAAAATAATGTGAGGCATATAGTTGATGTGTTAGAGTTTTTGGAAAGGAACAACCAGATCCCTGTGGCGCTAATTTTTTTAGATGCTGAAAAAGCCTTTGATCAATTGAACTGGCAATTTTTGATGAAAGTTTTAGATAAAATGAATTTTGGGGATAAATTTTTGCAACCAATTAGGGCATTATATCAAAAACAAACTGCCCGAATAATAGTTAACAATAGCTTGACAGAAGCATGTAATATTGAGAAGGGCACAAGGCAAGGGTGTCCGTTATTGCCCTTGTTATTTGTGTTAACATTGGAGATATTATTGGTTAAAATACGGAATTCGGAAAAAATTAAGGGTATACAAATTAGAGATCAGGATTATAGATTGAGAGCGTTTGCAGACGATCTGGTTGTTACAGTGACCCAGCCGGAGAACTCTGTTGTGGACCTGATGGAGATAATAATGCAATATGGGAAGGTTTCTGGATTTAAAGTTAATGCACAAAAAACTGAAATTCTGGCCAAAAATATGACAGTATCGCAAAAGGCTCTTTTAGAAGGATTAACTGGATTTGAGATTGTTAAAAGGGTCAAATATTTGGGGGTGCTTCTGTCGCCCTCTAACACAAAGTTATATAAAAATAATTATGAAAAATTATGGGGAAAAATTCAAAAAGAAATGGAGAGTTGGGAAAAATTGCAATTGTCTTTTTTGGGGCGAATTGCAGCAGTGAAAATGAATGTCCTGCCTAAATTTTTATTCTTATTTCAAATGATACCGGTTCTTAAGAAAGATTCTAATCTGGAGGAATGGCAGCGAGGTATCAATAAATTTGTTTGGGCAGGGAAAAGGCTGCGAGTTAAACTTAAGATTATGCAGGATACTCGTGAAAGAGGTGGTCTTAAAATGCCTAATTTTAAATTATATTATGAAGCTGCTGCGTTAGCAGGAATAAGTGATTGGATCAATTTGACACAAGAGAGATTATTAAATCTTGAGGACCACGACTTGTTGTTTGGCTGGCATGCATATTTGTTGTATGATAAGAAGGTAGATAATGTGTTTAGAGTGCATATTTTAAGACAGGCATTGTTGAGAGTTTGGAAGAAGTACAGACATAAGCTAGATTGTAAGATACCATTGTGGGCAATCCCAAAACACGCAATAGAAAATATAAATGTTGGTTTTAAACATGATGTGACTACGTACAAGGAGATTTTAAGCTTGGAAAGAAATGTCTGGTGTTTGAAACCATATAGCCTCTTGCGAGATGAGAAGATTGTTCAAACTTGGTTTCAATATACTCAGCTACGGGCCAGGTGGAAAGAAGATCAGAAAAATGGTTTTACAATGACTGATGAAAATCTGATAAAGCAAATCAGAAATCAGGGTCCAGCACATATTAAACGGATATATCTTGCTTTGATAGAAATTGACTCAGAAACAGAACTTGTTAAAGATTGTATGATTAAATGGGCCCAAAACATCCAAGAAGTTATTACAATGGACACGTGGGAAAGGATTTGGGTGAGGAACGTAAAATTCACACAAGCTCAAAATTTAAGAGAGAACTTTTATAAAATGTTTTACAGATGGCATTTAGATCCTAAAAAGCTTGCAAGTATGTATCCGAACTATCAGCCTAAATGCTGGAGGTGTGGTGAAGAAGATGCAACATATTTTCATATATGGTGGACTTGTAAAAAGGTTAAGGCTTTTTGGATAAAAATTTGGTGGAACATGCAGAAGATTTTTAAGCAAAGGATAAAGTTTTGTCTGCAACTTTTTTTGTTGGGAATAATTACAGATGCTACGGTTGTGGACACTAAGCTGATGTTGAATTTAATTACGGCAGCAAGACTCTTAGTAGGTCAATATTGGAAGAAGGAGGAGCTGCCGACTATAGAAGAATGGACTTTAAAGGTTTCTGATCTGGCAGAGATGGCAAAGATCTCGGCTTATTTGAAAGATCACTCGCAAGAACGTTATGTTATGGAGTGGAGAAAATGGATTGAGTATATCCAGAACAAATATGGGACTAAGAAGTTTCATGTAGCATTTGAATAAGTCTTCCTTTCTTTTCTCCTTTTTTTTCTCTTTTTTATATATTTTATATTAATAGTGTTTGTAGTTATCCTATATGAGCTAGAGAGAGATAGATTTTAGAGTTTATGGTTGTTAGCATATGGATGTTTATGATTGTTTTTTTTTTGGTTTTTTATACCTTGTACTTAGCTCTGGGAAGTCGGGGGGTGAGGGGAGGGGTGAGGGGTAGGGAGGGAGGGATAGGGGAGGGGTAGGGGGGATTGTTAAAGATAAAATGTATGATAAAACTTTTCAATAAAAAAAAAGACCACTCGGAGGCTCCAACTGGTACAGAATGCGGCCGCGAGAGTTGTCTTGGGAGTTTCCCGGTACTCCCATGTTACACCTTTGCTCCGCGAGCTGCATTGGTTACCAGTTGTCTTCCGGGTGAGGTTCAAGGTCTTAGTGATGGTTTTTAGGTCCTTACATGGCATGGGTCCGGAATACCTCGGGGACCACCTGCTGCCGGCGTCGACTCCCCTCCGCCCCGTGCGTTCCCACAGAGAGGGCCTCCTCAGGGTGCCTCCAGTCAGAGAATGTCGGCTGGTGGCCCCCAGGGGGAGGGCCTTCTCTGTGGGCGCTCCGGCTTTGTGGAATCAGCTGCCGGTTGAGCTCCGGATGGCAGTGGATCTCCGCTCCTTCCGGCGCGGGTTAAAGACCCATTTATTTGAACAAGCTGGCCTGGCCTGATGGGGAATTACTTAGGGTTTTAATATTTATATATATATTTTATCGTTTTTACTGTGGGCAATAATTTAATTCTTTTTTAACTTTTGTATTTTTGTAGTTTTATGATATGCCCTGTTCACCGCCCTGAGTCCTTCGGGAGAAGGGCGGTATAAAAATTTAATTAAATAATAATAAATAATAATAATAATACAGTTTCTCATAATATTCTTTAGTTGTCTTTTTATTTCTTCATTTTTAAATTGTAAAGAGCCTTTTTCATCTACTAAATTATTTATCAGTTTTTCTCCATTTGCTGTTTAAGTTTATAGGCTAACCATCTTCCTGGTTTGTTTGCATTTTCATAAAAAATTGCTTTGTTCTTTTGATTTGCTGTGCCAATTTTTCTTATTCCATTAAATTTAATTTATGTTTTCTTATTTCCATTTGTTTTTTCAGTATTTTCTTTTGTGGATTTATTTGTAATTCTAATTCTAGTTTTTTAATTCTTCTCTTAATAGTATATATTGTTGTCTTTTTCCCCCTCTTTTTCTATTGTATATGTTATAGCTATGCCTCTAATGTATGCTTTGACTGTATCCCATACATTTTGTAATGTTGTATCTTCTTTTTTGTTTTCTTTAAAAAAAGAACTCCATTTCTCTTGTTGCTAATTCTATGAATTCTTTTTCTTTTAAAATGGATTGATTCAATGTCCATCTTAATTTTTTTTGTATTCCTTTCCATGTCATTTTTAAAGGATTATGATCTGCTCATGTACCTAATTCTATCTCAATTTCCTGCATATTGGTCCTTAAGTCAGGTGTCATCCAAATCATGTCAATTCTGGACCAAGATTTATGACTATTTGAATAGAATGTATATTGTAAGTTTTTTGTATTAGCTTCCCTCCAAATATCTTGTACCCCAATTTCCTTTATCATATTGAAAAAAGTCTTAGGTAGTCTTTTTCTTCCACTTTCCCTATTTTACTGCTTTTATACTCCAGTGTCCCATCTACTATTGCACAGGTCTGCAACCCGTGGCTCCGGAGCCGCATGTGGCTCTTTCAGCCATCTCCTGCGGCTCCCAGTCGTCTGCCATGTGCAGTCCCAAAAAAGAAGTGGGACTAAAAAAGTTCAACCAATCAATTCAAATATGCAGGGTAAGTGCATATCTCGCCTTTCCCAAATCTTGGGAAAAGATTTGGGTGAGGAACGTAAAATTTAAACAAGCTCAAAATTTAAGAGAGAACTTTTATAAAATGTTTTATAGATGGCATTTAGATCCTAAAAAGCTTGCAAGTGTGTATCCGAACTATCAGCCCAAATGCTGGAGGTGTGGCGATGAAGATGCAACATATTTTCACATATGGTGGACTTGTAAAAAGGTTAAGGTCTTTTGGATAAAAATCTGGTGGAACATGAAGAAGATTTTCAAGCAAAGGATAAAGTTTTGTCCGCAACTTTTTTTGTTGGGTATAATTACAGATGCTACGGTTGTGGACACTAAGCTGATGTTGAATTTAATTACGGCAGCAAGACTCTTAATAGGTCAGTATTGGAAGAAGGAGGAACTGCCGACTATAGAAGAATGGACTTTAAAGGTTTCTGACCTGGCAGAGATGGCAAAGATTTCGGCTTATTTGAAAGATCACTCGCAAGAACGTTATATTATGGAGTGGAGAAAATGGATTGAGTATATCCAGAACAAATATGGGACTAAAAAGTTTCATGTAGCATTTGAATAAGTCTTCCTTTCTTTTTTCTTTTTTCTTTTTTTATATATTTAATATTAATAGTGTTTGTAGTTATCCTATATGAGCTAGAGAGTGATAGATTTTAGAGTTTATGGTTGTTAGCATATGGATGTTTATGATTGTTTTTTTTGTTTTTATACCTTGTACTTAGCTCTGGGAAGTTGGGGGGGAGGGGGAGAGGGGCAGGGAGGGAGGGGTAGGGGAGGGGGAGGGGGGACTGTTAAAGATAAAATGTTTGTTAAAACTTTTCAATAAAAAAAGAATCTTAAGGAGAAGGAAGGAATTTGCTTTTTTGGCACAAGAATTAAGACGACGTGATATTAAGTTCAGATGGGAGATACCAGTGGGTATGGTGGTGATGTATGAAGGTATGAGACATCGTCTTGCTACAGTGTTGCAGGCACGTGATTTTTATAGTAATGTTTTAAAAGCAGCCCCCATACCACTTTTGGAATTTACAAAGAAGAATGGTGAGGGAGAGTCTCAACGACGCAGAGAGAATTTACAAGGTGCTGAAGGAACAATGCAGATAGATGAGAAAGTTACAGGAGTGGATCAAATTTCAGTATCATCAGAGGAGGCCAGAAACCAGAGGATGACGCGCGCTGCTTCTAGACGAATGAGACGAGCCTGAAGATTTAGTTGTAGAACTGAAGGAGATAATAATGTAATAAGGGAAAGTTTCTGGATTTAAGGTTAACATACAAAAAACTAAAATGTTGTTTAAGAATATGATAGTATCATAAAAGGCTGTTTTAGAAGAGCTAACGGGATTTGAAATTGTTAAAAGGGTTAAATATTTGGGGATATATTTGTCACCCTCAAATGTAAAGTTATATAAAAATAATTATGTTTTGTAATACTTTATGTTGCTTTAATTTAAAAATAATTATGAAAAGTTAACTGAGAAGAATTGTAGTAGTGAAAATGAATGTCTTGCTGAAATTTTGAAGGTCATGATTTGTTATCTGGTTGGTATGTATATTTATTGTGTGATAATAAGGTGGATAATGTGTCTAAGGTATATATTTTAAGATATGCTCTGTTGCGAGTTTGCAAAATGTATAGACATAAGTTAACTTGTAAGATACCTATATGGGTAATAATGAAAGACGCAATAGAAAATATAAACATGATGTGACTACATATAAGGAAATTTTAAGTTTGGAAAGGAATGTATGGCATTTGAAGCTGTATAATATCTTAAGAGAAGGAAAGATTGTATAAACTTGGTTTTAGTATGGAAAATTACAGGCCGGGTGGAAAGAAGATCAGAAAATTGGTTTTTTAATGACTGATGTAAATTTGGTAAAGTAAATTAGAGGTCGTTTTGTCTGTAATTGTTTTTATTGGGCATTATTTTTTTTTTTATTGAAAAGTTTTAAAATAAAATTTTCCTTTGAAAAACCCCCCTTCCCCCTCCCTCCTCCCCTCCCTACCTCCCCCCTATCTCCCCCCCTCCCCCTCTCCCTCCTCCCTCCCCTGCCTCCCACCCCTCTACTTCCCCTCCTCCCCCCCTCCCCCCCCCGACTTCCCAGAGCAAAATACAAGGTATATATCTAAAAAGCAATCATAAACAATCATATACTAACAATTATAAACTCTAAAATCCATCACTCTCTAGCTTATATAGAGTAAACCAATCCTTAACAATACTAAATATGTATAAAGAACTAAAATAAAAGAAAACTAGCATCATTCCCATCTATGTTCTTCCACAATTCACTATTACCTAGACATATTCTCACTTACACATCACAAGCACCTATCCCTATTAACCTCTCTAGCCAAAATAGGCTATAATAGATAGTTCTTACACAAATTAACCCGCATTAACCCACAAAACTTTCTTCCTCTTCCTCTGTAGTAGTTTTATTTCAGATGCTGGATGGTTCAATACCCCCTCAAAAGCCTCAGAAACCAGCTGCTTTAAATCTTCCTTAATATTCTCTTTTAGGCCTCTAATTCTAACAGCAAACTGCATCTGGTAAAATTGAGCCAAACTCTGTTCGCTATCCATTTTGTCTTTTAAATCTTCAATTTCCAATACTTTTGCTTCTAATATAGCATTCTTTTGAGTCAAGTCTTCCACTTGATCATCCAGCACCTCCACACATTTAGCTACTTTATGCACTGAGGACAAAATGTCTACCTTCATCTCTCTAAGTTTCTGCTCCATCCTTTCTTCCATTCTCTGCTCCAATTTCTCCAATTTCTCCTCCATCTGTGCAAATTTAACACCCATTGACTCCAAAATTAACTGGGTATGTTTTTCAAGATCCTTCGATGTCAATACATCAGGAGAATGCAACGCCTGCAGTAATGATTGTTGTTGCACCGGAGAATTTCCAGCACTCCGAAAAGTTCTAGGGGGAGGTTTAGCCGCCATCTTTTACTTACAATTGTGACTCACTTTCACTTTAAGTTTTAAGCATAGTCCATCAAGCTTGAGAGTAAAATAAAATAATCCTCTTCATCTCTCCACCTTTTCCTCTTGTACCGCTCTGCCTGCTCCTTTAAATCATAGTCCTTTCTTCAGGCAGGGATGGTTCGCAGACGCCTGGCTCTGCTCCAGGAAGTTCGGAGCAGAGACGACGGCCAGCTGGGAGCAACCCAGGCTTCGGGGGAGTTCGATCCTTCAGCCGCCCAAGCTCAAAGCTCAGGCGGCCTCGGAGAACTCTACCCCTACCTGGGGCCTCACCCCCTCCTCTTCTCCCGAGGAGGGGGCTTCAATTTCGCCCGAACAGCTGATTGGCGCTGTTTCGGGTGAAAAAACAAACAGCTGAGCCGCGGGCAGCCAGGGGAGGCTGTCTTCGGTGCCGCGCCGCCAGCGGAAGTCCGGCATTATTATTGACATTACAGTTGTGGACATTAAGCTGATGATGAATTTAATTACGGCAGTAAGACTTTTAGTAGGGCAATATTGGAAGAAGGAAGAACTGCCGACTATAGAAGAATGGACTGTAAAAGTTTCCAACCTGGCGGAAATGGCAAAGATCTCAGCGTACTTGAAAGGGGTCGGTTCTCTCGCCTCTCCTGTTCAACATCTACATGAAACCGCTGGGTGAGATCATTCGTGGTTTTGGAGTTGGGTATCATCAATATGCCGATGATACCCAACTTTTCTTTTCGACCCCAAACCACCCCAGTGATGCCCTCGCTGTGATGTCCCGTTGCCTGGAGGCGGTTCGGGTCTGGATGGGGAGGAACAGACTTCAACTCAACCCTGACAAGACTGAGTGGCTGTACATTCCGGCATCCCGGGACATTCAAAATGTTCCATCTCTTTCAATGGGGGGTGAGCTCTTACCCCCCATGGATAGGGCTCGCAACTTGGGAGTCCTCCTAGATTCACGGCTTACCCTGGAAGATCATATAGTGGCCGTGACTAGGGGGGCTTTCGCCCAGGTTCGCCTGGTGCGCCAGTTGCGGCCCTATCTGGACCGGGAGGCCTTATGTACGGTCACTCATGCGCTCGTGACCTCTCGCCTTGACTACTGTAATGCTCTCTACATGGGGCTTCCCTTGAAGACCACTCGGAGGCTCCAACTGGTGCAGAATGCGGCCGCGAGAGTTGTCTTGGGAGTTTCCCGGTACTCCCATGTTACACCTTTGCTCCGCGAGCTGCATTGGCTACCAGTTGTCTTCCGGGTGAGGTTCAAGGTCTTGGTTATGATCTTCAAGTCCTTACATGGCATGGGTCCGGGTTACCTCAGGGACCACCTGCTGCCGGCGTCAACTTCCCTCCGCCCAGTACGTGCCCACAGAGAGGGCCTCCTCAGGGTGCCTCCGGTCAGGGAATGCCGACTGGTGGCCCCCAGGGGGAGGGCCTTCTCTGTGGGCGCTCCGGCATTATGGAACCAATTGCCGGTGGAGCTCCGGATGGCATCAGACCTCCGAACCTTCCGTCGCGGGTTGAAGACCCACTTATTCGAATTAGCTGGTCTGGCCTGATGGGGGATTATGGGTTTTAAATTTGGTTTTTTTAGTATTGTATTATTGTTTTTAACTGGGCATTGATTTAATTTCTTTTTAACTTTTGTACCGTTATTTATATATGCCCTGTGAACCGCCCTGAGTCCCTAGGAAGAAGGGCGGTATAGAAATCAAATAAAACATAAACATAAACATAAACATATATTGTGGAGTAAATATGGGACTAAAAAGCTTTATCTAGTATTTGAATAATTATTGATGTGATATTTATACTGCTTGTGGTTATTTTATAAGAGTTAAAGTGCGATAGATTTAATAGTTTATGGTTGTTTGCATAAGGTAGATTATGATTGTTTGTATTTTTATACCCTGTATCTAGCTCTGGGAAGTCGGGGAGGGGTGAGGGTGAAGGGAGGGAGGGGCTGGGGAGGGTTGGGGAGTGGGAAGGGGGTTGGGAGGGGTTGTGTTTTGTTAAAAATAAAATGTATTGTAAAACTTTTCAATAAAAAAAGCTGCAAGATGTTTCATTAAGATAAACTTAACATAAGATAAAGGGGAAAATATTAATTAATTATTATTGGTAGCAGGGAGTTCTGTAATGAGACCATTTAGCTAAGAATATAATGTATTTTTAAGTATTTTAATGGATATTCAGCAGTTGTCAATCCCTACTGGAAGTTTTGACAAGTTTTTCTTTTTCTTTCTTAATGGTTATCAACTAGTCTTTGCTTAATAATAGTATCCCTACTTTCCACTAGTTAAGGCATACTTGTTTTCTGAAACTTTATCTCTTGTAGTTTATGGCTAAGACAGTGGCCCCCAACTTTTAGGGCACCAGTGACTGGTTTCATGGAGAAAGGTTTTTCTGTGGACCAGAGGGGGCATGGTTTTGCATGCTGCCTGCATCCCTTGGATGTGGCTTTGCTTGTTTGTGTGGCCTAGTTGCTGGCATGCAACAATCCAATGCTGGGCTGTTGGGATCCCTGGGCTAAGATAAATTATTTTTTATTTATATTAGGCACAGAAACTGTAAGATGTGCTCTACTCAGTTCTTGTTTCAATTCCAAATAAAGATTACTTATGTTACTATTATATTCTTTCAATACTCTGATCCTTAAAGATTTCAAGATTATGTGTATGAAAAGATGTAGGCCATAGGAAAAATGTTCAGTTTAAATCCTACATCAAAATCTTCTGATGCTGAATATCTTTGTTCTAATCCTATAAGCTTGAGAGTAAATTCTAGTTATTTAATCACCCTTATGTACTCAAAACATTATTTTGAGTGTTTAGCTTTATAATGGGAATCTGTATAGTTTGTAACATAGAAAAATCAGGAACTAAGAATAATGTACTGCTTGTTTAATTAATTAATAATTATATTACTTCAGCTTATGCACCACTTCCTTCTAAATGTGAAATTTGGTTTATTAATTTTAAATTTCTAATGTACAATCTGCAAAAGTGCTGGACTGATACACAATTCAGCTGTGGTTTGGGACATCTGAGGCCATTACTAGCTTCATGATTCATGCATAGTCTTTCTAAAAGCCACCTTCATTAACCTCCTCAATCCTGATCTGGGGATAATAGCAACCTATATCTCAAAATTTATCATGGAGAGAATGAAATATATTTCAAAAATTTCTTTCAAGTGGTCTATAAATATTCAACACCAGCACTTTCATTGGCCTTTGTACCACAAAGTTTCATAAAGTTTCATAACAAAAAAAGCTTCTTTCAACATGTAAAAAACAAGAAAAAAGTTAAGGAAATGATTGGTCCATTGGTGGAAGAAAATGGCAAGAAGGTGACAAGCAATAACGAAAAAGCAGAACAACTCAACCCGTTTTTTGCACCCGTGTTTACACTAAGGGAAAAAACAGTCCAACCTATCAAAAATAGTACCATAAAAACAGATTAGAAACACAAGTTAAGATAGGCAAGAAAATGGTAAGTGAGCACCTGTCCACCCTAGATAAGTTCAAATCACTAGGACCAGATGGACTACAACCCAAGGTTCTGAAGGAACTGGCAGATGTGATCTCAGAACCACTGAATTACATCTTTCAAAGATTCTGGAGCATTAGGGAACTACCAGAGGACTAGAAAAAAACTGAAATAGTTCCCATCTTCAAAAAAAGGAAAAAAATTGGATCCAGGAAACTACAGACCTATCAGCCTGACCTCAATACCTGGGAAAATCTTGGAAAAGATAATCAAGCAACAAATCAGCGAACACCTAGAGGCAAACAAAGTCATTACCAAAAGCCAACATGGGTTTGTCAAAAACAGATCATGCCAGACAAATTTTATTGCATTCTTTGACCAGGTGACAAAATTAGTGGACCAGAGGAATATTGTGGATATAATTTACTTGGACTTCAGTAAGACATTTTATAAAGTAAACCACAACTTACTACTTGATAAGATAGAAAAATGTGGGTTAGACAGCATCACCACCAGATGGAGTCGGAGCTGGCTGACTGGCCATACTCAGTGTGTGGTCCTCAATGGAACTGCATCTACATGGAAGGAAGTGTGTAGTGGGGTGACTCAGGGCTTTGTTCTGAGCCTAGCGCTCTTCAATATCTTCATCAATGATTTGGATGAGGGGATAGATAGGGAACTCATCAAATTTGCAGATGACACCAAGCTGGCAGGAATAGCCAATACTCCAGAAGATAGGCTTAAGATACAGAAGGATCTAGACAGATTTGAACATTGGACACTATCTAACAAAATGAAATTCAGTGGTGAAAAAAGTAAGGTTCTATATTTAGGCAAGAAAAACTAAATGCCCAGGTATAGTATAGGTGGTACCTTGCTCAATAGTAGCAACTGTGAGAGGTATCCTGGAGTCCTAGTGGACAATCACTTAAATATGAGCCAGCAATGTGCTTCAGCTGCCAAAAAAGCCAACACAGTGCTAGGCTGCATTAACAGAGGAATAAAATCAGAATCATGTGAAGTGTTAATATCACTTTACAATGCCTTGGTAAGACCACCCTTGGAATACTGCACCCAGTTTTGGTAACCACAACGTAAAAAAGATGTTGAGATTCTAGAAAGAGTACAGAGAAGAGCAACAAAGATGATTAGGGGACTAGGTTAAAACATATAAGGAATGGTTGCTGGAATTGGGTATGTCTAGTTTAATGAAGAGAAGGACTAGAGGTGACATGATAGCTATGTTCCAATATCTCAGGAGTTGTCACAAAGAAGAGGGAGTCAAGCTATTTTCTAAAGCACCTGAAGGCAGGACAAGAAGCAACGGATGGAAACTAACAAAGAGAGAATCAACATAGAATTAAGGGAGAAATTTTGTGACAGTTAGAACAATTAATCAGTGGAACAACCTGCCTCCAGAAGCTGTGAATTTTTCAACACTGGAAGTTTTTAAGAAGAGACAGGACAGCCATTTGTCTAAAATGGTATAAGGCTTAAGGGACTGGACTAGATGACCTCCATGGTCCCTTCCAACTTACTATTATTATTATTATTATTATTATTATTATTATTATTATTATTATTATTATTATTATTATCATCATCATCACATTCATCCAGATGTTCAGACCGGATCTGGCATTTTTGTCTACCTATCGAGTCGTTTTGGGATTGTTATTTTATTATTGTTGTTGTCGTTATTTTATCAATGGCAAATATTAATGTATCAGCATCAGTAAATATTATTAACAATTTCATATTAATAACAATTGCTTGGATTTATATTATGCTTTATCTGCTATTCCAAGACTTCCTGCAGGTTATTTTAATAATCTTTTAAAAACTTAGTAAGGTAGGCATCCACTTTGCAGAACATGATAATTATTGGCTTCCAATTATCACTAGAGTACAACAATTTTGGGAAAAAATATTCTTTTTTTAAAAAAAGATAGTTCCTGGTTGTAAAAAGCTATGTTTTGAGAGAACCAAAGAAGAGTTGATATATAATGGTGAGTTATAAATGGGAGAAAATTGGTATAATTTATTTTAATTTTATTTCAATTCAGCAGTTTGCAGTAAAGTTGGCCAGTGTCAAGAAGGATTAAAGTAGTTAATTTGAGATGCAAGAAACAGAATTCTCTAAGATGGGTAGATAACAATGATAAATGTTTCGGGAAGATATTTTGGAAACATTTAGGGCAATTGATGCAAAATGTAAAGGCAGAAAAGATTCACAACCCCCCTCCCCAACAATTCCAGTGGTTACATATGATCATCTTTAATTAAAGATAGATAAGAACAGAGACACACCATTGAGTGTGTTAACTTTTTAAAAGTAATATACACTAAAATAGAAACAGAACCAAGATAAAAAATGGGCAGGGCTTAAAATAAGTTTAAATTAAATTAAAATTCAGAATTTTAATGTAAATACTGTTTTTAATATCTTCCCATGCTCATTAAGAGTTACAATCTTACAGTTATAGTTGGCAAGGGTCAGAGGTCACATTCCAATGGTTGTGCATCTTTTAGAACAAACTGAATCTAAATAATGCAATGACAGCTGTATACTATAATAATTCTCGTGTCTTTAACTAGGTGAATCATGCATCATAGAGCAGAATTTTGCCAACAAAGTTACCTGAAATTGGCTAATTTACAGAATGCCAGGTCTATTATTTGCAAGGGAATGACATTTGGGAAAGTTGTGGCTGCTTCAGTGTTGCTGGATTCCTGCTACTTCAGCATTGCTGAGCTGTTGCTGCTTCAGTGCTACCCTGCTGCTGCTGTAATTATATGATCTTCATTTTCAATGTTCTGTGACAATTTTCTAGCCCAAAGGTGTCAAACTGCCAGCCCACAGGCTAGATGCATCATAGCAAAACTGCACCCATCCCATTGCCAGCAACAAAAGTCCGGTGGTGGTGCGGCGCCGGAGACAGCCTTTTCGGGCTACCCGCAGCTCAGCTGTGTTGTTTTCACCCGAAACAGCGCCGATCAGCTGTTCGGGTGGATTGGAAGCCCCCTCCTTGGGAGAAGAGGAGGGGGTGAGGCCCCAGGTAGGGGTTGAGTTCTCCGGGGCCGCCTGAGCTTAAAGCTTGGGCGGCTGAAGGATTGAACTCCCCCGTAGCCTGGGTTGCTCCCAGCTGTTCAGCGTCTCTGCTCCGGGATTTTTGGAGCGGAGCCAGGCGTTTGCGACCACCCCTGCCAGAAGGAAAGACCATGGAATAAAAGGAGCAGGCAGAGCGGTACAGGAGGATAAGGTGAAGAGGACTTTTATTTTTACTCTCTAGCTTAATGGACTTTATAAACTTAAAGTGAAAGTGCGCAACAAGTGAAAGTAAAAAGATGGCAGCTAAACCTCCCTCAAAAACTCTTCGGAGTGCTGGAACTTCCCTGGTGCAACAGACATCGTTGCAAGCTTTGCTTCCTCCTGCTGCATTGACATCGAAGGATTTACAAGATGCTCTTGAAAAACAAGCCCAGGTAATTTTGGAATCACTGGGTGATAAACTGGCAAAGGTGGAGGAGAAATTGGAGAAATTGGAGGAGAGAATAGAAGAGAGGATGGAAGAGAAGTTCAGTGCGATGAGGGTAGACATTTTGTCTACAGTGCATAGTGTGGCTGAATGTGTGCAAGATCTGGATGAAAAAGTGGAAGACCTGACTCAAAAGAATGCCATATTAGAAGTAAAGGTACTGGAGAATGAAGATTTAAGAGACAAAATGGACAGAGAACTGAGTCTTGTTCAATATCATCAGATGCAGTATGCTGTTAGAATCAGAGGCTTAAAAGAAAATATTAAGGAAGACCTAAAGCAGCTGATTTCTGAGGCTCTGGAAGCAGTATTGGGTCAGCCAGCATCTGAAATAAAGGGATGCATGGATAAAGTGTTTCGTGTAAATTCATGGATTGCTAGACAGAGAAAGCTACCTAGAAATGTGGTGGTTTATTTTGCAAAGAGGGAAACTAGAGATGAAGTTATTCAAGCTGCCTATGATACTAAAGTTGTGATTGCTGACCAAGAAGTTTTGGTTTTAAAAGAAATTCCTCCAAAGATTTTAAGGAGAAGGAAGGATTTTGCATTTCTTGTGCAGGAACTCAAACAACGTGATATAAGGTTCAGATGGGAGATTCCAGTTGGATTGGTGGTGATGCATGAAGGCAAAAGGTACCGTCTGGTTACTGTGACACAGGCGCGTGATTTTTACAATAATGTTTTAAAAGCAACCCCACTATCACTTCTGGAAGCTGCAAAGGGATCTGGAGAAGGAAAACCTCAAGAGGCTGAAGCTGGACAGACAGAGGAGAATGGTGCTGGAGGAGATCAAGCTATAACTTCTTTGGCTGATCCTGGAGAGCAGAGGGTGCCGCGTGCCGCTTTACAACGAGCAAAAAAAATAAAAGAACAAGATCAGCAGAAGTTTATGGAACTTTCAAAACGTACTTACAGCCAAGCAGTGGGAGGAGCACGGCCCAAAGGAGATAGTGGGCCTATTAAAGATGTGCTCCAACAGCTTTGGGATGACATGCATGGCGACTAAATTTTTAACTTGGAACGTTAATGGACTAAATTCACCACAGAAGAGGAAGAAAGTTTTTCAATATTTAAAACAATTCAAGATAGATGTTATATGTTTGCAAGAAACACATATTAGGGTTATGGACCAAAAGTATTTATCGAACTCAAGGTTGGGCACGCAATTTGTTGCTTCTGCAATGAATAAGAAAAATGGAGTGGTTGTTTATGTTAAAAGTGCTTTAACAGCGGACTTAATTGAAGCAGATAAGCATGGAAGATACGTTATGATAGAGTTGCTGTTAGAAGGTAAAAAGACGCTTTTAGTTGGATTATATGCTCCTAATCAACAACAAGCTGATTTTTTTAGTTTACTTCACACAAAGCTTACTCAGTTGGATTATAAATCGTTTATTTTTATGGGGGACTGGAATGGTGTTTTGGATGTACAGATGGACAAGGCTGGTTCTTTTTTTGTTGGGAATAATTACAGATGCTATGGTTGTGGACACTAAGCTGATGTTGAATTTAATTACGGCAGCAAGACTCTTAGTAGGTCAATATTGGAAGAAGGAGGAACTGCCGACTATAGAGGAATGGACTTTAAAGGTTTCTGACCTGGCAGAGATGGCAAAGATCTCGGCTTATTTGAAAGATCACTTGCAAGAACGTTATGTTATGGAGTGGAGAAAATGGATTGAGTATATCCAGAACAAATATGGGACTAAGAAGTTTCATGTAGCATTTGAATAAGTCTTCCTTTCTTTTCTCTTTTTTCTCTCTTTTTTTATATATTTTATATTAATAGTATTTGTAGTTATCCTATATGAGCTAGAGAGTGATAGATTTTAGAGTTTATGGTTGTTAGCATATGGATGTTTATGATTGTTTTTTTTTGTTTTTTATACCTTGTACTTAGCTCTGGGAAGTCGGGGGGGAGGGGTAGGGAGGGAGGGATAGGGGAGGGGTAGGGGGGATTGTTAAAGATAAAATGTATGATAAAACTTTTCAATAAAAAAAAAGTCGTGATATGTCGCGAATTTGACACCCCTGTTCTAGCCACCCATGCAAATATTCTGAACCCTCTGAGCAGCTGCTATTTACTTTTCTTTACTGAAGGGAAAGGAAGGAAATGAAAGGCAGCCCCAAAGGTGCTTTTTCAAAAGGCAACTGGACTTTCTTGTTTTTTCTTTGAAGACATTTCGCTTCTCATCCAAGAGGTTTCTTCAGAATCTCTCCATAAAAGGAAAGGGAGAAACAAGAAGAATGGAAGGAAGGGAGAAACAGGGAAGAAAGAATTCCTACACAATATTCCCAGCCCATGCCATCCCTGACAACCTTCATTCACCTGAGGCTCCCCACCACATGGCTTCTCTCACTATGCAGTACCTCCTGCATACTCATACCATCACCATGTGTCTTCCCTGACCCATGTGCATCTCACAGACTTTCCAACCTGTACTTTCCCTCTGCCCACCTTCCTTGAGTCATGGAGTACCTCTTGTGCATGACACACCGCCTTCCCAACCTGTGTTCTCCTGCCTTTCCCCAGCTCTTGCAGAACCTTTTGCATTCTGTCCCATGCTATCCTTGCATATTGAATGAATGAATGAACCTTTATTCATGCCCCCACCCCCAACTTACAGTGACACAAACCCTCCTTATTGTTACACCCTGTGATCTAATTGCACAATGCACCGGCCTCGCAAGTCAATTATGCATAAAGTTTATAAAATTCCATGTGGTCCAAATGGTCCAAAACCCACTACACAATAGTGGTGACGAGGATGGGATGCTGTTTCGTTCAGAGCTGAATCACTAGCTGATTTCGTTCAGAGCTGAAGTCACTAGGGACTGAGGGAAGAGATATCTCTCCCTAAATCTATTCTAACGAAGCAGTATCCACTGGATCGGACACAGCATGGCAAAACTCAGCCAGATCTATGAATTCGACTTCAGCCAGCCCGAACGCTGGGAGTCACATCTGGGATAGGTCAAAGGGTACCTACTGGTTAACCGGATCATGGAAGACCAGTTTAAAGTGGCAGCCTTGCTGTGCCTCAGTGGACCAAACATATACGATGTGGCTGTCAGGTTGTGTTCACCGGCGCACATCACATCTGTTTCCTACAAGGACCTCACGGACAAACTAAGTGGGCATTTTATGCCAAAGAGGTCTAAAATGTTCTGGCGGTTCCATTTCGCCCAGCGGATGCAGATACCAGATGAAGCGATGGCTAAATACATTGCAGCCATGAGACAAGCCGCCTGTCTTTGTAAGTTCCCCAATCTTGAAGAAAGAATACGTGACCAGATCATATTAGGACTAAGGGACAACCGGCTGCATCAAAAAATACTCGCAAAACCATCCATGACTCTACAAGAGCTCCTGGATGAGGTAATGGCCCATGAGGCATCCAGCGGCTCAGATCAGCCCACACACCAACCCAGCAGCAGCTTAGAAGGTACAGTCCACCAGGAGAGCGCTGCATACGGTGGAAGCGGGGAAGCGGTCGAGGAAGAAGAAATTGATGCCGTACTTCAAAGGTTAGGGAAACACCTAACGTGGCACAACAACGATGGAAGCCAGTGGAAGACCATGTCGGCCAACAAATACACTGGTTGCAGCTGCAGCAGCTGCAGAGGAAACATCCAAAAATGTGCCAGCTGCAGAGGGAATCACCCGAGAGCAACCTGCAAGTTCCAAACCACAAAATGCCATTCCTATGGCAAGATGGGACACATCCAAGCTGTCTGCCAGAATTACAACTGGGACAGCCAGCATGAACTTCAATCTTTGGATGCAGCGCTAAAAGGTACTGAGCCCCCCCCAGCAAACACCTCCTAAATTTTGTGAGAGCAGGAGGACTATTTCTCACACAGAAATCCACCGTCTGCTCACCCCAAAAATTAAACTAGAGGTCCACCTGCAAGGTGTACCTTGCAAGATGGAGCTCGACTCTGGTTCCGCAGTCTCAATAATTTCTTATGAGACTTTTAAAGTGGCTTGTGGCCGGAGCAAGCGGTGAATTCCATTGAAACCCACCAGCATACAGTTGTCCGATTTCCAGCACACCCCTATTAAAATCAAGGGGGAGGCCACCATTTTAGTGGGATTTAAGGGACGCGGTGGCTCAGTGGGTTAGGACGCTGAGCTTGTCGATCGGAAGGTCGGCAGTTTGGCGGGTCGAATCCCGAGTGCCGCGTAGCAGAGTGAGCGCCTGTTACTCGTCCC
>NC_139517.1:63161055-63383555 GCF_947247035.1 Vipera ursinii | reverse complement strand
AATCTTTTCAGTTTTAAGGAAAAACCCAGATCTTCAGTAAAAATAGAAAGTAAAGAATAGAAAATAGAAAATCTTTTAGTCCACAAACTTTAGGAAATAAAATTCCTATTGGGATCCAATGATTTTTTTCAACATTTTAAACTCCCCATTTTAAACTTATCTATTAGAAGTTTTTCTTGATTAATTTCATTTATTTAAACAATCTCCTTGCCTAATTTCAGTGAAAATAAAGAAAGTTTTGGGACTTCTAGTTTGCTGATGTTGCTGCCATGGATGCTTGGAAGATGAGCTCCATCTTCTGCCTATAGTTTCACATTGCTGGGAGACCCTGAAAAGGGTCAAAAGTTGCCCTGTAGAGGCTACCAGCAAGAAGGACCCCTTGCTGGATCATGGGAGAGTGGAAGCTCTCCCACTAGAGCTGGCACAACCCTCCAAACTGGTAGACAAAATAACCAGCCATAGCAATATGGCCCATCACTAGGCTGTGGACAGCCAAAGTCACACTTACCACCAGGTAATTGTAAAGCAGCGTGGAAGAGACTGGGTGAGATCTGCCTCTCTTAAATCCTAATTGCTTTTTTTGCCTACACAAGCTGCTAAATTATTTTTTCCCTTCTGGAGAGGGAAGGGGGAATTTAGCCCTCCCTCTAGAAACAGCAGTCTTGTGACTTTATGGTGAAAAGCAAGAGAAATGTAATTTCTCCCAAATTCCCATTGCTTTTATTATCAGAGCACTCAACACACTTTTAGTTTTCTTCCAATGGATCATATTCCATTCTAAGAAAGCCTAGCCAACATTTATAGAAACTTAAATTGTATTGAATCTGAAATACACATTTCTGTTTATGCACACTTTTTATTAAAATAAATTAATATAAATTTGGTTTTGCACTATGCAGTAAAATAAAATAATAAAACACTTAGCATACTGTAGCTAAATTTAACTGACTTGGTTTTAGTCTTTTAAGTATAGTAAGAAATAGACTTCTTGATTTCTACTGAACTTACTAATGATACTTCACTCCTAGTAGATAACACTTTAATTCAATTTCTATGGTCTGTGAATCTTCAACAGGTGGCCTATGATTTATGCTTTTAAAAAAGCATTGAAATTAACTGCATCAGACATTTTTTCCTACCTTAATTTGTAAAGCATAGTGTATTCAGTAATCAAAATATATGGTCATAACGTCAGGTGGAGTACATATAAAGTATATTGGAGCCTGCTATTAATGTTCTTTTTTTCTATTTCCTTTTTTTAAAGTCTTCATTCCTTTATTTATAGTTCACCATATGAGAGATCGCTTTCACTACTTCTGTTCCTTTCTCTATGGTTATTTAGGCAGAAACACATTTTTCCTATACAAATATAAATGAACCATAAAACAGATACTAAAAAAGCTGTAACTCTTACTTGAAAGTTAAATTAAACACTCTCTCAGTGTCATTGGTGGATTTATACAGCACATGCAATGGGGCCATTTAAAGGTCTGCTATATCATGTGAATTAAGAAATTTCAGGAGCAGGACTCAACAGTACTGCTTTATAAATGTTATATATTACATAATATTTATTAAACTATTAGTATTATTAATTTTATATTATAAAATATATTATAATATATTTAATAATAATTATATTAATATTATTAAATATCAGCTTTATATTATTAGTACTGCTTTGTAAAGCCTTAGTAAGACCACACCTGGAATACTGCATCCAGTTTTGGTCAACAAATTTTAAAAAAAAGTTGTTGACACTTTGGAAAAAGTACAAAGAAGAGCAACTAAGATGATTAAAGGCCTGGAGACTAAAATATTTGAAGAATGGTTGCAGGATTTGGGTTTGGCTAGCCTAGAGAAAAGAATGCTTAGGGAGGACATGATAGCAGTATTCCAGTATTTGAGAGGCTGCCACAAGGAGGAGGGGGTCAATTTATTTTCCAAAGCACCAGAGGGAAGGACAAGAAACAATGGATAGAAACTAATCAAGGAGAGAAGAAACCTGGAATTAAGGAGAAACTTCCTAACAGTGAGGACAATTAACCAATGGAACAGCTTACTCTCAGATATTGTCGGCGCTCTATCACCGGAGGTTTTTAAGATGAGACTGGACAGTCACTTGTCTGGAATAGTATAGGGCTCCTGCTTGAGCAAGGGGCTAGACTAGAACACTTCCAAGGTCCCTTCCAACTCTGTTCTAATTCTAACAATGTCAAAGAACCATGAAATTAATTCTGAGTGATTTATTCTGTGTCAGACCATGTTATGCAAATATAGAAAAGAGAATTAATACTACATTTTGGTTTCTTAACATAGAGATGAAAGCACTGAACAGCTTTGCTAAAATAAATCATTTTTTCAGGCACCATTTCTGAATTTTTAAGAGTTTGAAAGGTTAAGAAACATGGTTCCACTTTCCAATTTGTCACCAAGTTGGTACTGAAAGTAATCTGAATTGGGGATTGCAGATCTCAAATTGAGGAGGGGAAAGAATGATTCCTACTAGTAAAACAAAAGAGGAAATTGATATTAACTACATTAATAATTTAATATTAAAGAACATAGGAAAAACAGGCTGTTGCCTTTGTTGGTATTTTTATCTAAAAGTGCAGGAAATTATAAAGGTCACTCTTTCAATATAAATAGATATTTTAGGCAAACTATTTCTTCTCCTGTGTCTTGTAATTTTTTTCTCATGCTTCTGCCCTGTGGTAGACAAAGCAATTAAAGGAAGCTTCTGTTTAAAGTTTAATTATTATCTGCTTAAATACATTTTAATACCACTCTCTTTATTGAAATCAATTCATATTACCATATATCTGCAATTTAAATTAACTTTGAGATGAAGTACACTCTTTGGTTGATTAACATTCAAGAAAATCATCAAAGTGTTTGTAAGGACTCACTTCAATCTACACCTTAAGAAGACAGAACTCTTGGAAATAGTTTCTTCCAACAGGAATCTTTATTAAGAGAAATTAACTGAAAGCATGCTAGACTGGATCTGGTGAGTCCTCCCCACCATTCAATGTTTTAAAGTGTTCCCAAGCAGCCCCCCAACCCACAGTTATTCTGGGCAATCCAAACCGGCAGATTCTAGGTGTTTATTTCAGGAAAAATAATATCAGTCTGGCTCCCTTGGCAGGATCATTCAATCCCTTTATTGCCCAGACTCCAAGTGTTGTATCTTTCCCCCTCCCCTTTTCTCTTGCTGTTGGTAAAGGGAAGAGCTTCAGAGAAGCATAGGATGAAAGGCAGATGGTTACATTGTTATGTTTAGTATACCCAGAGTGAATCAACAAAAGGTTACTTTGTAGTGAAGACAGGAAGTGAAAGTAGTAAAAGTCCCCATGCATACCTCTCCCCTTTTTTAGTATTTCAGAATCCAGGAGGCAGTAAGGGTTGAATTTTTAATCAGAGAAGATAGATAGAATGAAATATAACTGGATTCTGACAGTATTTATTATGCCTTCTATTTTTTTATGGAATTAGAGAACTACAGTAGGTTGGGATAGTGGTTAAGATATCATGCTAGAAAGTAGGAAATTGAGAGGCACAAGACCAGTTGGGTAACCTTGGGCTAGTAACTTTCTCCCAGTATTAGGAAAGAGGTGCTGCCAAATCACTTGTGAAAAGTCCAGGGACTTGTCCAAGTAGACTCTGATAATTAATTGAATAAATGGTAAGAAAAGGAACAAATTAGTAAAATAATGAGCAGCTAACTCATGGATAGAATTCCTATCCCCCCCTCCCGAGGCTGCAATTGGAAAATAAAACTTTAAAGTTCATTTTAGCAGAAAAAAATTGCTTTATTTCTGATTTCTCTTTGCTAAATAGTGATTATCTTAAGAGTATTTTCAAATCTGACATTTTTGTTAGGCATTCTGTAGATCACCTAAATAACATTTAAGGTTTAAAAAATCAAATAGATTACAAGAAGTCTTGAGGAACTAAAAATAAAATAACCCAAAACTATTTATCTTAAGGCAGGATAAGGTGCTTCCTATATATATAGCCAATTCTTTTGGAAATCTGAATGTTTGGAAAGTTCATTGCACAAACTCAATGTGTTTCAAGATGGTTTTATGACAGTCCCTCCTGCTAAAATTCTGACCTGTGTGAACATTGTAGAAAACTTTGCACCTGCTGCAAGGCTTGATAGAGATTGGTATTTTGCTTTCCTTGATAGCAGATAGAAAAAAAGAGATAACTTCTTTGCCAGGAATTGTAACAGTTGCAAAATAAATATATATATCCTTCAGTAGCTTGTGAGAGTAACATTAAAATAATAACAAATTAAATTGAATTCAGGGCCATCTTTTATCCAGCAAAGTTATTATGATGAGATGACAGAAGCAGCCAGAAAGAAATTGGATTTTCTAAATATCTGCTGTGCCAACCTGGCTGAATATCTTATTCTGAGGTGACTAACATGAGCCAGATGAGCGCTAAAATTGAAGCTCATTGAGAATATTGAAGGAAGCAATCAACCTGGTAGTAGGAAGTTGGCCTGAAGTAAATTCTTGGCCTCTGTAGGAAGAGACAACTTGATTTTCCATATCAGTATTTCTTTTTTACACTTGGTTGTGTATCAGGTTAAAGTTGCACCCACATCTGTTTTCTTGCACCCACATCTGTTTTCTTTCTTTCTTAACCTAACACTAATGAATTATGTGGGGAATTCATTATAGACCTTTGAAATGCTGAGAAAATGACTTCATAATATTTTAAACAGAAGTTGATAAATATTAAGACTGAGATCTCAAAGGAAATTAAATTGAAACTAGACATCTAGCAAGACATTCTCACAATAACAATCCCATGTCTCTTTATTTTCCTAGTAATGTGCAATAATACAAAATAAATAATGTGATACCATCACATTTTCCATCTTATCTTATTTCAAAGTTTGGACATTCCTGGGTAAAGTATAATGACATCATTTATTAATTGTCTTTAGCAATCACATTGCTGAATAACCTTTCCACAAATATCACCCAGATAATATTCAGCCAATCAGATAAGTACATTAATATGTAGGAAAAATAACAGTGCAGCAAAGCATTAAAACAATTTTAAAAATAACATTAAAATATTACTCATGTTATGCATTTTATATCATTACAGAAGGGGAAAAAAAGAAAAGGGAAAGAGATTATACCAGCTGTAACAGAGATTTGATCTTTGCTAAATGTTCTTTTATTTGACTTAAGATGCCCAAAGACTCACAATACAGTTTTATAAAATTATTCAAATATTCATTTGATTTATTGGTTTATTGCTAAATTATTTATTTATGGCTGAGATTTTTGTCCTTATTTCATTCCATAACCAACACAAAGTAATAAATACAGAGAAGGAAACTAGTATACGTGATTGATGTCTTCAGTTTCAGCAATTTTTGCTTTTATATGGTACTTTCAATAGGAGTTATTAATTCTAGCTGATTTATGGCAATCCTTAACCACATTATGACAGTGTCAAGAAAATAATCTGCCTTTACTCTACTAATAGGATTAAACTGTTTTGGGGAAAAGAAATAAAGAAAATGATGCTAAAAAAGGTCAAAATGGTAGTAATACTGTATATTTGCAAATGGTAAAGTCATTGACAGCCAGAGGTATATTTCAACATGCATGAAAGAGAGTGTGAAGTAGACATGAAATTCAAGATGAATTTCAGTTTTAACCCTTCTATATCTTGGTTACTGAATAATAATGATTTACTCTGATCTTAGTCTTGTCTGGATTATAGTCTAATTTAGACTATAAATGTAAAGTTAGATCAATGTGAATTGTTAATCGTGACCTGAGCTCTATTGATTTTGTGAGAACTAAATGCAGCTAGCTTAAATGGACCTAACCCACTGTGTTTTCTGACAACTATGTTGCTGTTACTTGTACTATGTGATTCCAGTTGGAGTTTCTTTCTGCCAAAAATAAAAGTGTATGGAAGTTTTCTAACTTCTGGAAATACTGTAATGGTCAGAATGTCTGTTTATCATGTTTTTTTAAAAAGGATACACTTTAATACTTAGTGAAAACTAGCTTCTTGTTTAACCATTGCATTTTAAAGCTGCTTCTAATTCATTCAACAAAGTTTTTAAAAATGTGTTGCCTGATTTCATGATACTTATGTGGGCATTTATCATATAAAAATATAATAACAAGATATTATGGCAAATAAACTTTGTTGTTGTTGTTAGTTGCGAAGTCGTGTCCGACCCATCGCGACCCTATGGACAATGTTCCTCCAGGCCTTTCTGTCCTCTACCATCTTCTGGAGTCCATCTAAGCTCACGCCTACTGCTTCAATGACTCCATCCAGCCACCTCATTCTCTGTCGTCCCCTTCTTCTATTGCCCTCAATCTTTCCCAGCATTAGGCTCTTCTCCAGTGAGTCCTTCCTCCTCATTAGGTGGCCAAAGTATTTGAGTTTTAGCTTCAGGATCTGGCCTTCTAAAGAGCAGTCAGGGTTGATCTCCTCTAGGACTGACTGGTTTGATCGCCTTGCAGTCCAAGGGACTCGCAGGAGTCTTCTCCAGCACCATAGCTCAAAGGCTTCAATTCTTTGGTGCTCAGCCTTTCTTATGGTCCAGCTTTCACTGCCATACATTGCACCTGGGAAGACCATAGCCTTGACTATACGCACTTTTGTTGACAGGGTGATGTCTCTGCTTTTTAGTGTGCTGTCTAGATTTGCCATGGCTTTCCTCCCAAGGAGCAAGCGTCTTTTAATTTCTTGGCTACCGTCCCCATCTGCAGTGATCTTGGAGCCCAGTAAAATAAAATCTGTCACTACCTCCATTTCCTCCCCATCTATTTGCCAGGAATTGAGAGGGCCGGATGCCATGATCTTGGTTTTCTTAATGTTAAGTTTCAACCCAACTTTTGCACTCTCCTTCTTCACCCGCAACACGAGGCTCTTTAGTTCTTCTTCACTTTCTGCCATTAGAGTGGTATCATCTGCATATCTTAGGTTGTTGATGTTTCTTCCGGCAATCCTAATTCCAACTTTTGATTCATCTAGCCCTGCCTTTCTCATGATGTGCTCTGCATATAAGTTAAATAGGCAAGGCGACAGTATACAGCCTTGCCGGACTCCTTTCCCAATTTTGAACCAGTCAGTGGTTCCGTGTCCAGTTCTCACTGTTGCTTCTTGGCCCGCATATAGGTTTCTCAAGAGACAAATAAGATGGTCTGGTATGCCCATCTCTTTAAGGACTTGCCACAGTTTGTTATGATCCACACAATCAAAGGCTTTAGCATAGTCAATGAAGCAGAAGTAGATGTTTTTCTGGAACTCTCTAGCTTTCTCCATGATCCAGCGTATGTTAGCAATTTGATCTCTAGTTCCTCTGCCTCTTCGAAATCCTGCCTGTACTTCTGGTAGTTCTCGATCCACATACTGCTGGAGTCTAGCTTGTAGAATTTTAAGCATAACTTTACTAGCATGAGAAATGAGTGCAATGGTGCGATAGTTTGAACATTCTTTGGCACTGCCTTTCTTTGGAATTGGAATGTAAACTGATCTTTTCCAATCCTGTGGCCACTGTTGAGTTTTCCAAATTTGCTGGCAAATTGAGTGTAGCACTTTTACTGCATCGTCTTTTAAGATTTTGAATAGCTCAGCTGGAATACTGTCACCTCCACTAGCTTTGTTGTTGCTCAGCTTTTCTAAGGCCCACTTCACTTCACATTCTAGGATGTCTGGCTCAAGGTCAGTGACCACCTCATTGTGATTATCAGGGACGTTAAGCTCATTCTTGTATAGTTCTTCTGTGTAATTTTGCCACCTGTTCTTAATCTCTTCTGCCTCTGTTAGGTCCCTGCCACTTTGGTCCTTTATCATGCCCATTTTTGCATGAAATGTTCCTTTCATCTCTCCAATTTTCTTGAAAAGATCTCTGGTCCTCCCTATTCTATTGTTTTCTTCTATTTCTTTGCATTGTTCATTTAAGAAGGCATTCTTATCTCTTCTAGCTATTCTTTGGAATTCTGCATTTAATTGGGCGTATCTTTCTTTTTCTCCCTTGCCTTTCGCTTCCCTCCTTTCCTCAGCTATTTGCCAAGCTTCCTCAGACAGCCATTTTGCTTTCTTGCATTTCTTTTTCTTTGGGATGGTTTTGGTTGCTACCTGTTGTACAATGTTGCGAACCTCTGTCCATAGTTCTTCAGGCACTCTGTCTATCAGATCTAATTCCTTAAATCTATTTGTCACCTCTACTGTATATTGAACAGGGATATGATTTAATTCATACCTGACTGGCCTAGCGCTTTTCCCTACTTTCTTTAATTTAAGCCTAAACTTTGCAACAAGAAGCTCATGGTCTGAGCCACAGTCAGCTCCTGGTCTTGTTTTTACTGACTGTATAGAGCTTCTCCATCTTTGGCTGCAGAGCATATAGTCAATCTGATTTCTGTGTTGACCGTCTGGTGATGTCCATGTGTAGAGCAGTTTCTTGGGTTGTTGGAAAAGAGTGTTTGCTATGACCATCGTATTCTCTTGACAAAATTCTATCAGCCTGTGCCCTGCTTCATTTTGTACTCCAAGGCCAAACTTGCCTGTTATTCCAGTTATCTTTTGGCTTCCTACTTTAGCATTCCAATCCCCCATGATGATAAGGACATCATTTTTGGGTGTTAGTTCTATAAGGTGCTGTAGGGCTTCATAGAACCGGTCAATTTCATCCTCTTCAGCACCGGTGGTTGGGGCATAGACTTGGACTACTGTGATATTGAATGGTTTGCCTTGGATTCGAACTGAGATCATTCTGTCATTTTGAGGATTGTATCCCAGTATTGCTTTTCCTACTTTTTTATTGACTATGAAGGCTACTCCATTTCTTCTGAGGGATTCTTGCCCGCAGTAGTATACCTGATGGTCATCTGAATTAAATTCACCCATTCCTGTCCATTTTAGTTCGCTGATACCTAAGATGTCGATGTTTAGTCTTGTCATCTCTTGTTTGACCACGTCCAGCTTTCCTTGATTCATGGATCTTACATTCCAGGTTCCTATGGAGAAAAAATCTTTACAGCATCGGACTTTCCTTTCACCACCAGACATATCCACAGCTGAGCGTCCTTTCGGCTTTGGCCCAGTCGCTTCATTCTTTCTGGCACTACTACTACTAGCCCTCTGCTCTTCCCCAGTAGCATATTGGACGCCTTCCGACCTGAGGGGCTCATCTTCCAGCGTCATATCATTTTGCCTTTTGGTACTGTCCATAGGGTTTTCATGGCAAAGATACTGGAGTGGTTTGCCATTTCCTTCTCCAGTGGATCACGTTTTGTCAGAACTTTCTGCTATGACCTTTCCGTCTTGGGTGGCCCTGCACGGCATAGCTCATAGCTTCATTGAATTACGCAAGCCCCTTCGCCACGACAAGGCAGTAATCCATGAAGGGGAGATAAACTTTACAGCCAACTATTTGAGCACAAACACATTTAATAATAAATAATAATAATAAACCTTTATTGTCAAAGTACAACATGTGTATACTGAGATTAGCTGAGCCTCCCCCCGTGCTCTCCCCTCCCAACACACAGTGACAACAAACCCTCCATCCTACCACACCATGTGAACCAACTACACCACACACCGGCCTCCCAAGTCAATTCTGCATAAGATTATGTCCCATTTAACAGCCTAACAGCCCACGGATAAAAGCTATTTTTCAGCCTGTTGGTATGGCTGGCTATATTCCTATATCTCCTACCGGATGGTAGGAGAGTAAAGAGATACCGTTCAGAGTGTGAATCATCCCTGAGAATCTTCCTCACTCTTCCAAGGCAACGAGCCCTGGCGATGTCATCCAGTGGTGTCAGGGAACAGCCCACAATGTCTTGTGCTGTGCTCACTACCCTCTGTAATACTTTCCTGTCCGCGGCTGTCAGACCAGCATACCAAACCACAATACCGTACGAGAGGACACACTCTATAGTAGACTGGTAAAAGAGGGTCATTAGCTGTTGTTCTACCCTGTTCTTCCGCAAGACCCTAAGAAAGTGAAGCCTCTGCTGGGCCTTTCTAGCCACCTGGGTTGTGTTAACTTTCCAGGCCAGATCTTCACAGAGGTGACTCCCAGAAATTTAAAGGAGGAAACTCTCTCTACACAGTCCTCCCCAATGTAAAGTGGGGCAGGTTCCTCCTTTTTTCTCCGGAAGTCTAACACCATCTCTTTCAACTTGCCGATGTTTAGGTGCAAGTTGTTGTTACTACACCATATGGATAGTTTTTGTACCTCCGCCCTATATGCTGTCTCATCCCCACCTGTAATAAGACCCACCACAGTTGTATCATCTGCGAACTTGATTATCGCAGTGGATGGCTTAGATGATACACAATCATAAGTGTATAAAGAGTACAGGTAGGGGCTAAGCACACAGCCCTGTGGCGTGCCGGTGCAAAGCTTCAGGGGGGTGGACAAAGCAGAGCCGACCCTCACTGTTTGTAACCGATCCGTAAGAAAGTCTTGAATCCAATCGCAGATGGCGGGGGAGAATTTCAAGTCAGTCAGCTTCTCGATGAGAATGCTCAGCAAAATGGTGTTGAAAGCCGAGCTGTAGTCAACAAAAAGCATCCTGACGTAACTTCCAGGTTTCTCGAGATGACTTGCTACAGAGTGTAAAGCAGTAGCTATGGCATTGTCTGTTGACCTATTTCCCCTGTAGGCAAATTGATGTTTATCAAAGTCCAGTGGGAGGCATGTCCTAAGATGTTGGAGAACCAATCTTTCGAAGCATTTCATGACTACAGATGTTAATGCAATAGGTCTGTAGTCATTCAGGCACTCAACTGCAGTTTTCTTGGGGACTGGAACAATGGTAGCTGCTTTCGAGCATGATGGTACACATGCCGTTTGCAAGGAGATGTTAAAAATCCTTGTCAGGACCCCTGCTAATTGATCGGCACAATTCCTGACCACTATCCCCAGCACCCCATCTGGGCCTGTGGCTTTGCTGGGATTCACAGCCTTCAATACAGCTCTCACTTGGTGTTCACACAGGGTGAGTGGCTGAGAGTCAGAAGGCCGGCCAGCAAAGGCTTCCCTGGTCTGGTCTTTTAACCTCATAGCGGGCGAAGAAGATATTCAGCTCTGCAGCCAATGAGGCATCGGTGTTCGCCATGCTCCTCATGCTGCCCTTATAGTTGGTTAAGTGCTGCAGTCCCTGCCATACTTGCCTCGGATCGTTGTTCGCTAAATGGTTCTCCACCTTTTGTTTGTATTGTTGTTTTGCCATCCTAATGCCTCTTCTGAGATTTGCCCTGGCCTCTCTGTATCTATCCCTGTCCCCTGCCTTAAAGGCAGAATCCCGGGCTCTCAGGAGTGTTCGTATCTCTGCAGTCATCCAGGGTTTACAGTTCCCGTAAACTCTAATGCACTTTTCCTTTGTTACACTATCAGTGCATGTTCTAATATAAGAGAGTACGGCATCTGTATATGAATTTAGATCTTGTTCTTCAAATACACTCCAGTCAGTGGTTTCAAAGCAGTCCTGCAACTGACTGAGAGCACCCACTGGCCAGGTTCTGACCCTTTTTGTGACTGCCTGAGTCCTTTTCCTGAGAGGAACATACTTTGGGCACAACAGGAGTGAAAGATGGTCAGATGTACCCAGGTGGGGAAGAGGGAAAGCTCTGTATGCCTGTTTCAGATTGGAATACACATGGTCCAAAGTGTTCTTCCCTCTGGTGGAAACTTGCACATACTGTACAAACTTAGGGAGAACTGTCTTCAGACAAGCTTGATTGAAGCCCCAGCCACGACAAGAGTGCCCTCTGGGTGAGTTTGCTGCTGCCTGGTGATGACGTCATACAGCTTAGAAAGTGCCATGTTGACATTGGCATCAGGTGGAATATAAACAGCTATAATAATTACCACAGTAATTTCTCTAGGCAGTTAGAAAGGCCTACATATAACAGTCATCAGTTCCACATCTGGGGAGCAATACGTGTATACCAATCTGCTGTTAACACACCATTCACAGTGTATATACACACACAGTCCTCCTCCTTTACCCTTCCTGGAGCGTTTATCTCTGTCAGAGTGGTGAAAAACTCGGCCTATCAACTCTACAGCTTCATTCGGTATCTCTGAATGTAGCCAGGTCTCCATGACAACTATCACACAACATTCCTGGAGAAGCCTGCTTTCTGCTAACTGTAGCTGTAATTCGTCAATTTTATGGATGAGGGATCTGGCATGTTGGGCTCAGCAATGTTGGTCTAAAAGGCTGCCTTCGAAGTCGAGTCAGAGTCCCAGCCCTGCAACCACATTTTTGCTTTCACTCCTTTCTCTTTCGCTTACGTCATCTCCTCCCCAGCCCGAAGACAATCCATGGAGATCCTGGAGGCCTCACTATGCAGTTCGGTATGTTTTGTGACTGCTGAAAATCACTAGTAATTTCACATTGCCTTGCAAGCCCGATGTTTAACAGCTCTATACATGAGTAGGCTATTTTAGCCCCTTGCACTACACTGTGCACATTCATCCATATGCATATTAATCCAATCACCACACACCAGTACCAGGAGCTCAGAGCCGCTGTGTGTAAACGCGCCGCCATCTTGTGGGAAAAAAATTAAATACTGATTAGAATAAATCCATTGATATTCCATTCCTAAACCCCTAACTGTGCAAACCTAAATTTCACCCCCTTACTGGATTCTGCCATTCCCAAGGAGGGGAAGAGAAGATGTTAATTAGCCATCCCTATCCATTATATGCAAGGTTGTTTATTCAGCCTGCCTGGAGGCCATCATCAAAGACCAGGGAAAGAACCTTTGAACTGAGAAGAACAAAGAAATGGGGGGGGGGGAGATTCTGGTTTGTATCTCTGGAATTTGAAGGGGAGGAAGCAACGATGTTGTAAATGCATGGAAGATTCCTTTTCCCATGAAGGGTTTGATACATGAAACTTAACTGATCCAGGACTGACCAAATGGACTGAGGGGAGGGATTTTTTACTCAGGGGCACTTTAAAAGTATCAATCTGTGACACAGTTTCCAGATCCTGTCTAGATTATCCACTGTAAATCCTGTTTTAGTAAAAGTTCCTGTTTGGACAATCCTGTCTCCAAGAGTTCTTCTTTCCTAAGATGTGGATTGGGGTGGGTTCTGACATTAGACAGCATCTGCATTAAGAGTCAACCTGGAAGGAAAAACCTTACTGGGGGACTTTGCAAAAAATACCATGTCTAATGATGAGGCAAGAGATGAGGAAAGCCCCAAGGAAAGGGAGTTTTCCCCCCGAATGAAACCCCACCAACAGTCGGACGTTGAGGCATCATATTCCTCCAGGGAAGAGGTGATGGGGATGCACGACCACAAACTGTGGTGGTCGTGGGCATTGGAAGGAAAAGCGAGTGGGAAAAGGTATTGAGGAAAGTGATCCTGAGGTGGGGCGGCCACCAAACCAAATGGGGGCAAGAGATGGAGAGCTCCCTGCACATCAGTGAAGAGGAGCAGATCCTAGAGAAAGCTATTGATGTGATGAAGAAAACTCTTAGCTCACTAAGAGAGGAGAAACCTGAATACCGCAGCTGCAGAAGCGCCTGGGGCCGCAATTGGAGAGACAGTGTGGGGGGATCTGGAACCTGCAACATCAGGGCCATCCACTGGAACAGGAGCTGCTGCCTCAGCAGCACCCACCCCCCACAGAACCACAAGCAGGGATAAGGATGAGGGGCAATACCACCCACTGCGCAGACAACGATCCATTCAAAGACTACCACCCCTGGAAGGCTCTCATCAGGGGAGAGCCACCTCGTTGGGGTTTTTCCTTAACCCAAGTCCTCAGCTATATGGAAGAATATGGACGGGACATCCCCAGAGACAAAGCCTATATCCGCATCGTGCAATCCACCCTGGATGGACCGGTTGCACACTGGGTGGTGAACCTGCATGACTCCAATGCCCCAGAACTCAAAGATTTCAACTGATTCATTTCATCCTTGAGGAGGTAGTTTGAGGGCCCTTTGGCTGATTGTAAGGCCTGGGAGAGAATCAAAATGGTGAGGCAGGGCAGACAGCCTGTGGCTAAATATACCCAAGATTTCTGAGCCATTGCCAGCAAGCTGAACTGGCTGGAAGACATCCTCCTTAGCCATTTCAAAGACAGGCTAAACTATGGCCTGTATGATGCTTGCCTGCCTCGAGGAGACCCACACCATCTCAACAACTGGTATGTCCTGGAGGAGGAGGCAGAGATAGACCTACTAAAGAGGCACCACTGAGAAAAACCATGGGGCTGCCCACTGCCTGAGCAAACATGCGAGGTGGTGAAACCACTGTCCATGGCTAAGAAATCAACAGGCTGTTTTAAATGCGTGAGAGAGGGTCACTGCACCACAGAATGCTGCTCAAAAGCCCCTCAGTGCAAATCAGAGGCATCACCCTCCAGGAGACCAGGGAAGTCCCAAGGCAACCCAAAAGAACCTTTCCATGAGGGGGACAGAGGCTGTAGAGTCTCCAACCCCTGCCAAGGACTGGGAGGAGATTCTGGCCTACGCCGCAGGGGGAGTGGATACCTCGGAGGACAGCTCGGAGGGAGAACCATTGGTAAGTGGATCCATTCCACCCATCCTTAAGACAGTGACTATATTAGCTTCCTCCATGCCCGAAGCCATCAAAGTAAAAGCCCTAATAGACTCTGGCTGCACCTTCTGCCTCATCAGCCTGACGCTGGTGGGGAATTTGGGCATCCCAGTGAGGAGACTAAAACAACCAATCTCCTTTGGCCAGTAGATGGGTCCATAGCAGGGGGGCTCCCAGCTAACCTAGCCACCTTAACAATTCACCTGTCCCTGGGGACTCAATAGGAAGACATAACACTTGTGGTGGCCTCAGGCATGGAATGCCCAATGATTTTGGACTGGAATGGCTATAGAAATGGAACCCCTGGATAAATTGGAGGACAGCAAAACTCAACTTCCCAGAGGGGGAGCATGGGAACTTAAAACCCCAAAACATCCTCCCAACCCAAAGAGAGGAGACAGCATCAGTGGGGGAAGAGAAGGGGTTACCAGAAATACCATAAGAATACAGGGACCTTGCTGAAGTTTTCAGTGAGGAACAGGCAGATGAGCTTCCCCTTCAATGGCCCACAGACTGTGCTATAGAATTCAAACCCAGGGCAAAACTCCCAAAGCCTAGGATGTATGCCATGAGCCCAAAAGAAATGGTGGAGATGGAAAGATTCATAAATAAAAACTTAGAAAGGAGATTTGTTCAGCCTGCCAAACCCAAAGTGGCCACCCCTGTCCTGTTCAGGGAGAAGAAGGATGGCTCTCTTCATTTGTGCATGGATTAGGTAAAGGTAAAGGTTCCCCCGCACATGCATGCTAGTCGTTTCTGACTCTAGGGGCTGCAGCTCATCTCCGTTTCAAAGCCGAAGAGCCAGCGGTTGTCCAAGGATGTCTCTGTGGTCATGTGGCCGGCAGGACTAGACACCCAGATCCCAATAAACCTTTTGTAATACAGGCAGACACAAGTGATTTGGCGGTGGGAGCCATATTATTACAGGAAAATGACAAGGGGCATTGCAACCATGTGCATATATGTCCAGGAAATTCACAGAGATAGAACAACATTGGCCCATATGGGAAAAAGAGGCATACTCTGTGTGGTGGTCATTATTTACATGGCACCAGTTCCTTGAAGGAAATAAAATCCCCTTCCAAGTCTGGACAGACCACAAAAATTTGGAAGCACTAAAAACACCCAAGAAACTCACTCCTAAGCAAGCTTGCTGTTCCCAACATTTTCATCGATTCAATTTCACTCTCAAACACTTTTACCTTGGGGGGGAGAATTTCTTGGCGGATGCATTATCTCACATGCCCCAATATAACATTACAAGGGTCACTGACTCTAAACCACTTATGCCTGAACAACAACTGGCAGCACCAGTCACCACCAGGACCCAAGCTAAAATGAAACCAAAGGTGGATAGCCAAACTTTAATAGAATTCTGAAAGTCTTTGGAAACTGATGAATGGTTCCAGAAAAATAGACATATGTGCACAATTAAAGATGGACTATCCTGGGTGGGTGAGAAGTTATGCATACCGGCCACCCAGAGGATCAATTTCATGCAGCTATGCCATGATACAAAATCAGCAGGACATTTTGGGTTTCTAAAAATCTTAAACTTAACTAAAAGGCAATTTTGGTGGCCATCCATGAAAAAGGACATAGAAAGCTATGTGGGCAGCTGCCAAATTTGTGCAATGGCTAAGAGGCTGCAAGGGAAATTGCCAGGACTGCTACAACTGGTGGTGAACCCCTCTGCCCCATGGAAACAAATAGCCATGGATTTTATAGTGGAATTACCAGAAAGCTATGGGAACACTGTAGTCTGGACGGTCACAGACTTGTTTTCCAAACAAGTGCACTTCATCCCTTGCCAAAAGATTCCTCACCGCAAAAGCCTTAGCAAAACCTTTCGTGCAGCATGTTTACAGATTGCATGGGGCAACACAACACATCATATCTGATGGGGAGGTGCAATTTACGTTAGCATTTTGGAAAGAATTTTTATTCCTTTTAGGAACCACCGAAGGACTGACATCTAGTCATCATCCTCAATCGAACGGTCAATGTGAAAAATTGAACTCAGTACTTGAGCAATATTTAAGATGCTTTATTAATTCCAGCAAACAAACTGAACAGACCTACTGCCTTTCAGAGTAGTGGCATATAATAATGCAGTCCACTCCAGCACAGGTTACACTCCTTTTCAAATAGCTACTGGTCAAAGTTTCAACCCCATGCCAGAACTAACCCCAAATGAACCAGTAATCCCAGCACTGAAGGAATGGATTGTACAATTACAAAACACCTGGCCAATTATTAGGAAAGCTTTAGATGAAGCTAGACAAGCATACAAGACACAGGCGGACAAAAAAAAGAGTCGATCCCAAACCATTCAGTGTGGGAGAGATGGTATATTTATCCACAAAATACCTTAAATCACTAAGGTAAAGGTAAAGCTTCCCCTGCACATGTGTGCTAGTTGTTTCCAGCTCTAGGGGCCGGTGCTCATCTCCGTTTCAAAGCCGAAGAGCCAGCGCTTGTCCGAGGACGTCTCCGTGGTCATGTGACCAGCATGACTAGATGCCAAAGGTGCACGGAACACTGTTACCTTCCCACCATAGTGGTCCCTATTTTTCTACTTGCATTTTTACATGCTTTCGAACTGCTAGGTTGGCAGAAGCTGGGACGAGTAAGGTCCTCACTCTGTTACATGGCACTCAGGATTTGACCTGCCAAACTGCCGACCATCTGATTGACAAATTCGGCATCCTAACCCACTGAGCCACTATGTCACTACAACCCTGTAAAAAAACTAGGACCAAAATATATTGGACCTTTTCCAATTAAAAGCATCATAAACCCAGTAACAGTTGAATTAGGACTACCCAAAAATCTTAGGTAGATACACCAAATTTTTCACTGTAGTTTACTAAAAAGAGAACAACAGTCACCCCTATGAACAAAAACCCCACCACCACCACCTCCCATTATGATGGAAAGAGAACAACACTTTGAGGTGAAGGAAATCCTAGATTCCAGGAAACACCATGGAGCAATTCAATATCTAGTAGCTTCAAAACACCTTCCCTCCTCAGAAAATGAGCGGGTCAATAAACATCACATTAGAGCACCAAAGTTGCTTAAGAAGTTTCATACAAAATATCCTAACAAACTGGGCTAACATTTATATTTTATTTTCTTTACAGGTGGACCTATCTTTCTTTTAAGGAGAGCAGATTGTCACAATCCATTTATATTCAATTCCTAAATCCCTATCTGTGCAACCCTAAATCTCACCCCTCACTGGATTCTGCCATTCCCAAGGAGGAGGATAGAAGATGTTAATTGGCCATCCCAATTAACAATTAAGGTTGTTTATTCAGCCTGCCTGGAGGCCATCATCAAAGACCAGGGAAAGAACCTTTGAACTGAGAAGAACAAAGAAATGGGGGGGGGGGAGATTCTGGTTTGTATCTCTGGAATTTGAAGGGGAGGAAGCAACGATGTTGTAAATGCATGGAAGATTCCTTTTCCGACGAAGCGTTTGACACATGAAACTTAACTGATCCAGGACTGACCAAATGGACTGAGGGGAGGGGTTTTTACTCAGGGACACTTTAAAAGTATCAATCTGCGACACAGTTTCCAGATCCTGTCTAGATTATCCACTGTCAATCCTGTTTTTGTTCTGTTCCAGTCTACTACTGGCCCTGCAGAAAAGGCAGGGACAACCCCTTTACAAAAGGCAAAAGGCTGGAATAAGCCCGCCAAATTTATTTACACAAAACAGATCCAAAACAGAGCAAACTGAGCAAAACAAAATACGGACCACTAAAACAGGAGCTATTCAAACGGTTGCCTTCAGCAAACCAGCCCTCCCACACATTCCCCTTTTAAACAGTTCAAGGTGTGGCTTCTCTCTGCCTCCTTCCGAGGTGCCCCTTTGCCTTCCTCTGTTTACTCCCAATTGACTGCCTCCTACATTGGGCGTCCTTGAACAGGGCCAGCTGTGGGTCATCTTCATCCATGCTGTCAGACTCACACAGCTGGGTCTGCATAGTAACCAGATGGGAGGGGCCTGGCTGAGAGCTCTGTGAAGCCTCAGGGCTGTCCTCTGCAGGCTCTCCAAACCCCCCCCCTCCTCCTCCTCTGAATCGTCCAACCCAACTGCTGAACCCACAGGCTGACCCTGAATCACAACAGTTTTAGTAAAAGTTCCTGTTTGGACAATCCTGTCTCCAAGAGTTCTTCTTTCCTAAGATGTGGATTGGGGTGGTTCTGACAATAAATTTTCATATGTTAAGTTATTGATGTTCTTTGGAATGTAAGAAATAAATGCATTAACAGAATAAGAAACCCAATCCTTAGGAGTCTGTATATCTCATTATAGAAAAGGGTTTAAAGGATTAAAAAATGTTTTGTTTTGCCAAGAGTGTATCAAGAATCAGTTTGTAATTAAGTGGTGGGATATATTCTTCCATTTGGTTGATGTTTATAGATAAGTCTTTCATGGAGGCTATTTTAATAAGAGTCAATGATTGTCCACCTCCAGTATTCCTAAAGATTGTTTTCAGTGCCAGGTCTTCCCAATTCTTATCTTATATTTGAAAATAATGTCAAGGACAGTCAGCTCTCACAATAAAAAAAGTTTACTTGCTGTACCAAGTTTCACCACATGATGTCATCAATAGCATAGAGAATAAGATGTAAAGTCTTTTTCCAGATTAATAGAAAGCTTTTGTTCAATTAGTCTAATTCCCCCCCCTTAATTCACAGCTTAAGCAGGAGATAGGGTGGTAAGGTTCCCCCGCACATGTGTGCTAGTCGTTTCCAACTCTAGGGGCCGATGCTTATCTCCGTTTCAAAGCTGAAGAGCCAGCGCTTGTCCAATGATGTCTCTGTGGTCATGTGGCTGGCATGACTAGACATCAAAGGCGCACAGAATGCTGTTACCTTCCCACCGTAGTGGTCCCTATTTTTCTACTTGCATTTTTACGTGATTTCGAACTGCTAGGTTGGCAGAAGCTGGGACAAGTAACAGGCGCTCACTCTGTTATGCGGCACTCAGGATTCGACCCGCCAAACTGACAGTCTTCTCATCAACAATCTCAGCATCTTAACCCACTGAGCCACCGCGTCCCTATAGATAGGGTGGTAGGTCCCCACAAAAATAGACGTTTTTAGTAAGTACAAATAAGATTGCTTAATTTCTTTGCCTAGCCATTTGATTACTTTTAAGGCTTTAAAATTTATTCCCCAAGTATGCAGTCACCGGTCTCTCAAAATAGGGGGAGGAAATTTTCGGGAAAGTCCCACAGGAAGGTAGTTAGGGGAATAAGAAAGGTAAGGTCTCACCCAGGTCCTCCAGATTGCTTTGTTGTGCTAGATGGTGCTTTGGGCTTTCAGCAGGGAACGGCTTAATGATTGGCCATCTTGATGGCTGATCTCTTCTTCTTCAAGCCAAAGGAGCTGCTCCGGATTCAAGCAGAGGGCTGCTGCCCTTCCGCGATCACAGGGAGGGCCTCATTGCAGTAGTCGCCCCTCTAGGGCAACTTTCAACCCTTTTTGGACCTTCGCTCCTTCCGCCGCGGGCTGAAGACCCACTTATTTGAACTAGCTGGTCTGGCCTGATGGGGAGGGTTTTTTAACGGGTTTTTTACTATTTTATTGTCATTGTATTTTAATTGGGCATTGGTTTAATTTCTTTTTAATTTTTGTATTGTTATTTATTTATATATGCCCTGTTAACCGCCCTGAGTCCTTCAGGAGAAGGGCGGTATAGAAATTGAATAAACCTAAACCTAACCTAAACCTTTTCAGGGTCCTCCAAGGAAGAAGGATCAGATGGCAGGGAGAGAGCTCTTCCTGAATGTCCGCAAGTGCCATGCACGCCAACTGGAAGTCCTCTTTGCCTGATCTTCTAGTTCAGTTAATATTCTATATATTTTCCCAATTCTTCCTTTACCTATATATTTTTCATTTTCCTCACTTTCTTTTATAATCATTTCAAATTTTGTTAACTGTCTATCTTTCACCTCAAATTTTTCTTCCATTTTTATCCATTTCTTTAATTGTATTAAATTCAACCAATTTAATTTAGTATCTGATAAAACATTCTTTAATTGTATTATATTATTTATCCTGTTCTTCCAGTCTTCACATTTATATACAGTATCTGACTTTTTTCAATTTACTAATCCAATCTTTCAATTCAGTCTTAGGGAATTTCTTCATTTCTACCACCAGTGTTAAAGGAGAAATTCCTGGCATTAACCGATATCTCTATTAATTCCATAATTCTATCACATTTTTTAAAAAGGGATTTTGAATTCTCTTAACAATTTTTAAAATATCCTTTTTAAACCAATATGTTTCTATAGGATCGCCTATTTCCCTTAATTCCTTTAATTCTATATTGATCCATAATCTCTATTTACTGCTATAATATCTGGGACCACCCTTAACTGATTAGCTACCCTGTAATTTTTAACATTTGGAAGACCCAGCCACCCTTTTTTAAATGATTCATACCATAATGCTTTACTTATTCTTGCTCTCTTACCTCTATTACAATACATCTCCATCAATCTCTTTATTTCCTTTAATTCTTGACCTGAAAACTGAATTGGGATCATCTAAAACAAAAAAAATAACTTTTGGTAAAACTTTCATTTTTATTGCTGCAATTCTTCTGAACCATGATAATTTTACTTTTCCATATTTATCCATTTTATCTTTTAAATCTTTCTCTAACTTCTCATAATTTATCTTCTTTAATTCTTGAATATTTTTTGGATGTCAATACCTAAATATTTGATACAATCTACTACTTTTAATTTATATTTTTCTTTCAATACATCCATTTCTTCTTTACTATGGTTATATAACATCATTTCTGATTTTTCCAAGTTTATTTCCAATCCATTATATTTCACAAATTCATTCAAATGTAAATATACCCTTTCTATAGTAGCTATGGGAAGGATAAATAAAATTAATGATTTGAATAAAAATAAGAAAGCTTGTTACAGCCATTAGGTTAACTCTAATTTATTTGAAATTTTTTAAGCATTGCAAATCAAAATAACAATTCTAATGGAAAATATGAAAGAGAAAATATTAATAATAATACATTTATGGTTAAATTTATTTGTAAATGAAGTGTTGTAAAAAGAATCAGAAATACACTATGTACTACAGACTACACTAATGCTCAGAGGGCTTCTGAGATTAATTAATGTCTAGGGCTTTAGGAAAGCTTTTCTCAACTTTGACAAATTTAAGATATGTGGACCTCAACTCCCAGAATTTCCCAGACACCAAGAAGCCTTGGTGGAGCAGTGGGCTAATGCCTCCTTAAGTAACACCAGCTGCCTGCAATTATTGCAGGTTCCCATCCCACCAGGCTCAAGGTTGACTCAGCCTTCCATCCTTCCAAGGTAGGTAAAATGAGGACCCAGATTGTTGGGGGCAATAAGCTGACTTTGTAATAATGCCGCTTGGGGCCCCCAAAAGCCCTAATAAGCAGGCATATACATAGAATGAAGGCTATTGCTAAGCACATTGGTTTGTGCTTAAAATTGTAAGCCGCCCTGAGTCTTCAGAGAAGGGCGGGATATAAATGGGATTTTTTTAAAAAAATGGCTGGCAAGGGAATTCTGAGAGTTGAGGTACACATGTCTTTTAAGAAATGCCAAGATTGAGAAATGTTCTTTAAGAGTTCCCACCCCAAGATAATGCAGCTTGCTTGCTTGCTTGTTTATTTCATAGGACATACAGTATTAATGCATAAAATTTACAAAAACAACATATAAAATGTATATCAAAACACCAGAACAGTGAATTATTTTAAAAATGAACAATATGAATGATGACTAAAATTATGAATAAAATTTGATTAACTGTGAGCAGCTTTAAAATAGCTAAGCCTATGGTCAGTTATCTAGATTGTTTACAGTTAGACAGTAGATGATCCAGTTCTTGCAGGGAACCTTCTGAGGAGGCATTCCATCACAATATAATGTCAAATTTGTCACAGTTAGTATTAAAACCAACCACCATTTGTAGTTCCAATATTGGCACCTGCCATGGTTGGTTTGGAGACAGTTGAACGCTGACCAGTTTTTCCAAGGAATATCAAAGCTGGAGTGGCATTGTACTGGATCAGACACTAAATTACACAGATCTGGGTTAGAAGTTCCTGGCACCATGCTGTCTCACTATCAAAGTCTTCTCTAAGTAATTGCTGAACAAGATTCTATGGCTGGTTCCAAGATTTGAGTCTGACTTTTCATCATAATTGTTGCATAGTGGGTTCTTGGAGACATTGATCAGACCAATCTAATGCAACGGGTTTATTTGCAAGAATTACAGAACCAAACTCAACCAACAGACTGACAGATATTTATACATGCCACCACTAGGTGGCGACCAATCAGATTTAAAGCTGATTTTCCCACTCAAATACAACTTCAGTTTCCCTCCAAAACAGTTGGTGACACATTTAAACAAAACATATTAACGGTTAATATCAGTACATAACAATGATAATCCTCATGTATAGGTAATAATTAGTGCAATGTAGATTAGCCTCTTGTGGTGCACCCTAGGCAATGTGACTTTGTCATGGCTAAATAGACTACACATTGCGGCTGCTGGACCTCACAAGAATTTCCAAACAAGAAGCAGCAGCATGAATTTCAAAAATAATCCAGCTTATAGATCAAGCCACTCATCAACAACAGAACAATTTCCTTTCCAGTACTTTATGGGAAGTAAATATAAACTTTCTGATTATGGAGGACAATCAGTAATTTCCTATTTAACTACAAAAAAAATTAAAAGGGAGGAAGAGAAGATTATTCAAATCTAGCTCTATGCTCACCATGGAAGTCATGCTCTCATTCTTTCACCCAATGTGGTAAAAAAAAATACCATAAGCATGAAACTTCTAGTAACAAATAATGTTTTGGCACCTTACATGATAGCATCATTGGGCAAGGGTGAATAAATACTGGAAGTGAGCATAATTAACAGTCTATTCTTTCATTTTTTCCCCCATGCTGTTTTATTTCCAGTGGCTTTTTGGTTCAGTAGTCCAGAGAACAAAAGACAAAACAATGAAACAAAATACGTAATAATTTTCTGAGAATGACCATGAAATGCTCTCAAAATGTTCTACAGGCCAAAAAAGATTTTTCCCCTTTCTGGTCTCATTCTGTTCCCTACAATACCTGTAGCAGTTACTCTTTTTATTCATCACTTAAAGAACTATGCTTTCATTTTCCTAGAGTTGTTTTAGCCAACTTTATTAAGTGGCTCTAGGAAGTGTTCTAGAATTAGTGCTAGTTTTAGATTTATAACTAGTGGAGACAACTATTCACAAACTCATTATAACCTTCATCAGTGCAGGAGTAGGGTTAACTGTGATTTATATCTTCTTGAACTCAGATGGGAATGTATCTGACACCTCATTTTGCTTTCTTTATTTTTGAAAGTAGATGAAATACATTTTACTTATGTTGGCATGAAAATATCTGATATTCAAACATTTTCCCAATTTATTTATTTAGATTTATAGGGACACCCATCTGAACCCTGACTCTCAATGGCATGTATTATCAAAGCACAGCAGGCATACTTCTTGGTCCTATTAGATGCTATTGCTTAATAGATTGTCTATGAAATGCAGTCTGTGGACTTTCCTGTGGGATTATCTCTTGTGAGATGGGTAGAGATAATGGAATTGAAATGCCCTCAAATAGTCAGGATCAATGTAGAACTTACTTGGAATTGTACTCAGAAAGTCATTGTTAACCTGCAGAGAAGACATCACAAGTACAGCTCAAAAAACAAATATTTGCATAGATCTAGTGAGGTCTGCCCATAATCACTTCTCTCTTGACTAGGTAGTTTCCAAGTAGTCTTCAAGGACAACTTCATGTATAGCATAATGCTACAGTCCACATATGAAGTGACCAACACATGAGACACCACTGACTCAGTTTAAGAAAAAAACTGTATACCAGTTAAATGTCTACAAATACATCTGTTTTTCTGGCTATCACCTGCAAGCAAAACTTCTGCTTAGGTAATTGCAACCCTATTCAGAGTTAAAGATGATGAACTATCATTGTCAAGCCCAGCACTCAGACTGTAATTCTGATTCTGAAAAAGATGCTTCAGCTGAATTGTGAAATGTCAGCCTCAAGGCATTCCAAGCCAGGAATCACCATAGATCGGTCAAATACAGGCATCATCAGGACAGCTGTAGAAGGTAGATAAGGGAATACAGCTTCCAAGTTCTTGGACTTGGTGAGTCTCCATATTGTGTGCTAGTCTGAAATCTGACTGCAATAGAGAAGCTGCTTGGCCATGTGGAGCAGGAAACAAATTTTGCAGCAGCACAGAAATTTCTTTTTTATGTACAAGAATGTTGTCTCATTGGGATGATATGGAAGCAACCATTTGTAGTTTCCCTTAGTTTACAGGTTTTCTGGTTAGATTGAGAGATATAGATAGAACTTTTGGGCTCTTGGACTTTTCCTCTTCTTGACAAATATGGAGTCATGGCGTGACAAATTTCTGGTTTTAGGTTCCTCAATTGTAGAACCTGCAACAAAGCAAACAAGTTATTCCATTCCAGAGAGTCCTAACTTCCTGCTTCCCAAATCAAGTTTTTGTCAGGACACAAATAATTCATTTGCCTATTAATTGACCTAAAAAAAGGATTCTTATTTTACAATGCAATGTCATCAGTAAACTTACTTATTCTGCAGCCTAGTTCAATTTATTTTATCTGGATAGGGGGAAAAAAGAATAGAATGAGAATGAAAAATGCTTTGGCTTCTGATAAGTAGACAGAATGAAAAATGACACTGGAACTTTTCTCTTTTTATTTTTTTTGTCAAGAATGGAAAGTATTCTATTCTAATTATCTTGCTTCATTTCTCTTTTCATTCATCATTTGAAGTCAACAATTTATGTATGTCTCAAAGGTATTACATTTTTCTAATAGAGGATAAATTCAGATAATTTATCATGCTTTGAAGGCATCTAACAAAAAGAGGGAAAACTACATAAAAAATAAAGATGTCCTTAAGTTGAGATGATTCCTGGTGGCTGCATCCATATCATTTTATTAGATGGAAATGGTTTGCCTTGTTCTCTATTGTGATATATTTGTAACTTTCTAGTCTAACCAATAACTTGAAATTCCAGGCACTCCTTCATCCAAATTCTTACCAAGTCTGAACTTTCTCAGTGACACAATCAGTCTTACATAATAAGAATAACATCTATGTTGGACAATGTCTTTTGTTGGTTTGAAATGAAATATCATCAGTCACAAGCAGGGTGAAAGATACTGTGGAGAACATTACCAAGAATCTAGCAGGTAGAAGGAACTGGATGTGTCAACACAAATTTATATTCAGATTCAGAATCAATAGAGCTGAAAGGGACCTTGGAGGTCCTCTAGTCCAACCCACTGCTCAAGCAGGAGATCCTATACCATTTCAGAGAAGTGACTGTCCAGTCTCTTCTTTAAAAACTCCAGTGATGAAGAATCCACAATATCTGAAGGCAAGCTGTTCCACTGGTTAATTGTCCTGTTAGGAAGTTTCTTCTTAATTCCAAGTTGCTTCTCTCCTTGATTAGAATAGAATAGAATAGAATAGAATAGAATAGAATAGAATAGAATAGAATAGAATAGAATAGAATAGAATAGAATAGAATAGAATAGAATAGAATAGAATAGAATAGAATAGAATAGAGCTGGAAGGGACTTTGGAGGTCTTTAGTCCAGCCCTCTGCTGAAGCAGGAGGACCTATACCATCTCAGACAGGTGATTGTCCAGTCTCTTTTAAAAAAACTTCCAGCAATAGAGCACCCAGGATTTCTGGGGGTAAACTGTTTCACTGGTTGCTTGTCCTCAATGTCAGGAAGTTTCTCCTTAATTCCAGGTTGCTTCTCTCTTTGATCAGTTTCCAACCATTGTTTCTCGTCCTTCCCTCTGGTGCTTTGGTGAACAACCTGGCTCCTTCTGCCTTGTGGTAATTCCTCAGATACTGGAACACTGATATCATGTCTCCCCTATTTCTTCCCATAGCCATTCTTCGTATGTTTTAGTCTCCGGGCCATTATAACATGTATGATTAAGTATGTATCAGCTTTGTTTATGTTTTTTTCTAATATTCTTAATAATAGCATCTCTGGTTTGTATTGAATTTTTTGACCCGTCATTTCTGTTATCCATTTCCAAACTCTAAGCCAATAAATCTGTACTTCTTTACAAGCCCACCAGACATGAAAATATGTACCCTTTTCCTTCTTACATTTCCAAAGGTGGTGAGTAACCACTATACATTCTTGCAAGTCTGGCTGGCGGCAGGTGCCATCTATGAAGCATCTTATAGAGGTTTTCTTTATAAGATGTCGCTAAAGTAATTTTATTATTATGTTCCCAAATTTGCTGCCATTGATCCAAATTTATAGCATGTCCCAAATCTATTGCCCAGATAACCATCATTTCTTTAACTTGTTCCTCATATAATTTATATTCCAACAGATATTTATATATGTTTTTAATCTGTTTTTTCTTCGAACCTAGTAATTTTTTGTCAAGCCCCATATCTTGTCTATTAATTCCCCACTCTTTCTTGTCTTTCACATACCTCGCTTGTATTTGAAGATAGGACCACCATTCCAAAACAATTCCCTGTTGTCTCAACTCTTGTCTTTGCTTTAGCTGGCCTTCCTCTGACAAAATGTCTTTATATGTGATAACTTTATCTTGCCTATATAAATTGGGGTATATGACTGCTTCTAATGGTGAAAGCCAACCTGGAACTTCTATATAGTGTTGGCATTTAATAGTATTCCAGCTTTTTATTAGCTCTTGCCAAACTTTGTATTGGTGGTTCCTGCTTTTTCCCTGTCCATAAATGGGCATGCCAAAGCTGCTGAAGGTCATGCCCCTCTAAATATAAACATTTTTTGTTTTCCAGAGCGATCCAGTCCCTAATCCATATCAGGGCCATTGCTTGATAATACAGCTCCCAATCTGGATATAGTCATTTCATTTCAATGTGTTTTGGTCCTCCATAAAAGGTTTAATTCGCCACTTCCATTAGTAAAAGGGTGGGGCAAAAATCCCCCTCCTCCACTTTCAGAGGTTTTTTGCTTCTTGGGATTTTTTTTTCTTCAGGAAAGTTGATAAGTAGGATAGAGAAAATCAATGTTCTTACCAAGATTCAAATGTGCAGTATACAATCAGCTTAAAATAGTGCTTTTGACTTCAGTTTCTTGCAGCTTGGGCTAAACTCTGAAGTTAGGCTAGCCTTTCTCCTGTTTGTTTCTGGAAGGCTTCTCCTGCACTGATTGGGTCGACTGCTGTCTCTTCAAGGTCTCTGGGACTTTCTTCCTTCTTTGCCACCTCTTCAGGGCAACTTCTGGCCCATTTAGGGTCCCCTAACAGGAAGAAACTCAGCTGAAGGGCACGGAGTCCTGAACCCCTCAACTGCTGTGCTGCTTCACAAGACTGGAAGTCTCTGGGAAGGCAATTTTTACATATATACTTTGAATACCATATAAATAAAATAAAGTAAAAGACGATATGCCACTTGTCTATGAAACATTGCAGATACTGTAGAAACATGTCAAGACTAAGCTGCAAATTTGGATGCTTAGCCCAATTGAGATGTTATTGTCTAGTACATTTTGAGCATTTCTGTACAGAACCTGGCAACATTCTATTTTGTGACAGGACTGATGTCCAAAAGCAGCACAAATGTGTACATTTGTTCTACATGTTCTGAATTATTGGATAGAAATAGTAGAAGAAGATTGATATGGTCCAAACACTGGAAGAGGACATGCTGTATAGCTTCTATATACCCACATTTGCAAGGGTGTTGCCATTCCAAGAAGAGAGTGTTTCTATAGCATCCCTCAAGCATAACTAAGAAGACTTTGTAGCAAAGTCAAAACCCTTTATTTATAAAAAGGCACCTGACTGTGAAAACAATAACTAAGTATAGGTCATCCTTAAAATCATGAATGTACTAGGCCAGGGCTTTTCAACCTTTTCATGATTGTGCAGCTTTTAGGATATGGCAATATTCGAGTAGCACCAGTCACCTACCAAGGTGTCAAAAAACTTGATGACCAAAAAAAAAAGAAAAAGAAAAAAGTAATAAAGTACAGGTAGTCCTCGATTTACAACAGTTCGCTTGGTTACTCTTCGAGGTTATGTCACTGAAAAAGTAACTTATGACCATTTTTCACACTTTTGACCATTGTAGCATCCCCAGGGTCATGTGATTTACATTAGGATGCTTGGCAACTGATTCATACTTATGAAGGTCACAGTGTCCCAGAGTCATGTGATCCCCATTTGCAACCTTTTGGCAAGCAAAGTCAATGGCCAGGGGCATGGCCAACTCAATGTTGCTCAGGTCAGGGGGTCCCTGTGGGGGGGGGCAGGCTCAAAGCACAAAGTCCAGAAGCAGTTTCCAAGTAGAAACAAAAGTAACTGTATTTTTTTATTTAATCAAATCAGTCAATTTGACAATCTCTGCTAACTCTATCAACTTTTGCAGCCATTCATCCATTGTGAGAATCAAAGTGTCCTTTGATTCCACAATGTGTGTAAAGTAATCTTGCTGCCATCAACATATATAAAATCAAAGTTCTTTTTCCAAGTCTTTTTCCATTAAACCCAGAAGAAAAGTTTTTGGTTTTATCTTTATCTTCACTTTGAGAATCTTCTGCATTAAGATGTGAATCCTACTACAATATTTCTGTTCTGTACCCCCCCCAGGGTACAAACAGACAGACAAGCAGGCACGACTAGCAAGGGTTAATTCCTCAGGCTTTAGTAATTGCCTTGTGATAAGGTCTTGGCAGCAAAATATAAACAGTCAGCCAAAATAGGCTCATTACCTCAAGCCTCCGTTGGAATGAGATAACTTCCAAACAATTACTCAAAATGAGTCCAAGCAAACAAGCAAACAGTCCAGAAACAAAAGTACAGAAGCGTTGTCAAAAATTCAGGCCAGGGTTTCAAACAGGTAGTAAATCCAACAGAATTCTGAAGATGTGACCAGAAACTGATTAAATTATTGTTCGTCACAAAGTCCTGAGAGCAGCTTTTGTATCTTGTGGGGTGTGGCTCAGTGACTCAGCTAATCCCTGACCCTCCTACTCTTCCTACGCTGCTGTAAATGCTTGGCTCTACGCCATTCTCAGGGATCTAGCCATGATTCATCTCCGCTACTCTCCATCTGCTGCAGCTGCTCTGGCTCACTCCCAGCCTGGCTAATCAGAGGCTGCTCCTGTTGGCCTTCAGATGGAGAAGGAGGCCTTGCCAGAGGGGAGGGTCCCAGAGAGGGAGGCCTTGCCAGTTCCTCCCTATCATCCTCAGAGTCCTCTTCCTCGAGTAGGACAGGCTCGGGGGTCAGGGCCACAACAATTTATTTGCTTTATCACATGTCCACCATAAATCATTTTATAAAATTTCTTTTAAATTGCAATTTAGTGTAAATTTTTGACCTTTCATCCACATATTCTCCCATTGTTCCAGCATTACATTATATCCAAAGTTTTTTGCCTACTGAATCATACAATGCTTTACATATTCATTCTCCAAAATGACAGTCATATTCATGACATAAACTTTGCTTCTTTCATATATATGTCATTGTAACCTACACTATGTATTTCCAACATAATTTGTATCACAACTGCGTAATGTTAATTTCATCTTTCTGACAAAACCATTATGTCCTCTAGCTTATTAGTAGCCATATCACATCTGTTCCATAGCATAAACTGACATACAAATAATGTGCTTTAAAGAAATCATCTTCATATCGTCCCAAAATGATTCTATAGACTGTATGTTAATTACAATTTACTGAGCAATTAACAATAAAGAATATAATTTGCATACTTTCAGAGTGAATTTAGTGTACTAAATATAAGGGGGCAAAGTATTGGGTCAATTATGCTATTGCAATATGCAGCTTTAAACCCAAAATAATTCTACAAATGTCATTATTTATTGATTTGTCCACTTATTATGTTGACTAAAGGAGTGAGAATTAAATGAGCAGCATATTAATTCTTCCCCCATCCGGCTAATTTCATTGACTATAGTAAACATTGATTTCAACAATCTAGAACAATTTCTGTTTTGAAAATATGTCAAGGTGTGGAAAAAGACAATCCATCATATTACTCCTTAATCCCCAAGAAAAATACTGTAAACACATAAAAGAAGATCTGCTTGTGCATCTAATCCCCACAATTCCATAGCTAAGTAGTTTAGGCAATCTTGAGGTTTCTTAGCAATAGCTTGGAAGGAGAAAGAAGGCTGGGTTCAGTCATGTGCAGCTTAGAAGATCAGGCCGATCACCGGCTGATCTACTGGATTTTTGAAAAGAAACACCAACACTAAGGCAAAGTACTGCTACACAGCAGCACAAATTCTCTGATTTTTGATGAATGAATTTTTCTCCATACATTTATATACATATATTTAAAATATGGCTATTTACTTAGTAGAAGAGTGATCAGGAGGAAAGGAGAAGAAAATCTTAAAGCCCAGACCTTGGTGGCTCTTATTATTTTACCCAAAGAAATTAGTTTTATAACATGGTTTGACTTAAAGGACATGAGATTGTGTAGAGCAGAGGGGTCAAACTGCTGGCCCATGGGCCAGACATATCAAAATGAAACCATGTCCACCCCATTGCCGGCAATGAGGGAAAAGTTCCAATACATCGTGTGATGTCATGTGATGTTGCGAGTTTGACATGTCTGGTGTAGAGGGTGCTAGCAGGTGGTGGGAAGTGGGAATAATTGATAAGCCGGAAAAAATCAGTGATGTGAATGGTACAATGTGTGTTCAGAAGGAAAATTGAGATCTTATCTTCAGCCAATAAGATTAGCATATCAAGACAATTGTAAATACATGTCCAGTTCCTGTGGTGCTTAATTTTAGTATCAGTGGGAAAGACCTCAAAACATACAGTGGTACATTGGAAGAGAATGAAATATGGATTATATGGAAACACAAGACTTTGGGGCAATACTTTCATGGAGACATGTCTAAAGAACAGCATGAAATTTAAAATTATTGACTTGCTTTTATTATACTTAGAGAGCATGAAATTTAAAATTATTTATCTGCAGCTAGATTGAAAATCCATGTGAAACTTTCAGCACTGCATTCTTTTGTCATTATAATTTCCCTTTTAAGAATCTCAGATAAGTTCCTGCTGATCTGTTGGATCTGTAGTGCAGTTTTCTGTAATTTTCTTTGGCAATTGATTCAGCTTTCTTTTCTCTTCAGTTCCCTCATGGCTCCTATCCCTTTAATTGTAGAGGCTGTTAGGAATAAGCAGCTGTTAGTTGCATATCTGCTGAAAAATAAACAACAGTATTGATACATAGATAGTACAGCATGTGGGACTCTGGGCTGATTAATGTAGTAGGAAGAAAATGTTTCAAGATAATAAGCAGAAATACATAACTGACTAGCTAAACATAATTTCTTGCTTTTTTAAAGAATAGACTTCTCTTTCTTTCTTTTTCTTAACATTATATGGCTTTCTGTTTAAAGACTTTATATTAAAACAGTTATTGTGCCTTACTCTCTGGTAGAACCTAGTAGGTCAAACTTGATTACAATTTGGAAGGAAAACCATATAAGTACCCTTGACTTATTCATTTAGAGACTACTCAAAGTTATGATTTATTATTTAGATTTATATGATGGCACTGAAAAAAGTAACATACTTACACTGTCCCCAGAATCATGTAGTCATATGATCAAAATTTGGGCATCTGGAAACTGGGAAATATTTGCAATGTTTGCAGTGTTGCTTGACAGCCATTTGTGACCTTTTCAGACAGCTTACAACAAAGTCAAGAAAAGAAGCTTAATAATTGTATGATTTGCTTTCAACAACCATAGCAAAAAATGTGTAAAATCAGGTATGACTTAATGACCACCTTACTTAGTGATGGAAATTTGGGTCATTATTATAGTTGTAAGTTAAGGACTATTGTTGTCAAGAAAACTGCATGAATATATGCAGGAAGTCAAGTGGAGCATGATTCAAACTAGAGTTTATTTTTACCTATAGTTCAAAGCCCCTTCATGGATTACTGCCTTGTCGTGGCGAAGGGGCTTGCGTAATTCAATGAAGCTATGAGCTATGCTATGCAGGGCCACCCAAGATGGACAGGTCATAGCAGAGAGTTCTGACAAAACGTGATCCACTGGAGAAGGAAATGGCAACCCACTCCAGTATCTTTGCCATGAAAACCCTATGGACAGTACCAAAAGTCAAAACGATATGATGCTGGAAGATGAGCCCCTCAAGTCGGAAGGCGTCCAATATGCTACTGGGGAAGAGCAGAGGGCTAGTACTAGTAGTGCCAGAAAGAATGAAGCGACTTGGCCAAAGCCGAAAAGATGCTCAGCTGTGGATGTGTCTGGTGGTGAAAGGAAAGTCCGATGCTGTAAAGATTTTTTCTCCATAGGAACCTGGAATGTAAGATCCATGAATCAAGGAAAGCTGGACGTGGTCAAACAAGAGATGACAAGACTGAACATCCACATCTTAGGTATCAGCAAACTAAAATGGACAGGAATGGGTGAATTTAATTCAGATGACCATCAGGTATACTACTGCGGGCAAGAATCCCTCAGAAGAAATGGTATAGCCTTCATAGTCAATAAAAGAGTAGGAAAAGCAATACTGGGATACAATCCTCAAAATGACAGAATGATCTCAGTTCGAATCCAAGGCAAACCATTCAATATCACAGTAGTCCAAGTCTATGCCCCAACCACCGGTGCTGAAGAGGATGAAATTGACCGGTTCTATGAAGCCCTACAGCACCTTATAGAACTAACACCAAAAAATGATGTTCTTATCATCATGGAGGATTGGAATGCTAAAGTAGGAAGCTAAAAGATAACTGGAATAACAGGCAACTTTGGCCTTGGAGTGCAAAATGAAGCAGGGCACAGGCTGATAGAATTCTGTCAAGAGAATACGATGGTCATAACAAACACTCTTTTCCAACAACCCAAGAGACGGCTCAACACATGGATATCACCAGATGGTCAACACAGAAATCAGATTGACTATATGCTCTGCAGCCAAAGATGGAGAAGCTCTATACAGTCAGTAAAAACAAGACCAGGAGCTGACTGTGGCTCAGACCATGAGCTTTTCCTTGCAAAGTTTAGGCTTAAACTGAAGAAAGTAGGGAAAAGCACCAGGCCACTCAGGTATGAATTAAATCATATCCCTGTTGAATATACAGTAGAGGTGACAAATAGATTTAAGGAATTAGATCTGATAGACAGAGTGCCTGAAGAACTATGGACAGAGGTTCGTGACATTGTACAACAGGTAGCAACCAAAACCATCCCAAAGAAAAAGAAATGCAAGAAAGCAAAATGGCTGTCTGAGGAAGCTTTGCAAATAGCTGAGGAAAGGAGGGAAGCGAAAGGCAAGGGAGAAAAAGAAAGATACACCCAATTGAATGCAGAATTCCAGAGAATAGCTAGAAGAGATAAGAATGCCTTCTTAAATGAACAGTGCAAAGAAATAGAAGAAAACAATAGAATAGGGAGGACCAGAGATCTTTTCAAGAAAATTGGAGAAATGAAGGGAACGTTTAATGCAAAAATGGGCATGATAAAGGACCAAAATGGCAGGGACCTAACAGAGGCAGAAGAGATTAAGAAGAGGTGGCAAAATTACACAGAAGAACTATACAAGAATGAGCTTAACGTCCCTGATAATCACAATGAGGTGGTCACTGACCTCGAGCCAGACATCCTAGAATGTGAAGTGAAGTGGGCCTTAGAAAAGCTGAGCAACAACAAAGCTAGTGGAGGTGACAGTATTCCAGCTGAGCTATTCAAAATCTTAAAAGACAATGCAGTAAAAGTGCTACACTCAATTTGCCAGCAAATTTGGAAAACTCAACAGTGGCCACAGGATTGGAAAAGATCAGTTTACATTCCAATTCCTAAGAAAGGCAGTGCCAAAGAATGTTCAAACTATCGCACCATTGCACTCATTTCTCATGCTAGTAAAGTCATGCTTAAAATCCTACAAGCTAGACTTCAGCAGTATGTGGATCGAGAACTACCAGAAGTGCAGGCAGGATTTCGAAGAGGCAGAGGAACTAGAGATCAAATTGCCAACATACGCTGGATCATGGAGAAAGCTAGGGAGTTCCAGAAAAACATCTACTTCTGCTTCATTGACTATGCTAAAGCCTTTGATTGTGTGGATCATAACAAACTGTGGCAAGTTCTTAAAGAGATGGGAGTACCAGACCATCTTATTGGTCTCTTGAGAAACCTATATGCGGGTCAAGAAGCAACAGTGAGAACTGGACACGGAACCACTGATTGGTTCAAAATTGGGAAAGGAGTCCGGCAAGGCTGTATACTGTCGCCCTGCCTATTTAACTTATATGCAGAGCACATCATGAGAAAGGCAGGGCTAGATGAATCAAAAGTTGGAATTAAGATTGCCGGAAGAAATATCAACAACCTAAGATACGCAGATGATACCACTCTAATGGCAGAAAGTGAAGAAGAACTAAAGAGCCTCTTGTTGCAGGTGAAGAAGGAGAGTGCAAAACTTGGGTTGAAACTTAACATTAAGAAAACCAAGATCATGGCATCTGGCCCTCTCAATTCCTGGCAAATAGATGGGGAAGAAATGGAGGTAGTGACAGATTTTATTTTCCTGGGCTCCAAGATCACTGCAGATGGAGACTGTAGCCAAGAAATTAAAAGACGCTTGCTCCTGGGGAGGAAAGCCATGGCAAATCTAGACAGCACACTAAAAAGCAGAGACATCACCCTGTCAACAAAAGTGCGTATAGTCAAGGCTATGGTCTTTCCAGTTGCAATGTATGGTAGTGAAAGTTGGACCATAAGAAAGGCTGAGCGCCAAAGAATTGAGGCCTTTGAAATGTGGTGCTGGAGAAGACTCCTGCGAGTCCCTTGGACTGCAAGGCGATCAAACCGGTCAGTCTTAGAGGAGATCAATCCTGACTGCTCTTTAGAAGGCCAGATCCTGAAGCTAAAACTCAAGTACTTTGGCCACCTAATGAGAAGGAAGGACTCCCTGGAGAAGAGCCTAATGCTGGGGAAGATCGAGGGCAATAGAAGAAGGGGACGACAGAGAATGAGGTGGCTGGATGGAGTCACTGAAGCAGTAGGTGTGAGCTTAAATGGACTCCAGAAGATGGTAGAGGACAGGAAGGCCTGGAGGAATGTTGTCCATAGGGTCGAGATGGGTCGGACACGACTTCGCAGCTAACAAAAGACTGATGTTGTTTGCTTGCAAGAAACACATATTAGGGTTATGGACCAAAAGTACCTATTGAACTCTAGATTGGGTACACAATTTATTGCTTCTGCAATGAATAAGAAAAATGGAGTGGTTATTTATGTCAAGAATACTGTGACAGAGAGCTAATAGAAGCAGATAAACAAGGAAGATATGTTATAATAGATTTGCTGTTAGAAGGCAAAAAAACGCTTTTGGTTGGACTGTACGCTCCTAATCAACAACAAGCTGACTTTTATAGTTCATTAGACAGTAAGATTACTCAGATGGATTATAAATCTTTTATTTTTATGGGAGATTGGAATGGCGTCTTGGATGTACAATTGGACAAGTGTGGTTCCTTTAGGCATACTCCAAGCCACGCTAGATTGCCTAAATCTTTTTTTGAAATGTAGGATGATTTGGAGTTGCGAGACATTTGGAGAGAAAGACATTCACAAGAAAAGGATTATACTTTTTTTCTGACAGGCATCAATCTTTTTCCAGGATTGATTTTATATTACTGACTAATGATTTTTTTCCCAGGATCAAGAAGATAAAGATTTGTCCAAGAACTATGTCTGACTATAGTCCAGTTTGGTTAGAGATTGACAAGGATAATAGAGATAGGCGCTCTTAGCGCTTAAATGAGAACTTGTTTAGAAATCAGAGAAACATGGAAGAATGTAAAAACAGATGAAGGATTTTTTTGAAACTAACATGAATAAGGGTACTTCTATGGACATGGTTTGGGATGCTAGCAAAGCTTATATGAGAGTGGTGTTAATATATATGAACAACAAATACAGATGTAACTTGGAAATTAGGAGGAAAGGATTGGAGAATGAAATTAGGGAAAAAGAAAAGGCCCTAATTCTGAATCCATCAGATGTGAAGATCAAAGAGGTTATTAATTTGTTAAGAGGACAATTTGATAAGTTGATGGCTGACCAGGTGGCAACTAACTTACGATTTGCTAGGCATAACACTTTTTGCAATGCCAATAAACCAGGCAGATGGTTAGCTTACAGGTTAAGGAAGAAGCAAAGGGCTTCTAACATAGATAAAATAGAACATAAGGGTAAGGTTGTGTATCAACAGGACCTTATTAAGGAAGCCTTTGTGGACTTTTATTCCAAATTATATGCTAAAGATAAGATTAATGATGCAGATATTGATGTATATTTGAGGAATGCCAACATCCCGGTTCTTACACAAGAACAAAATGAAGAGATTAATCAATTGATAACAGAAGAAGAAATTTTTTTAGCAATTAAACAATTGAAGGTGGATAAAGCGCCAGGCACGGATGGACTGACTGCGGTGTACTACAAAAACCTACAATTGGAGATGATAAAGCCACTAAGGGAATTGTTTCAGACAATTCAAAGGGGAGGAGGGGTGCCTCCATCTTGGAGAACTGCCTTTATTTCTCTGATTCCGAAGGAAGATCAGGACGTCACTCAAGTAAGAAATTATAGACCAATATCACTTTTGAATACGGACTACAAGATATTTGCTAAGGTTTTAGCTAACAGATTGAGGAGGGTTTTGCAACAGATAATTCATGGGGACCAAACTGGGTTTATTAGTGGTAGACAAATGAAAAATAATGTGAGGCATATAGTAGACTTGTTGGAATTTTTGGAAAGGAACAACCAGATTCCTGCGGCACTGATCTTTATAGACGCCGAAAAAGCCTTTGATCAACTGGATTGGCAATTTTTGATGAAAGTTTTAGATAAAATGAATTTTGGGGATAAATTCTTACAATCAATTAGGGCATTATATCAAAAACAAACAGCTCAAATAATCGTAAATAATAGTTTGACTGAAGTATGTAATATTGAAAAGGGCACAAGGCAAGGGTGTCCATTATCACCTTTATTATTTATTCTAACATTGGAGATATTATTGATTAAAATACGGAATTCAGAAAAAAATAAGGGAATTCAAATTAGAGATCAGGATTATAGACTGAGGGCGTTCGCAGACGATCTGGTTGTTACGGTGACCCAGCCAAAAAATTCTGTTGTGGACCTGATGGAGATAATAATGCAATATGGAAAGGTTTCTGGATTTAAGGTTAATATACAAAAAACTAAAATATTAGCCAAAAATATGACAGTATCGCAAAAGGCACTTCTAGAAGGGTTAACTGGATTTGAGATTGTTAAAAGGGTTAAATATTTGGGGGTGTATTTGTCACCCTCAAATGCAAAGTTATATAAAAATATTATGAAAAGTTATGGGGAAAAATTCAAAAAGAATTGGAGAGTTGGAAAAAATTGCAATTGTCTCTACTGGGAAGAATTGCAGCACTGAAAATGAATGTTCTGCCTAAATTTCTATTTTTATTTCAAATGATACCTATTCTTAAAAAAGACTCCAATTTGGAGGAATGGCAAAAGGATGTCAATAAATTTGTATGGGCAGGGAAAAGGCCACGAGTTAAATTCAAGATTATACAGGACACGCGTGAAAGAGGTGGTCTTAAAATGCCCAACTTTAAATTATATTATGAAGCTGCTGCGTTGTCAGCGATAAGTGATTGGATTAATCTAACACAAGGGAGATTATTAAATCTTGAAGGCCATGACTTGTTATTTGGCTGGCATGCATATTTATTGTATGATAAGAAGGTAGATAATGTGTTTAAAGTGCATATTTTAAGACAGGCATTGCTGAGAGTTTGGAAAAAGTATAGACATAAGCTAAACTACAAGATACCTTTATGGGCAATACCGAAACATGCAATAGAAAACATAAACGTTGGGTTCAAACATCAACAACTTTTATTGATTAGCCCTTGGGCCATATCAAAGTACAAAGTTCCAGCAACAAACCGTCACCAAAACTAGAGAAAAGCAATCCGAAATGGAATTTGATAAAATACAATTTAAAATGGAATTAAAATACAATTTAAGTTAAAATAGTAATAAAATACAAATTTAAGATATAGATAAAATATGGAAACATTATATTTCGGAGTCACCCTTACAATCTACCCCAATCAGTCCCACATATGCAGATCTTAACTGGATCATTTTGTTCAAATACTGTGCTACGTTGGATGTTATTTTCAAGTTCTGGCCGGACATAAGGTAAGTTATTTTGATATGGGGATCCCAATGGGTCATTCGTTTGGTATATAGACCAAGATACCTGTCTCTCACCCTCTTCTACAAACAACAGTCAAATAGGATGTGAGCCAGGTCCTCTACCTCTGCCGCTCCGCAAATGCAGAGACGCTCATTGTACGGTATAGCATGAAATCTCCCATATCTGACCATTGTATCAAGCTGTTCGAATCTCGCGCTCGTAAATATCTCCCTAAGATGTTTTGGGAGTTGTAACTTCAAATAACTGTCCACTTGAAAAGTACATTTGTATTTACTCAGCCATTTCAAGTTACCCACCTTACTAAGGATAGCTATATCAGTTTGTGCTTCTATATCCTTAATTCTTTGGGCAACTCTTTTTTTAGATTGTTCTCCTGTTACACAAGAAACAGGAAGGCCACAGCTTCTTACAAAATTTGTTAGTTTGGTGATCCAGGAGATTTGTGATTGCAGTTTTATTTGCTCTAGTAGGCATAATTTGGGGAGTCTATCAGTCTCCATTTCATTAACCTTGCACCAGTAGTTATAAGCTCTAATTTTAGATAATGCCTGAATTGTATGAATTCCCAATTCAGCTCTAACTGCTGCAGCAGATGTTCTTGGGTCTACACCCAAAATACATCTCAGATGCTGGGACTGTGCTCGTTCTAAAGCTGTGGTTGAATAAAGACCCCAAATTTCTGCTCCATACAAGAGCATTGTCGTAACCTTAGCCTTATAAACTTTGAGTAGTGGAGCTAGAAACCCTGGGTAACTATGATTCTTTAGTTTGAGCAATAAATTCAAACGGGCTTTTGCTCTAAATGTACTTCGTTGATGATGGCAGGCCCAAGATCCAGTCTTGGAAAAAGTTACTCCCAAATATACAAAGGTATTAACCTGTTCAATTGGTTCACCGTCTAATTGCCACTTATGTCTCTGATGGTTTCTTCCAAACACCATTATTTTCGATTTGGATTTGCTAATAATTAGGGAGTTATCCTGGCAATAAGAGCTGAATCTTCTTAATAGCCTACGTAGTCCTACTTGTGAGTATGATAATAAAATCATATCATCAGCATAAAGCAAGCTGTTACAGTAAGTATTTAGGATCATCGGCATGTGTACCATGGTATCCTTCATTAACCCTGGCAAATCATTGATGTATAAATTAAATAATAATGGGGCCAGGATACACCCTTGCCTTATCCCTTTATTTGTGTGAATCCTGTTAGTCAGGGCCCCATTAACCCCATACCGCACAGGTACTTGTGTAAAGGGCTTTAATCAAAGCCAGAAGTCTGGGTTCTATTTTAAGAGATGTCAATTTACTCCATAGTACGTCTCTATTTACCATATCAAATGCTGCTGTAAGGTCTATAAAAGCAGCAAACAGGGGTCTCCTCTTATAGGGATATTTGGCAATTAGATGGTTCAAAACAAAGCAGTTATCAATAGTAGATCTGTTCTGTCTAAAGCCTGCTTGTTCTTCTGTGAGGATGTTGTTTTCCTCTACCCAGATTTCAATTCTGTTCAAAAGGTACCTAACATATATTTTTGCTACAATGTCAATCAGGCTGATGGGCCTATAATTACTAGGATCCTTTTTATTCCCTTTTTTATATATAGGGACAACTATTGCCATCTTCCACCCGTCTGGTATATGGCAGGTGTTATTTATGTGTGTAAAAAGACCTGCTAATACAGGGCCCCACCAGTTGGGAAATTTCTTAAATAATTCTGCTGGTAAAAAATCCTCGCCTGGGGCTTTATTGCTCTTTAAGCTTTTAATGATGGACTGTATCTCCTTTTCTGAGACTGGTGGCCAAGGGGGGAGAGTTCTAGAATTTACCAAATCACTGTTTAAAAATAATTTCTTTACCGCTTCGGTGGGGGCAAACAAGCACTGATAATAATTTTCCCAGTCCGCAGCAGAGATTGGTATGTCAAATGCAAATCTCCGTTCCTTCAGAATACCTGCTACAGAGTGCCAAAATAATACTGAATTATGACTTCTGGCAGCCAACTCAAGTTCTGACCAGATTGAAATGGCAAAACGTTTTTTCTTTAATGTTATAGTTTTTTTATATTCCCTTCTTGTGTGCAGCATCTTAGCTTGTATATGGGCAGTAGGATTCCTCTGGGCAAGCCTCATGGCTGCCTTCAATTTCTTTTTCTGTCGCTGACAATCAGGATCAAACCAGCGAGGTCTACCCACTTGGGCTCTTTTTGTAGTAGGTTTAGCTGTTAGGTGTTTCTTCAGTATGTTACACAGATTGGAGAATGCATTGAAGGCTGACATCCAGTCAGTAGTAGATGACTGTATTGTTCTAGCCCACTTAGTAGCATTCTCTGTTTTAAGGCATTCTAATATTGCCTTAGTATCAACTTTGGCCCAAATTAACCTTTTATTTTGGGTCACCTCTACCTTTTTGGTGAGCCATCTGTCAGCCATGTTATATGGTCTTAAATCTGAGCGGCCTCGCAATGTCACACTTACAGGCTGATGGTCGCTATTGTCACTAAGGTGTACTGTGACCTCTGAGAAGAGGTCAGCCTTATCTCTAGACACACAAAAGAGATCCAGTACACTACTTGAATTGGCTGAGTGGTATTTATAAGGGTATGTATAATTCTTGTCCTTACCTCCCAAAATTTGGATATTACCCTTAAAAATTAAGGAGACTAGGAGCAGGCCAGCGGCATTACTTTTACAGTCTCTTGAGAGCCACTGAGGATGGTTATCAAAGAACTCCCCTGGGATTCCCTTCTTCTGGGCAAGCTCATACAGAGAGGGACCCAGTCTAGCGTTCAGATCTCCTAATAATACCACTATGGACTGAGGGTACAATATAGATAAATCTTCTAAAATAACTTCCAAGCCCATCCAATATTCAAAATTATAGTGCTGGGATATGCTTGGAGGAATGTACACATTTACCAATATTAACTCAAACTGGTCATATTCAAATTTGTCAGCTAGAAAGTACGGATACTTATCTTCGTTATATAATTTCTCTCCCTGCCATTGCAACTCTTCCTTTATAAGAATGCATAGCCCACCAGAAGGTCTCCCTTTGTTCTTTGTTTTTAGGGCTGGGGAGGCCCATCCCTGAAAGCCTGGCAATTGTACTGGTTCATCCACTTCGGTTAGCCAGGTTTCTTGAAAGGCTATTACGTCAAATCTAGAAAGAAAGCTCATTAGTCCACTATCAACCATCCTTTTCCAGCCAGCTATGTTCCAGGTCATCAACTGTATGGGGTTCTCAGAAGCAACGTGGTCTGACTTGGTTGATTGGCTAGATGGTGGAAATGCCAGATGTCAACTTGACAATGGAGCTGGGTCAATATCATCTAAGCTTCCCATATAAACACAGTTGTTGTGAGGTTCAATATTTCTCCTCATGGGTTGCAGAACTTGTTGCTCCTCTATATCTCGGTTGCCAGTGTGCCTCTGCTCTTGCTCCAAGAATGATTTTTTTTCCAAAGAGCAGGTACTCTGGCTTAAGTCTATAAATGTAGATTTATGTCCATTTTTGGAGGGGCATTGCTGAGGGTTCATCTTATGGAGAGATGTTGTGGGAACTTCTAAATCAAATGAGGATGGAAGCTGGATTATGTCCTTAGTGTATGTCAGCTTAGGGGGCACTGTGTGATGAAGCCCTTTGTCTTTCAGTTGTTTCTCAGAGGCTGGGTCAGTCAGTGCAGTTACTCCACTCTCCGCCTGTGTGACAACACCTTTTTTTACTGTTGAGGTAAAGGCAGATTGTTGATTAAATATCTTGTCACAAGGTTGCGTGTTTAGTGGATCCAAATTAAATAGAGGCTTTGCTGTAGATTGGGTTGTTGTCAGTGCCTCTTTTAGGTCGTCCAATCTTTGAATGATGTTAACTTGCTCAGGTTCTGGCAATGCACTGAATAGGTCAATCAACATTTCCTCTGGCACATCCTCAGCAGTTCCTGCAGCTGTGGGTAACACAGTTCGTATATTGCTTGTTTGCTTTCTCAGGGTCAGTTCAGTTGCAGCAGCCTCAGGCTTTGTAGTGTGAGGGCTGTTGCAGCCTAGATTTAAAGCGACAGTTCCCTCTTGGTGATGCTGTTTCAGGAGTGGGCACACTTTTTCTGAGCAAAAGACCCTTATTGGAAATATAGAGAAAAAGCTCAGAAAGGGCTTTATTCTGAAGAGCATGGAGGGAATTGTGGGCTGCTTGAATGATAGGAGAATTCTCATTCATTGTGTTCTTGCTGGCAGCCACTCTGCATGTAGTAGATCTATCAGAGTGGATTCACAGCGGAGCAGCTGGCTCAGGGACAGCCTAATAGCTTTTCTATTGCTCCAACGCCCTCTATTTACTCTCTTGTCATAAATTTGCAAAGTAACCTGGTTAGTTTGCAGACTGTAGTTATATTGGTCATCTCTTAGACCTTTGCCTGATTTACAGACCACAGCCTATAAAAAATCACAGACTGCAGCTTCTTCTCCAGTTGGTCCCGCTTTCCCTGCACAGACTAAATGGGTGATCCGCTCCAGGTTTTCCAGCCAGCCCTGTCCCTAAAGTTTCAGCACCCGGCGTATAAGACGACCCCTGACTTTTGAGAAGATTTTCATGGGTTAAAAAGTCATCTTATACGCCGGAAAATACGGTAGCTGTGATAATGACTCAGTTGTTTTGCAATATGTTTTATTCACAATAACTAAAAAAAAAAAACCCTTCCCCTTAGAAATGTCTTCATGTCATATTCTAATTGGTGGGTTACTTGTTGTGGATATTTATCAAAAAATTATATAGCAACTTAAATATATAAATTCTGCCATCACAGATTGCTGGAAGTTAAATCCAGTCTGTGTCTTATTCCAAGCCGGGAGAGAAATGCAGACAAAGGAAAAATAAGTTCAAAGCAGCTTCAATTGGAAAGGAGGTTTCTGTTTATTGGCGCAGTGAGAACAGTGACAACAGCATGTGTTCCTGGGTGCAGCTGGCAAATTTGAGTTGTGAGTTTTTATATGGTTTGGACCTTTTGTGATTTATATGTCATCATTTATATGAAAATGTGTTCTTTCAGGTTTTGTTCGTGTTTTAATTGCTGTTGTGAAATTCCCTTTATGATATGTGGGTTTGTGACTCACCCAAGAGGTGAGGGGAGATGCAAATCTTAAGATATTTTGTTGTCTTGATTTAATCTCATTGGCTTAATCAATTTCAGTTCCTGGTCTATTCTGCAGTCTATCTGGAGATCTTCTTAGCTAAGTCCCATTTTACAATATGTACCAGGGGTAGGCAACCTCAGCTCTTTTATGACTCAAGGACTTCAACTCCCAGAATTCCTGAGTCAGCATAGCTGAGGTTGCCTACCCCTGATATATATATACTGTTTTGTGAATGAAACTTAGTTTCCTTAAGCTTTGCTGTTTTAGTGGAGGAAAGTCTGGGCTGCTTTCTGCCTTTGTTAAGGAGATTTTTTTTTCTCCTTTAGGGGAAATATTCTATTCTGCTTCTTTTCTTATTCCATGAAATATTTTATTCTGGGAAGGGGGACCTTTCTACGAAATTAACCAATGCAGAATTTGTCCTTATCAACAGATATTTACAACTATTCAACTATAGGGTTTTTGTTGCTCTTCTCTGCACTCTTTCTAGAGTCTTAACATCTTTTTTTTAACATTGTGGTGACCAAAATTGGATGCAATATTCCAAGTGTGGCCTTACCAAAGCATTATAAAATGGTATTAACACTTCATGTGATCTTGATTCTATCGCTCTGTTAATGCAGCCTAGAACTATGTTGGCCTTTTTGGCAGCTACAGCACACTGGTGGCCCATATTTAAGTGATTGTCCACCAGGATTCCAAGATCACTCTCAGAGTTATCAATATTGAACAAGGTACCACCTATACTGTATCTGTGCATTTGGTTTTTCTTGCCTAAATGTAGAATCTTACTTTTTTCACCACTGAATTTTATTTTGTTCGATAGCACCCAATGTTCAAGTCTGTTAAGATCCTTCTGTATCTTAATGAGTTCCCCATCCATCCCCTCATCCAAATCATTGATGAAGATATTGAAGAGTACTGGACCTAAAACAGAGTCTTGACGTACCCCACTGCATACTTTCTTTCATGTAGACACAGTTCCATTGAGGGCTAATACATTGAGTGTGGTTGGTCAGCCAGTTATGAATTCATCTGGTGGTGATGATGTCTAACCCACATTTTTCTATCTTATCAAGTAGTAGGTTTATCAAGTGCCTTACTGAAGTCCAAGTAAATTGTATCAACAGCATTCCTCTGGTCCACTAATTTTGTTACCTTGTCAAATGCATCAAGATTTGTCCGGCATGATCTGTTTTTGAAAAACCCATGTTGGCTTTTGGTTATGACTTTGCTTCTAGGTGTTCAGTGATTCATTACTTATCTTTTCTAGAATCTTCCCAGTTACTGAGGTCAGGTTGATAGGTCTGTAGTTAATCTATTTTCCCCTTTTTTTAAAAAGATGGGAACTATGTCAGCTCTTTTCCAGGCCTCTGGTAGTTCCCAGGTGCTCCAGGATCTTTGAAAGATATAGTTCAGTTGTCCCAAGATCACATCTGCCAGTTCCTTCAGAACTTGGGTATAATCCATCTGGACCTGGTGATTTGAGTGGACAGGTGGTCGCTTACCATTTTCTTGCTTATTTTGATTTGTATTTCTAATCTATATTGTATGGTATGTTTTTGATAGGTTGGACTATTTTTTCCCTTTGTGTAAAGATGGATGAAAAAATGAGTAAAGTAGTTCTTGCTTTCTCCCTGTTTCCTGTCACTTCTTGCCACTTTCTCCCACTAATGGACCAATTGTTTCCTTCACTTTTTTCTTATTTTTCACATGTTGTAAGAAGCTTCTTTTGTTATTTTTTACTTTTGTTGCAAGCCTTAGTTCAGACATATCAAACTCGCGATGTCACATGACATTACGCAACTATTGAGACAGTTTTGCCATTGCTGGCAATGGAGTGAGCATGGCTTCCAGATGACGCATCCAGCCCGTGGGCCAGGAGTTTGACACACCTGCATTAGTTCATTTTAAGCCTTAGCTTTCCTCACTTCATCTTAGAAGGCTCAGGCTATTTGCTGACATTCTGCCTTAGTTATGTGTCCCTCTTTCCACTTTTTATATTTGTTCTTTTTGTCTTTCAATTTATCAGAGAGTTCTTTATGCAGCCATACTGGTTTCTTTTGGAGCTGTTATTTTTCTTCTTCATTGGTATTGCTAGATTGGGCTTTTATAATCTCACTTTTCATCACCTCCTGCGGCTGGCCTTCCGCTTCGCCCCCCCCTGTCACGGGGTTATATAACCGACCAGCTGGTTCCATCCCAGGCGCCTAATAGACCCTGAACGGTTCCAGGAGGCGCTTGGATCACCTTCACTCACAGCCCGGTCGATGCCTTAGTGGAAGCCTGGGAAAGGGCGGCCATGGAGGCACTCGACCGTGTTGTTCCCATGCGGCCCCTGACCCGGCGCAGATCCCGGTGGGCACCATAGTTTTCCATGGAGCTTTGGGAGATGAAGCGTCGGAGACGGAGCCTAGAGAGCTGTTGGAGGTCCAGCCGGTCTGAGTCTGATCAATTGCGACTAAGAACCTTCACGAGGTCTTATCTCGCAGCGATGGAGGCAGCGAAGTCCAATTACTTCGCTGCCCTCATCGCGTCCGCAGATAATCGCCCGGCCGCCCTGTTTGGGGTGACTCGCTCCCTCCTGAACCAGGAGGTGAGGGAGGAGCCCCTGCAGGGTCATGCTGAGGAATTTAGTCAATATCTGGCGGATAAAATCGCTCAGATTCGGGCTGGATTGGACTCTGACTGGGCAGAGTCTGACGACGGGGAATCGAGCAGTCTTGGGAATATTATTTGGGAAGAATTCGATCCTGTGACTCCAGAAGAAGTGGACAGGATCATGGGGAGGCTGAGTTCCACCACTTGTTTACTGGACCGGTGCCCCTCCTGGCTGGTTTATGCAGCGCAGGAGGGGACACAAGGCTGGCTCCAGGCAGTAATAACTGCTTCTTTGAGAGAGGACAGCTTCCCCGCTGCCTTGAAGGAGGCAGTGGTGAGGCCCCTCCTCAAGAAGCCTGCCCTGGACCCGGCTATTTTAAATAACTATTGTCCGGTCTCCAACCTTCACTTTTTAGCAAAAGTTGTTGAGAGTGTGGTGGCTCATCAGCTTCCTCTGTTCCTGGAGGAAACGGATTATCTGGACCCCTACCAATTGGGCTTTAGGCCCGGGTACAGCACGGAGACAGCATTGGTCGCACTGGTGAATGATCTCTGGCAGGCTCGGGACAGGAGTTGCTCCTCTTTCCTAGTCCTATTAGACCTCTCAGCGGCTTTTGATACCATCAACCATGGTATCTTACTGCGGCGCCTCAGGGGGTTGGGAGTGGGTGGCACTGTTTTACAGTGGTTCTCCTCCTACCTTCTGGGTTGTTCACAGTCGGTGTTGACAGGGGGACAGAGGTCGACCTCGAGGCCTCTCATTTGTGGAGTCCCTCAGGGGTCGGTCCTCTCGCCTCTCCTGTTCAACATCTATATGAAGCCACTGGGCGAGATCATTCGTGGTTTTGGGGTGGGGTATCATCAGTACGCTGATGATACCCAGCTTTTTATTTCCACCCCAGATCAACTCAGTGATGCCCTCTCCGTGATGTCCCATTGCCTGGAGGCAGTGAGGGTCTGGATGGGGAGGAACAGGCTTCGTCTAAATCCCAACAAGATCGAGTGGCTGTGCGTATCGGCATCTCGGGTTGTCCATTCTATTCCATCGTTATCTATAGGGGGTGAGGTGTTACCCCCCGTAGATAGGGCTTGCAACTTGGGTGTCCTCCTTGATTCACAGCTCAATTTTGAAGATCATATAGGAGCTGTGACTAGGGGGGCTTTTGCCCAGGTTTGCCTGGTGCGCCAGTTGTGGCCCTATTTGGACCGGGATGCCCTATGCACAGTCACTCATGTGCTCGTGTCCTCTCGGATAGACTACTGCAATGCTCTATACATGGGACTGTCCTTGAATGCCACTTGGAGGCTCCAGCTGGTGCAGAATGCAGCCACGCGAATTGTGATGGGGGTCTCCCGATACTCCCATGTAACACCTCTGCTCCACGAGCTGCATTGGCTTCCAGTTGTCTTCCGAGTGAGATTCAAGGTGCTGGTGATGACCTATAAAGCCCTAAATGGCATGGGTCCGGGTTATTTACGGGAGCACCTCTTGCCGGCGTTAACTTCCCATCGCCCTGTGCGCTCCCACAGAGAGGGCCTCCTCAGGGTGCCGTCGGTCAGGGAATGTTGACTGGCGGCTCCCAGGGGGAGAGCATTCTCTGTGGGCATGCCTGCCCTGTGGAATCAGCTTCCAATTGAGCTTTGGATGGCTCCCGACCTTCGCTCGTTTTGCCGCGACCTGAAGACTTGGTTGTTTGAACAGGCCGGCCTGGACTGAGGGATTGGATTTTAGAGTTATATTTTAAAAATTTTAAATTTTAGAATGTATTTATTACTTAGGGCTATTGATTTAATCTTGTTTTCATTTTTATATCTTGTGTGTTGTTAGTGTTTTTTGCTCTGTACACCACCCCGAGTCCTTGGAGAGGGGCGGTATATAAATCTAATAAAAAATAAAAATAAAAAAAATAATTTAAATCCCTCTAGCTGTGTATTCCATTTGTGAGTTTCATCTCACCAAGTTTCTATAATGACAACAATATCATATCTGCTTTCATTTACTTTCTAATTCATCCAGTTTATTACTCATACTCTGTGCACTGGTGTATAGACATTTGAATCCTTTTTGATTGACCCTGTGTTCACTTTCTACATAACCTGTGTAGAGTCTGAGTTCCCCTACTTCTTATCACCTGTTTGATTAATCTTGCTATGGCACTCACTACTGAGAGCTTGATTATGCTTGACAGCAAAGTTGATATTCTTTCCTGCAGAAACATCTATGTTATATGCACTGATAACCAATTAGTTTTAGATTGCTTGGGACAGAAATGTTCTGCATGAATTAACTCAGTGTCCATGTTGCTTAGTTTAAATGTTTCCCCAGAAAATCTGTGAATTTAATGCCAAGTAACTCAGTTCCTTTCTTTGATGGATGCAGACCATTTCTTTTGTACAGTTTTTTACTGGACCAGCTGCAGACATTGTGACTAATACAACCAAAGCCTTCTCCTTTACACCATTCCTTTAGCTACACATTGAACTCTGCTATATGCTGGCCTTTTCCTTTTAGTTCCTTATATACTGGTAAAACCTCTGAAAAGTAAGACTGCTGATTATCATCAGATCATCATATTGTAGTCTTTTGAATTAAGGGGAAAAAAGAGAAATAACACATCATATGTGCTGACAAACATGCCTCCTCTCATCTATAACAATTAAAATGCTACTAAGATAATCTGAGATTTTCCTTTTATATTTATGAAAAAATTCTTCCTGTGGGTCTCACAGTTACTTTTAATTCTAAAATACTACTAAGAGATTTTGTTTGCAGTAGATGTTGGATGCTTCATTTTATCACAATATTACCCTCTACAAATGCTGGTGAATTGAAAGATGAAAAATAGATCAATATTATTATTGTAATGACATCCCTACCCAAGGGAAACTTTGTTCTATCCACTGTCAAAGGTAGAAAAATTATGTACCATTGTTCCTTTCTACATTCTTGTTTCATTCTTGAGACTAAATCAACAGATTCTTTTCTTTGCTGACAGATCACCAGATTTCTTTAGAACATTTGCTAAATGTGTTGTGATTGCTATCACTATCAGTTATCTGTTTAGCACTCTTGGTATCTTCAATAATTTCAGTGTATTTCTCCATACTTCTTGGTTATGAACGATGATTTTTAACCAAAAAATAAAATAAATGTAACATAAACTAATGTTGGTATTGTGATGATAATGTCGTTGATGATGAAGATTCATGAATAGCAGACTTATATGAGACCCCAAGTCATTTAAGACCAATGTCATTGGAGCATTCTGTTTTAGGTAACAATTATTTTCTTTTATCTCTTGTCTGATGCATCAATTCTGTTAAATGACTTCAGTTTCTGATAATATAATAAAAAAAGATTTTTTAACTTTCTACATAATTAGTTTCTTTGGATACCTTTATCATGTTTCCTCTCACACATCTTTCTAACTAAATAGCCATGTTGAAAGAAAAAAAATCTTCATCAGGGTCCAGTCCAAGCTGGGAATAAACAAAATGGAGGCTGCTTTAGAAAGAAGGTTGTAGTTTATTGAAGAACAGAACTGCAAGACATGTGGCTCTGGAGCAGCTGATCACATGTTGCTGGGAGTGGTGGGCTTTTATATTTGGAGTTGTTCCTGTGGCATAAACTTTGACCTGAGGTTCAGTGTGCCCTTCTGGTATTCTAATGGTGGTGGGTCAATCCTATTATGTCCTAAAGGTCATGTCTTGCTTCCCTGGAGCTGTGTCTGATGGTTATGTCCTGTGTTGGACTTTTTTGGGTGAGGGGTTGTTGGTTCTAGGGATGTTTGTCTTTCTAATCCCATCAGCTCTAAGCTTTTTGGCTCCAGTCTTTCTAAAAGGATTATCTAATCTGCATTTCTAGAAACCTGGCCTCTGCTTGAGGCAGAGGGACTTGAAGGTGGTGGTTTCTGCCTTAGATTTTCTATTATTCCTTTGGGGAAATATATTCTGTTTTCTTTAATATTCCCCAAAATATTTCTTTCTTGGGGGGGTGGGGGAGTGACTTCTCACACCAAAAACAGCATAATCAAACTAGTTCTTTTCTGCAGTTTCATTAGATTCTCTGATTAAAATTCATAGAAAAAAGTTGCATGAAATGCATATATAAAGAAAAAGAAGAAACAGAAATAATTACATTGGATAAAACTGTTTGCATAATAATTTTTAAATATCAGGAAAATATTAAACCAACTGTAAAAAATATGTGAACATGTAAAAAAGTACATGTTTGACAAAAATATAAAACCTATACAAAGCACTAATATTCCAAATGAAAAAAATCTGAAGCTGAAATTGAAGATATATTGATTCCTATCAGTATAATTGAACAGAAGTATTGGACAGATACTCTATATTAATTCTTATGCATTCACACGGCAATCTATCAATTGGAATAATCCCTTTATGCAATGCTATGACAGATACAAACTGCAATAAACTTAAACCATGAGGAGAATAAACATAACTTTGATACTATAAGTGAATATATTTCTAACTTAAATCTACAATCAAAAAACATCCAAAGAATGATGGTAAAGAATGAACAAACAATCCAGACAACAGAATGTGGTCTAGAAAAAAATGACTTAACTGGTGAAGTTACAAATAAAGGGAATTATAACTTAATACAAACAAGAAAAAACTTACAAGACTTGGATACAACAATAAATATGGAAAAGATACCTTATGCATTAGAACATCAAAATAAACCTGAGAAGAAAGAAGACTTAACAAAATGGACACTGTTAGGAGAATCATTGTTTGGGAGACAAAGAGCATACATCTTATCTACTATATATCCTCTACTCCTAACAATAACTACAAACATACAAGAACTGAATAAGTTGAAAATATTAATTTGGAAAATAATTTGGCAAAAGAGGAAGATTAGAGATGGGCTGAAGAGACTGGGTTCGCCCTATCAGATGGAATATTATATGAGTAAACACTTGTTTGAATATGGCGAAATAAACAAATAACTTGGGCCATAAAGGGACCTTAGAATAAGTGGGATAAGAGATATAAGTAACAGTATTTTTTGATAAGATAAAAAATATAAAAATGTTAGAATATTGTAAGTGAAGGAAAAGTTTGAATTTTAAAGACAAATTAAGTTTGAAAAGATTTAGGATTAAGGAATGATTGAAATATCGAGGGGAAATTAGGCTTTATAAGAAATCTGGAAAAACATATATAGTGATTTAACTAATTTTTACAAATAGAAGTGAAATATAAATTGACTAGAAAGATGTTATGGATAGATGTTATGATAGATAAGTAGTATATATAATATATGAAATATGAAAATACTGGGTTGATATATTTAAATGGAAATTTTGGATTTTTAGATGTTAAATACTGGGAAAAACATGATTGACAAGAATTGTTTGAATATTATGGAGAAATTGAGCTTAAACAAGATTTATGAAAATAAGAGTTATAAATCAAAGATTGCAGACATGTTTATGATGCTGAAGATATCATAAATGCAGGGTCACTTTGTGCTCCAATTCTCTATTAATAGCTTAAACTTGTCTTCATGAAACATTTTGTCCAATGTGATAACACAGCTCTTGCTGAAGTGTTTTTAGCAGTTCCAAATTTTGGTGGTCTGTCCAGACCTGGAAGGGGATTTTATTTCCTTAAAGTAAATGATGCCATGTAAGTAATGACCATCTCACAGTGTAAGCTTCCTTCTCCCAGATGGCCCAATGTTGTTCTGTCTCCGTGAGTTTCCTGGACATATATGCACATGGTTGCAGTGGCCCCTTGGATGTCTCAGTACGGACTTAGCAGAGAAAAGCCTTTTTAGCCTCTCAAATGCTGCTTGACATTCCATTGTTCATTTCACGGGCTGACTGGCTTTCATTGCCCTCCCCCCAACCTTTTCAACAAGTTTGTGAGGGGCAAGGCTATTTGGGCGAATGAAGGGATAAATTGGTGGTAGAAATTTGCAAAACCCAGGAAACATTGCAATTGCTTCCTTGTGCCCATTCTAATACTGCCCTGACTTTCTCGGGGTCCATTTTGATAATTTTTTTTAATATAATTTTAATTTTATTTGTATACCGCCCTTCTCCCGAAGGACTCAGGGTGGTGAACAGGGCAAACATATAAAAGTACAAAAATACAAAAATTAAGAAAGAATTAAACGAGATGCCCAAGTTAGAACAATAGGTTAAAATACATTTAAAACAACAATAAAATCCAAACCCATCCCCCATCAGGCCAGGCCGGCTTGTTCAAACAAATAAGTCTTCAGATAGCGTCGGAAGGAGCGAAGGTCGGGCGCCATCCGGAGCACAACCGGCAAACTATGCCCTGCTGGGATATGTGATCCCCTAGGTAGTCTATTCTTTCCTGGTGGAATTCACATTTTGATAATTTTGCATATAGGTGGGAGTCCCACATTTTTTTTTAGAACTGCTCTGACTAGATTAATATGCTCCTGCTTGGTCTCAGTGAAGATAAGGATATTATCTAAGTAAACCATGAAAACTGTGCGGGGCCCTTGCAGTCCAAATAGCAGAACTTTGAACTGGTAGCAACCCATTGGACAATTAAATGTGGTCTTCCATTCATCTCCTTCCTTGATCCTAACATGGTAGTATGTTTCTCCTAGGTCTAGTTTCATGGAAATCCTTCCTTTCAATAGGTGGGATAGCATATTTATTTATTTATTTATTTTTATTTAATTGAATTGAATTTATTTTTATTTAATTGAATTGAATTTCTATACCACCCTTCTCCCGAAGGACTAAGGGCAGTGTACAGTGTACAGGGCAACAAAAGTACTAAATAAAAGTTAAAAGTAAGATTAAATTAATTTAGCCCTAACAATAAATAGTTAAAAATACCCCAAACCCTAGACCAGGTTGGCCTGTTCAAATAAGTAGGTTTTCAGATCACGGCGGAAAGAGCGAAGGTCGGGAGCCATCTGGAGCTCAACCGGTAATTGATTCCAAAGGGCTGGCGCGCCCACAGAGAATGCTCTCCCCCTGGGGGCCACCAGCCAACACTCTCTGACCAACGGCACCCTGAGGAAGCCCTCTCTGTGGGAGCGCACAGGACGAAGGGAAGATGACGCCGGCAGCAGGTGATCCTGTAAGTAATCTGGACCCATGCCATTTAGGGCTTTATAGGTAATCACCAGCACCTTGAATCTCACCTGGACGGCAACTGGAAGCCAATGCAGCTTGCGGAGAAGAGGTGTTACATGGGAGTATCGGGAGACCCCCATCACAACTCACGCGGCCGCATTCTGCACCAGCTGAAGCCTCCGAGTGGTCCTCAAGGGCAGCCCCATGTACAGAGCATTGCAGTAGTCTATACGAGAGGTCACGAGCACATGAGTGACTGTACGCAGGGCACCCCGGTCCAGATAGGATCACAACTGGCACTGAACCTGGGCAAAAGCCCCCCCTGGTCACAGCTCCTACATGGTCTTCCAAACTGAGCTGTGAGTCCAGGAAGACACCCAAGTTGCGAGCCCTATCTACAGGGGGTAACACCTCACCCCCATGGTTAAAGATGGAATTGACCGAATTTCCCAAGATGCCAAAACGTACAGCCACTCAGTCTTGTTGGGATTGAGCTGAAGCCTGTTCCTCCCCATCCAGACCTGAACCGCCTCTAGGCAATGGGACATCACATCGAGGGCATCACTGGGTGGTTTGAGGTAGAGGTGAAAAGCTAGGTATCATCAGCATATCCCTCATTAGGGGTAGGGGGTACAGGTTACTTTCACTAATTGCATTAAGGGCCTGGTAATCCAAGCACAAACACATAGTTCCGTCCATCTTCTCCCTGAACAGGACCGGAGCAGCCATTTTGGGTTTGGCAGGTTCAGTAAATCCCCTTTCTAAGTTTTTATTTATGAATCTTTCCATCTCCTTCATCTCTTTAAGGCTCATGGACTACAGCCTGGGCTTTAGGAGTTTTGCCTCAGGTTTGATTTCTATAGCACAGTCTGTGGGTGGTTGAGGAGGAAGTTCATCCACCCATTCCTCACTGAAAACGTCAGCAAGGTCCTGGTATTCTTCCAGTTTTTCTCTACTCCCCCTGATGCTGTCTCCACTCCTCGAGGTTAGGGGGGCTTTGGGGTTCTGAGTTTACACACTCCCCCTCCAGGAAGTTGAATTCTGCTGTCCTCCAATTTACCCAGGGGTTCCATTTCTTTAACCATTCCAGCCTTCCAATGTCTGGGGTTACTACAAACTTTATATCTTTCTCATGGGTCCCCAGGGACAGGTGAACTGATAAGGTGGCTAGGGTAGCTGGTAACCCCCCTGCTATGGACCCATCTAACTGGCCAAAGGAGATATGTTGCTTTGGTCTCCTCACTGGAATGCCCAAGTTCCCCACTAGCATCAGGCTAATGAGGCAGTGGGTACAGCCAGAGTCTATTAAGGCTTTCACTTTGACAGCTTCTGGCATGGAGGAAGCTAATATACTTACTGTCTTGAGGATAGGTGGAATGGATCCACTTACCAGGGTTTTGCCCTCCAAGCTGTCCTCTGAGGTGTCCACCACCCCTGTGGTTTAGGCCGGAGTTCTCTCCCATTCCTTGGCAGGGGTTTGGGATTCTACAGCCTGAATCCCCTTCATAGTGGGTTCTTTTGGTTTGCCTGGAGACTTCCCTGATCTCCTGGCTGGTGATGGGTCTGATTTGTGCTGAGGGGCTTTTGAGTGGCATTCTGAACTGTGGTGGCCCTCTCTCCTGCATTTGAAACAGCCCGTTGATTTCTTAGCCATAGCCGGTGGTTTCACTGGCTTGCGCATCTGCTCAGGAGGTGGGTAGGCCCATGTTTTTTCTCGGTGGTGCCTCTTCAGTAGGTCTATCTCTGTCTCCTCTGCCAGGACACACCAGTCATCGAGGTGGTGTGGGTCTCCTCAAGGCAGGCAAGCATCATACAGGTCGTAGTTTAGCCCATCTTTGAAATGGCTAAGGAGGATATCTTCTGGCCAGTTCAATTTGTTCGCAATGGCCCAGAATTCTTGTGTATATTCAGCCATCAGCCATCTACCCTGCCTCACCATTTTGATTCTCTCCCAGGCCTTATGATTAGCCAAGGGATCCTTAAATCAAGGATGACATGTACCAGTTGAGTTCTGGGGCGTTGGAGTCATGAAGGTTCACCACCCAGTCTGTGGCCAGTCCATCCAGGGCACAATGTGTATGTGGGCTTTGTCACTGGGGATGTCCCGTCTGTATTCTTCCATATAACTGAGGACTTGAGTTAGGGGGAAAAAACAAGCATGGTGGCTTGAAAGACACTGTACAAAAGTCTAATTAAAAATGATGATGTTCACATCAGTGCTTGAACTACATTCTCATACATCTCTCTCTCTCTCTTTTTCTCCTCTTTTAATTTGATTGGATAAATATATAAACATCTTGTTAATATAGTTCTAGCAGATGACTGACCTGCTAGAACTAGCAATTTTTCTCCTCTTTTGCATTCTAATCAGAACACCCGCAACATAAACTATATTGTAATCTTTTTAAGGGAAGATGCTAATCTGAAACCTGCTGCTAGTTTACTACCAGACTCCTGCCAACTCTGATAAGAGCTCATACCTTACAAGGATTTAGGAGAGATTGAGATGTCAGCTTGAGACTCAGGATTTATGATTCCTTGCTTAATGGAAACTAGACAAGGGTTTCTACTTTGCTGAAATGTTTACTCATAAAACATAAATGTGGAGTTTGTGATGTTCTCTCATTCAGAAGCAATCTTTCTTCATTGCCTCTTGGATTGATATTGAAAGTGGGAGTTTAATCTACAGCAAAGGTCCCCGACCTTTTGGGCACCAGGGACTGGTTCCATGGAGAGAGGTTTTTTTGTGGACCGGAGGGGGCATGGTTTTGTGTGCTGCCTGCATCTTACAGATGGGGCTTTGTTTGCTTGTGTGGACTGGTTTGTTGGCATGCCATGGCCCAGTACTGGTCCATGGACTGGGGGTTGGGGGACCCCTGATCTACAGGCTCTAATCTGCAGTTCATATTTTCCAATATCCATGAAGTTATACCACAGAGATTTACAAGTAGAGAAACAAAATGAATCAAGTGTCTGTGAATCCTAAAATAAACTGCTCTCCTGGGTTGGTATGTTGCTCAGTATTTGGTAATCACCATTTTAATTTCTCAAAGGCTGCAGAAGAGCTCCAGGTTTAAAAAGACACAAATATTTTTGAGAATATTTTGTGAAAGATTTAATTTGTCCATTTTTGAATGTGTTTACTATAATACATCAAAGATTACAATAGAAAGGAGACTAAATTGAGTAAAGAAAAAGTAAACTGATTTGTCTGTGTACAGATAATTAGTTTAACATGGTCAAATCACAATTCATCATGAGTATTTGATAGGTGTTGAATGAGGGTTTTTTTTCCCCCAACCATCATTCAGCAGCCAGTCTTTATATGCCCAGAAAAGTCTGGATGATTATGGTTGTCAGAACTAGTAACTATGGGTGCTCAAAGATTGCAGTTTTCAAGCTCTCACATTGCTATCTCCCAGCTACTAGCACTTGATGGGTGCTGACAATTCTAGAGAAACAGAGTGCTCTACTGCCCATCCACCACAGCAGTTAAGTATTTAGCATTCAACTTTCTTTTAGATATTTGGAAGAAAATTGACTAAGGGTGATGCCTTCATATTGTCTTTTATGTATTTCCATTATGGGAAGCAGAAGCTGAATCTGATGGATCTTTACACCGATCCAATGCAGTAGTGCTAATGTTCTTAAATGTATTGATTTCTGGGAGAAAAAAAAGCTTGGGGGATGCTGTCATCCATGACAGAATTCTCTGAAGGTTAATGCATTCCATGATTGGCGCCTGTGTAATTCAGTTGACATTTTATTCTTTGAAAATAATCCAATTCAGGAAAACCTGGACTTTGTATGGCTTTTAAGATTCAAACAGCCTTTTATATCAGGTAACTCTTCACAACTAAGAGTTGGTGGAACCTTGGTGGAGCAGTGGGCTAATGCCTCCTTAAGTAACACTTAATTTGCTGCACTCAATTAGTGCAGGTTCACATCCCACCAGGCTCAAGGTTGACTCAGCCTTCCATCCTTCCGAGGTAGGTAAAATGAGGCCCCAGATTGTTGGGGGCAATAAGCTGACTTTGTAAAAATGCCACTTGGGGGGGGCTGAAAGCCCTAATAAGCAGGCATATACATCGAATGAAGGCTATTGCTAAGCACATTGATTTGTGCTTTAGATTGTAAGCCGCCCTGAGTCTTCGGAGAAGGGCAGGATATAAATGGGATTTTTTTAAAAAAAGTACTAGGTTTCCAAATATGATTACTCAGAAAAGCTGGCAATTATCTAACTTTTATAAACTTACTAACTTTTCTTTCATTGAATAGTGGTTCTGAGACAGAGGCTTTCAGAATGTAAATTATTTTTTTAAATATCTTCCAAAAATGTTCTCATTCAAGAACATTACACACATATGTGTGTGTGTGTACATACATAGACATACATAATCTATTTTATTTAGCCTTTTAAAAATTTCTGCTGGTTTTATAATTTAATATTCATTTGTTCATTATCAGATCAAAAATTGTCAGCACATTCCTACTACAAAATTATGGAATTTTTCAGATGTTATCTTCTATAGTACAGAACAATGAATTCCACATGGTAACTGTTGAATTAATTTAAATATTGCAGAACTACTGAGCTGCTGATATTAGCTTGTTAATTTGATTCTAGAGAAATTTGGCAGGCCATTATCTCAATGAAGATAATAAATTCCTTAAAAAGAATATATGTAACACATTGCCCATAAAAATAGAAAGCTTTTGTTTCTTTGTGATTATTTCCTTCATTACCTTGATTTATTTTTTTTCAGATACATCAGCATCTTCTCCAGTGCTGGTCCTTGTGCTTTATGTATAGTTAGAGCAAAGCATGACTGTATTGAGAACTATGTCTCTTGAAAGCATAGTCTTCACTTTCTAAAAATTGAACATAATTCTTGGAATTAGGATAATATCATTGTCATGGCATTGCTCAGGTATCGTTACAGTGTAATTCTTGTTGAGATCTTCCACAATCATCCACATTCCATTGCAAACCCTAGGAAGATTCAAGTTCTTCATTATAATGATTGAAGATCCTATCTTTAATTCCAGTTTATGTAGTGGCAATCCAGAGCATTCAACTAAAAAAAGGAAATCTGTTGGAAAATGAGTGGCATTAGTTACTTCACTGAGAGCATTGAAGAAGCATTTTTTCCAGAATTCCAGGGAAGTATGTAATGCATGTGGGAACTGACTTTTCTTATCACTTCATTGAAGGGAATCAAGATAGAGTTCTTTGAGAACAGTTCCACAGGATTATCAGAGGCTGTATAGATGAAATCTATACATTCCTCCATAGTTTTTGCTGCAGAACCATATTTTCTCATAATATTTCATTATTTTGATTTTTCTAAATTTGGTCTTCTCCAATATCCAATAGGAACTCTTTCTTCTCTCTTGCTCAGTCTTGCTTTCAATAATGCCATAGTAATAGCAACATGTCCATCTCCTATAACTTTAGTGAGGATGAAGTGATAACAAATGTCCTTCCCATTCATCCTGATGCATTAGTGAAAATTATTGAAGAAAGATTGCCTTGCAAGCACTTATCCACATAATAATATACTGTTTTTGCTGATTAATCAGTAGGTGCTCATTGTAAAAATTGTTGCAGCTTGTCTCTGTTGTATTATTGTAGTATGTGCAATAATTCCTGATTGCCACAATTTTAATTAATTGTATGATTTGTTGGTTTCCCCAAATCTTCAAGTATTTCTTTGAAATAGAGAAGACCTTGCTCTTTTAAATGCTAAGATTGATTCCCATTACTCAGCATATTTTGGATTATTAATATTTGACAGCATATATAATATGAATTGCAAGAATTTAATTATTTTGTTTGTTTGTTTGTTTGTTTATGCTATCTGCTACCCATCAACCAAGAAATTCTGGTGGATGGATTCCAGGAAAAGAGCCTTCTCTGCCATGGCTCCCAGCCTTTGAAATATCATAATCCCCTGAGGTGAGATTCACACTGACACCTTCTGTAAGAGCCTGAAGACCAAGCTCTGCTAGAGAGCCTGGGACCCCAATGTGGCAAATCACTCTGGAGATGGTAAATAGGTTGAGAGAAGACTCTACCTTTTTATTCCCATCATCTAATTTTTTAATGATAAATTATTTTAGAATAACTATGGTTATTGTTATTACTATTTTAATTTTAATGCTTCTGAATTTAATGTTTGTAAGCCATATATATATATATATATATATATATATATATATATATATATATATATATATATATATATATATATATATATATATATATATATATATATATAATGTTTAAGTATTTGTCAAGGCTTTTTGAATGGACCTTGCTAATTAACTCTTTCATTCCTGTTTTGGCCCGGCTCAGGGCTTATCCACAGGAACTAGTCAACTTATGACAGCTCATTATTTGTGCAAATAATGAGCTGTCATAAGTTGACTAGTTCCTGTGGATAAGCCCTGAGCTGGGCCAAAACAGGAATGAAAGAGTTAATTAGCAAGGTCCATTCAAACAGCCTTGACAAATACTTAAACATACATTTGCCTTGCCTTCCAGCTAATATAAGAGAGAAGGAACCCGTGGCTCAGGAGGTTAAAACACTGCCTGATATATAATCAGCCCGGGTTCGAATCTCAGATAAAGGGTATGACTAACTGATGAGAACATAAAGAGTTCGAAATGATCATCTTAGCCTCCCAAATTCTTTATTAGCAATTTGAATATTTGCATATATATATATATATATATATATATATATATATATATATATATATATATATATATGTGTGTGTGTGTGTGTGTGTGTGTGTGTGTGTGTGTGTGTGTGTGTGTGTGTAAATTTTAGATTGCTAACAAAGAATTAAAGGGAGACTGATATGCATTTCAAACTTATTTGTTTTCATCAGTCAGCCATACCCTTCTGAGATTCGAACCTGGGCTGATTGCACATTAGGCAGTTGTTTTAACCTCTAGGCCACAAGCTCTATCTCACTTTGTTAGCTGAGAAGCAAGGGAGATATGTGTTAAATGCTTGTTAACTATTTAGATTACCTTGCTAGGCCCCAAACATGGGACAAATCTTTATTTCCTGTTTCAGCCTAACCGAAGGCCATCGACAGGCAGTAGTCACAACAGTGACAGCTCATATCTGTGTAAATTTTAGATTGCTAACAAAGAATTAAAGGGAGACTGATCTGCATTTCAAACTTATTTGTTTTCATCAGTCAGCCATACCCTTCTGAGATTCGAACCTGGGCTGATTGCACATTAGGCAGTTGTTTTAACCTCTAGGCCACAAGCTCTATCTCACTTTGTTAGCTGAGAAGCAAGGGAGATATGTGTTAAATGCTTGTTAACTATTTAGATTACCTTGCTAGGCCCCAAACATGGGACAAATCTTTATTTCCTGTTTCGGCCTAACCAAAGGCCATCCACAGGCAGTAGTCACAACAGCGACAGCTCATATTTGTGTAAATTTTAGATTGCTAACAAAGAATTAAAGGGAGACTGATCTGCATTTCAAACTTATTTGTTTTCATCAGTCAGCCATACCCATCTGAGATTCGAACCTGGGCTGATTGCACATTAGGCAGTTGTTTTAACCTCTAGAACACAAGCTCTATCTCACTTTGTTAGCTGAGAAGCAAGGGAGATATGTGTTAAATGCTTGTTAACTATTTAGATTACCTTGCTAGGCCCCAAACATGGGACAAATCTTTATTTCCTGTTTCGGCCTAACCAAAGGCCATCCACAGGCAGTAGTCACAACAGCGACAGCTCATATTTGTGTAAATTTTAGATTGCTAACAAAGAATTAAAGGGAGACTGATCTGCATTTCAAACTTATTTGTTTTCATCAGTCAGCCATACCCATCTGAGATTCGAACCTGGGCTGATTGCACATTAGGCAGTTGTTTTAACCTCTAGACCACAAGCTCTATCTCACTTTGTTAGCTGAGAAGCAAGGGAGATATGTGTTAAATGCTTGTTAACTATTTAGATTTTGGGGCCTAGCAAGGTAAGATACATTTCTGCCATTCATCAAGGTTGGCATCCTTTTTCAATATAGGTATCATTTGAAACAAAAAAAGAAACTTCGGCAAAACATTCATTTTACCAGCTGCGATTCTGCCCAATAGAGATAATTGTATTTTTTCCCCAATTATTTAAATCCTTTTGTATCTTCAACCATAGTGTTTCATAGTTATTCTTATACAATTTTGCATTTGAAGCTGCAATATACACTCCTAAATACTTAACCTTTTTTACTATTTCAAAACCTGTTAATTTAATTAACATTTCCCTTTCACTCATAGACATATTCTTAGACAATATCTTAGTCTTATTACTATTTACCTTAAACCTTAAAACCTTACCATACTGAGTTATAATTTCCATCAAATCTATAACCAATTGTATCGGCTGAGATAATGTCACAACCAAGTCATCAGCAGAAGCTCTCAATCTATAATCATTCTGTTTTATTTTAATTCCGTTTATCATAGAAGACTCTTGAATTTTAATTAATAAAATCTCTAACGTTAATACAAACAACAATGGTGATAGGGGGCATCCCTGTCTTGTACCTTTTTCAATTTTAAACATCTCTGTTAACCCCCCATTAATTATAATTTGTGCAGTTTGTTGTTGTTATATAGTTTTAATAGAATGTAAAAATCCTTCTCCAAAATTCATTTCCTCAACAACTCTAAATAAAAATTGCCAATTCAATTGATCAAAAGCTTTTTTCTGCATCCAGAAATATCAATGCTGCAGGAACTTGGTTGTTCTTATCCAAATATTCAAGCAAATTTACAATTTGTCTTACATTATATTTCATATACCTTCCAGATATAAATCCCGATTGATCACTATGAATCATTTGCTTTAAAACTTGCATTAATCTATTAGCCAATACTTTGGCAAAGATCTTATAATCTATATTCAAAAGCGATATAGGTCTATAATTTTTAGGTTGAGTAAGGTCTTGATCCTCCTTTGGAATCAATGATACAAAGGCTGTCCTCCAAGCAAGGAACTGCTCTTCCAGTCTGAATTTCATTAAACAACATCTTTAAAGGTTCAATCATTTCAACCAACAACGTTTTATAATAAATTGCTGTTAATCCATCTGTTCCAGGGGCCTTGCCCACGTTCAACTGTTTAATAGTTAAAGAGATTTCCTCTGATGTTATTAAGCGGTTCATCTCAAGTTGTTGTTCTTTTGAAAGTCTAGGAAAATGTGCTTCCTGTAAATATTTATCTATATCTAAAGCTTGTATGTTTTCTCTAGAATATAATTTCAAGTAAAAATCTAAAAAACTCCTCTTAATCAATTTTTGTTGATAGACTTCTTTTCCTTTATATTCTATTTTATCTATAGTACGTAATTTCTGTTTCTTCCTTAATTGATAAGCCAGCCACCTACCAGGCTTATTAGCGTTACAAAAAGCATTATGCTTAGCATAACGCAAATTAGTTGCTACTTGGTCAGCCATTAGCGTACTAAATTGTTATTTCAATAAATGTATCGAGGTCCTTAAATTATTATCCAATGGATTCAAAATAAAATCTTTCTCCTTAGATTTAATCTCTTCCTCAAGATCTTTACGTTTTTGCATTTGCTTATGCCTATAAGCATTATTCATATAAATCAAGACCCCTCTCATGTACGCTTTACTAGCATCCCAAACCATTCCCATCGATGTACCTTTATGCATATTTATAACAAAAAATTCTTTCAGATTTTCTCTACATTTCTGCAAAAACACCTCATTTGTGAATAGGTTTTCATTCAATCTCCAGGATCTTCTATTATCATCTTCAGCAAAGAACTCCAACCAAACAGGACTATGATCTGACAATGTCCTAGGAAAAATCTTAACATTCTTAACCCTAGAGAGAAGATCAGTAGTAATTAAAATAAAATCAATCCTAGAGAAAGATTTGTGTCTATCCAAAAAAAAAAGTAAAATCTCTGTCCTTCATATTGCTTTCCCGCCATACATCTCTTAGCTCCAAATCCTCTTTCAAATCAAAAAAAGGCTTTGGGCGTTTCAAATAATTAGAAGGGTTTTTAAAAGATCCCTTCCTATCTTCAAATGAGTACAAAACTCCATTCCAGTCCCCTATCATAATAACAGATTTGTAATCCAATTTGATTAGACTTCGATGTAAAAATTTTAAAAACTTTTCCTGTTGTTGATTTGGAGCATATAATCCAATAAGAAGAACTTTCTTTCCTTGTAACATCAGTTCAATACTAACATATCTCCCTTGTTTATCCGATTCAATTAATCTAGCCGAAAAATCTTTTCTTGGATAAATGACCACTCCAGCCTTCTTGACTGGAGCACAGGCTGCAAAATGTGTTCCCAACCGGTAATTAACCAAAAACTTTTGGTCCTTTAATGCAATATGAGTCTCTTGTAAGCAAACAATATCATTTTTATGTTGTTTCAAATAGTAAAATACTTTCTTTCTTTTCTGTGGTGAGTTTAAGCCATTAACATTCCATGTCAGGAACTTCACCATCTCTGGTGACCAGGAGCCTTTGGAACATGACCTGAAGATCAACTGTTGCTCTCTTCGAGCGTGCTCCTCCCACAGGCTCTGAAACAGCCGCATCTTGCGTAGCTAAACCAGATACAAGCTTCTGTTTTTGCTCTTTTTCCTTACGCTTGTATGCAGCCCTAGTCATCCTCTGTTCTCTCGGGTCCTCCTTTAAAACCAAACTCTGCTCCATAGTCTCAGCCTGCTGCATCTCCTCAAGAGGCAGTGACATTGCCCCTTCACTCACCTGTTTATCTTCTTGTCTTACTTCTGTTCTTTTAACTCGAGGAGACGGTGGTGAACCTGCTTTTAGTATAAAAATCTTTCGCTTTTGAAATTGTGTTCAACCTATACCTCATCCCTGTATGATTCACCACAATTCCAATGGGTATTTCCCATCTAAACTGAATTTTTCGCTTCTTAAGCTCATCAGACAAAAAGGTGAAGTCTTTCCTTTTTCTAAGAATTTTTGGGGGTATCTCCTTTAAAATTATAATATCTTGGCCTGCAATTTGGAATCTTTCCCGGTAAAAAGCTTGGATGATTGCATTTCTAGTTGATCTCCTGGAGAAGTAAATCACTACATCTCTAGGTAATTTTTTCTGTCTAGCAATCCAAGAATTAACCCTAAATGTCTTATCCATCTCTTTAACTATGTTCAGGTTCACATTTCAAGACAGGAGCCACTGCCTGTGACACTTCCCATTCAAATCTTCTTTAGGGTTCTTTCTCAAACCCCTTATACGCAATGCAAACTCCATATCTCTATATTGTGAAAAGATAATTTCATCTTCTGTTCTGTCAATTTTAATCTCTGCACTGTCCAATTTCTGTTCGGCACTGATAATTTTATTTTCCAAATTCTCACCATACTCCATAACTGAATCCACACGAATATCCAGGCATTCAATGTGTGCAGCCAAGCCCTGAGGTGCAAGCACTATATGCTCCCTCATCTGCTTGTTTTGATTAACAAATTCTTCCTTTGTTTCCTTTATTTCTTGCTGTAATACTTGCGTTGATTGCATCACAACTTGCTGAATGTCTGCCAATGTAAATGCAGGTGGTGGGGGGAAGGTGGTTGTACTGTAGGTTTCATTGTAGTTTGCCCTGCAGCTTGTGATAAAGGTGAAGAAATGGCACTTTTAGAGATTGTAGGGCCTCCCCCATGCCTTGCAGCCATCTCTTAAGTTTCAATTTCCTCTTTCTTCTAGCAGAATAAAAGTTCAGAAAAAAAAGGAAGAGGGAGAAAAAATAAAAGTTTTTCTCCCAAATTCCTTATCCTTCAATAAAAAAAAAGGCAAACTCTCAAATACACAAAATCCAGTACTGGTTAGAATCAGTTGCAAATTGTATCTCATGCTATGTTGCAAAATGTAGCAACTTTCCAAAACTGTCAGTTCATACAAGAAAGCAACATTCCAGCACCATTTTTGCTCCATTTCAATCAGCTTAAAACTTGAAGAAGATAATGAATCTGAGTTAAAGTTAAAATCCAACTAGAAAATTCAAATCCTCCTGTTTCTCTCTGCCTGCTTCTCAGAGAAAAATATCTGTCAATCTAATCAACTTTTATAATGTTTTTTATAAAATAAATTATATATATATATATATATATATATATATATATATATATATATATATACACATACATACATACATACATACATACATACATACATACACATGCATGTTATATTTACACTGCACATTTCAGAACTTAAAGATTTATCTTGAGACAACTGTCTACTAAAGAAAAAAAAGTTAAAATGTTGAATAATGATGTCTGTAACCTACTTACATACATGCAAATACTCATTCATCTGCACCCAGCACTGGTAGCAACCACATAGCTTTTTCACGTTATACTTCAAAGAGTTTTCCAATTATGTAAATTATATAATATTTCCATTACTTTTCACTATGCATTGGCTTATTGCATACGGGTTGTTGAGAAATTTAGGAAATACATTTTATAATGAAGTGTTCAAGTATTAAAACTTAATAGGTCATAATCAGGTGCTTTTAAAGAGGGAAATTGGTTTTTCTATTAAATGTTAGCAACTAAAATTTAATTTATATATCTACTTTCACAGCAGCTGAAGAAATGAACAAAATGTAATACATTTTGGAGGCAGTTAAAATAGTGATTAATAAATGGTCATTTAGGAATATAAGCCAGAAATCCATTATTTTATTGCAAGTTATGGTTTGGGTTCTTAATGTAATGATGAGACATTTCACTTCCTTCCTTCTTCATGAAAGAAGTTTGCTTGAAGAGATTAGTAGAGGTACAGGGTAAGTCTGAAACTGACAATTCAGTGGAAAAACTTATTAAATAATATCATTTCTCATATGTTACAGGCATTCCCTGGGGTTAAAAATTTCCAACTTAAAGATATCCTCTAGATATGAATAAGTTGTTGTTGTTAGCTGCAAAGTCATGTCCGACTCATTGTGACCCTATGGACAACATTCCTCCAGGCCTTCCTGCCCTCTACCATCTTCTGAATAAGTTACCTATTAGTAAAAAAAGGCAGACAGCATTCTCCTTTGTTCAGCAACAAAGCACTGAAGCCACTGAAAGCTTTCAGGAACCACTGAAGCCTATGTTTTGGTTCCTTAGAATGAGGAACCAAATGTTTGGTGAATTAGAATTAGAATAATAGAATTGGAAGGGACCTTGTAGGTTGTCTAGTCCAATCTCTGCTCAAGCAGGAGACCCTACACAATTTCTGAGAGATGGCAGTCCACTCTCTTCTTGAAAGCTTCCAGTGATGAAACTCGTACAACATCTGGAGGCAAACTGTTTCATTGGTTGACTGTTCTCACTGTCAGAAAATTTCTTCTTATTTCTAGGTTTAATTTCTCCTTGATCAGTTTCCATCTGTTATTTCTTGTCTGGCCTTTAGGTGCTTTGGAAAATAGGTTGACCCCCTCCTCTCTGTGACAGCCTCTTAAATATTGGAACACTGCTATCATATCTCCCCTCGTCCTTTTCTTCATTAGACTAGCCATGCCCAGTTCCTGTAAGAGTTCTTCATATGTTTTAGCCTCCAGTCCCCTAATCATCTTTGTTGCTCTTCTCTGCACTTTTTCTAAAGTCTTGACGTCTTTTTTATAGTGTGGAGACCAAATTCCAGGTATGGTCTTACTAAGGCTTTATAAAGTAGTACTAATTCTTTATGTGATTTTTCATCTATCCCTCTGATTGTATTTTTGTATTAGTTTTTTTAGCACCTGCTGCACACTACTGGCGTATGTTTAAGAGATCATCCACTAGGACTCCAAGGTCCCTTTCACAGTCACTGATTTTGAGCCGGATTCTGCCTAATCTTTACTTGTACTTTTGATTTTTCCTGCCTAGGTGTAAAACTTTGTTTTTCTACACATTAAATTTCATGTTGTTGGATAGGGCCCATTATTCAAGTCTGTCAAGGTCTTTTTGGATCCTGAACTTGTCTTCTGGGGTGTTGGCTATTCCTGCTAGCATAGTGTAATCTGCAAATTTGATGAGTTCCCTTTCTATTCCCTTGTCTAAATCACTTATGAAGATATTGAAGAGGACTGGCCTAAAATGGAACCTTCTGGTATCCCAATGCTCACTTACCTCTATGTAGATATAGTACCATTAAGGACTACTTGTTGAGTACAGTTTGTCAGCCATTACAAATCCATCTGGTAGTGATGCTGTCTATTCCACATTTTTCCAGTTTACCAAGAAGTAGCTTTGTAAACAGACAAAATCAGGGTTCACATTCAACACACATGTTTTTGATTTCTTTAAAAGAAACCTGTGTTTAATTAGATAACTTTTAATTGGTGAAACTTTTTTATCTGAAAAGCTAAATTCTGTAACCAACTATGTAGATATCATAATAACTAACTCCTTAGATTTAGATAGTTCAGTAAAAAGGTATTTTCCATATCTGATGGGGAAGAGAGAAATATATCCTGAAAGATATGAAATATTGGAAAGCTGCTTAAATAAGAATGAATTAGATTCTAAATTTTGTTCAGTTAGAAGCTTATAATAAGCATAATCACAACATTAGTGGGGCATCAGGTTTTGGCCTTTAGCTTGGTTCTTAATCCAGAAAAGTCACAATTCAGTCTCTGGTATTAACAACAGTCTTCATTCCTTGCAAAAAAGAGGCAAGACCCAACCACCAACCCCCCCCAAAAAACATATGATTCATTTTTGGAAATTATCCTGGTTCTCAAATAAATCTCTGCAGAAAAATCCCCTTTTTTCCATGAAAGAAACAACTTTAGATCTCCAGTGACATAGAAATAAAACAAAAAGATCTGGAGTTTAAACGAAGCCCTTAGTCCCTGGATATACAACAACAAGGGGAGGAGAGAAGAGATTATACTGTGTAATTAACATACTAAAGGACAGAACAAGTTAAGTTATTACTCATCCTGCAACTGTTAAACATACAGAAGTTACATGTCTACCATTCTACTGTTCAGAACTGAAAACTGACTATTATGATTTTTGTTAAATGTGTCCTTTTTCTCTTTTTATCCCTCTTTGAGTACTGTTAAATATTCAGTTTGGAAAAAGTCATAGGTACTAATCTGTTTTGGGTTTATGACTGAGCTATCATTGATTCCTTTCCATTCCCTGCAAGTAATTACCAGGTTTTATGAGCATGCTTTCAGAAGACAAAAATAAACATTGCTATTAACCTACAATTCATACTAGCTGAAATTTAAATAAATGCCCACTGAAGTATTCAAGCAGAGAAGGTTATATCTGAGGGATTTGTGCTTGAGATACATTTAAAATGATATAAATTTTGCACCTATGTCATTCATTTAAGATCTATTGTTCATTTTTGATAAAAGAGAAAAGGAAATAATTTCTCAGTTCAGCCATGAGCATGACCTTCTGCTGAGACCCTGTGTCTGGAGTCTTTTCATAACCATTAATCCTGCCAATAAGCAGTTTTTTTCAAAGAGAGAGAAATAATAGACCAAATTCAACCTCTATCCTATGTAAAACCACTTTAAAATAAATGTTGCTTGTTTGGTTTGCTGTAACTACACATACTAATAATTAGATTAGAAGTGATCAAATTATTAAGTGCCTTCTTTTGTGCATACATGGTCCTTTATATCAGGATGGTAGTAAATATTGCAAAGAACTTTGTGAAGCCTTCCATCCTTCTGAGGTAGGTCAAATGAGGACCCAGATTGTTGGGGGCAATAAGCTGACTTTGTAATAATGCCGCTTGGTGTGTGTGTGAAAGCCCTAATAAGCAGGCATATACATAGAATGAAGGCTACTGCTAAGCTTGTAAGCCGCCCTGAGTCTTTGGAGAAGGGCGGGATATAAATGGAATTGAAATAAATAAATAAATAAATAAATATATCAAGAACACGAACACCCTATGTAAACTTCCATCAGTGTATGGGAAAGAATGGTGCGAAGCTGCTTGCCCGCCACTGGGCAAAAAAAGTGTGCTTTGTTCCCAGAAAAAAGTTGGTGCAAAGGTCTCGTAACATCTTAATAGTGTCATCCTGCTCATGCTACTCACCCTGCTGTTGCTTTGGTACCAGGATGGTTGAAAAGGCTGGCAAACCAGTGTTGAAAGAAAAATCAGGTTCACTTCCAAGCTGGGAGTGAAATAGAGGCTGTTTGGAAAGAAAAGCAGCAGAAAGGCAGCAGGGAGGAGGGCCAGCAGCCAGTGGCAGCACAGTGAATTACAGCCTGAGAGCAGCACAGAGGAAAGTGTGGAAAACGACAGGGGAGCAATGGGGAATCGCAGGCTGTTGTTGGTGATGGAGCATTGCAGCATAGAAGACCAGCAGACCAGTGACTGGAAAAGGCAACAGAACAGCATGGCAGACCAACAGTCAAGGGAGGAGGCAGCACAGAGAAAAGCAGGGAGAGCTGAATAGCTGACAGAAAAGCAGAGAGTTGAATAGCCGGTAGGAAAGCAGGGAGAGCTGAATAGCCAGTAGTGGCAGATGAAAACAATTAGGAAGAGAGATGATGATGATGATGATGATGATGATGATGATGATGATAATAATAATAATAATAATAATAATAATAATAATAATAATAATAATAATAATAATAATAATAATAATAATAATAATAGTTATGGGTTCCTGGCTATTTTCCTTCATGACCAGAGGCTAGTTTGCCTGACCAATAACCAGCCAAGACACAATAAAGACCTTTTGTTTTGTTTATTGCAATAAGTGGGGAGAGAAGCTATCAAAGCTTGGTTCTCTCCAAAGTTCCAACCCAAAATATTCCCTTCTTTGTACAACCCTGTCCCAGCCACCACATCCCTCCTCTTTCCCCTTTGGCTGAGGTACTATGAGGTTACACTCTTTCCGACCACTTCTTACCTATTTCTGGCTACATACTAAATCATACACTGCATGTACATTGATAATATAAAATATTAGACATATTCAGTTATTGGTTTTTGAATTCTGGGCCCCTTAGAACAATAGGTTCTTTCCTGTTTTTCAGTTTAGTTAAGTTTTCCTGGCTAGCTTATAGTTGTTTTTATAGATTGTCTTCTTCCTTTCCTACTCTAAGACCCAGCTAATTTCTGCCTACGTATTTATCTTACATCCTCCATTTATGCTATCCTTTCCTGTTTCCTATCCATTATAGTTGCTTTGGTAACTTATTTCTCCACTCAGTAATTTTCCACTGCAGCAAATTCAATTTTAAATTTTTCTTTCAATATTAAATTTTGAAAACCATTCACTTATTCCTATCAAATCCCCCCTTTTAATTTTTACTACACTGAAAGCTCTTCATTATTATGCTTAGAAAATCTTATAACCATTAACTGTATAATTTCTTCTCTTCCTAAGGCTTTCCTAAAGCTTTTCCTACAGCTTTGGTTAGAGCAAATGTACATAAAGGAATACATTTCAGACATGCATAACACATAAGTCCTATCACCACTAAAAATATTTAGGTCAAGAAACATTTGTCTTAACCATTTAATTGGGAAACCAATTAGTTAACCAACCCAAATCGCTCCACATATTTTCACTTATTCCTATCAATAATAGTAAACACAAGGCAAAAAATAAAAGTCAAAAGCATGTACAGAACATATAAAGGTAGAGAAGAAAGGGATAAATAAAGCTCACAAGAAGGCAGGGAGGAAAGGGATAATTATAGAACATTCCAGAACACGCTAACAAAGAAACTTACATCTAAGCCCCACTCAACACTGAAAATCTTAAGGTTTGACATAAGTACCCCACCCCTTTCACCCGTGCGTGCCAGCCCCAAGTCCTGTGAAGCGCCACCCACCGCAAAGCAAGCCCACCAGGTAATGCCCAGCCTGCCCCGACAGCCTGGCCTCTTCCCCCGCACCCGTGTCACACACCCCCAACCACACCATCCACCCCCCATTCCACGGCCACCCCCCCAAGCCGAGCCAGCCCTTGCCCCGCACCCCCGGGCTGAACCAGTAGAGAACCCCCCCAATGTCTCTGGCCCCGGCCTGGTATCCACTGGACCCCTGGGCGCCCAATACAGCATCCTCTCTGCTGCCACTGTCTGCCAAGCCTCATGTCCGCACCCAGGGTCCTTGGCACCCTCAGCGCCAACCACAGTGCTCTGCGGTTCCTCTGCAGTTCCTCTGCGGCCCGTCTTGCTGCTCTTCGCCATGCCGGGCTGGCGGGCCACATCTGGGAGCCAGAAGGCTGCACCGGAAGGCCCAGTAGTGCAGGCGTGGCTGCAAGCTGTTGCACGGCTCTTCATTGTGCTGGGCCAGCAGGCCGCAATTGGGAACCAGCAGGCTGCACTGGAAGGCCTGCTGGAAGGCCCGGCAGCGCAGGCACGGCCACCAGCTGTTGTGCAGCCACGGAAGCCTTCGCAGCCGCGGGACCCTTCGCAGGGCTGCTCAGGGACACAGCCGTATTGTCCGGATTGCTGCGGGACAGCGAGGTAGGAGCCAGGGAACCAGCCATGTTCGGGTTTGAGGTGTGGGCCATTGGGGTATCTCCAGGCTTGCAGGGCGTCCCCTCGGAGTGTCGGGCCCATGGGGCTTGACAGTTCCCTTTTCAAAATCTGTGGTAAAACCTTGTACACTCTCATATTCATTTTTTTCTCATTTTCATTTTTTTCTCATTTTTCTTTTTTAATCCACTCATGGAAAAAGAAACTGATGCTATTATGATCTGCAAAACATGTTCCATGTATATGCATATGCCCATAGAAGATCCAAACTATAAATGTACCAAATGTAAACTAATTGTGTTATTAAAGAAAAAGTAAAAGGTCTAGAGGTAACTCTAACCACTTTGAAACTCAACCTACAAAATGAGAAACCCCAAACCTTGCAAGAATAATGTGCCCAAATTGAACATAATAATGATCAAACAACTTCTAAAAGAATTGATCCCTTAGAAGAAGAAGACATATGGAAACCTGTCACTCATAGAAAAAAAACACAAACTTAGAACAGAAGTCCTGACCAACGCAACCCACTTTGATGTAGCCCCACTGGTGCTGAGCAATCGATTTCACAGACTGTCCCTGGAAAAAAAACATGCAAACACCTAGAAAAGAAGCATCATCAAATGTCCCTAAAATAGTAACATCAAGTGTGATAGATAGATGGATAAATAGATAGAAAAATACTACAAAACACCCTAGGAAAAAAAGGCAAGTGTTGGTAATAGGAGATTCAAATCTCAAGGGAACAGAATCAGCCATCTGTAGACTAGACAGTCAATCCAGAGAGGTATGTTGTCTCCCTGGAGCAAAAATCAAAGATGTGGCTGAGAACCTAACCAAAATAATAAAACCCACAGATTACTACCCTTTTCTACTACTACACGTAGGGACTAATAAATGAAAATAGACCTGAAAACAATATTAAGTAATTATGAACAGCTAGGCAAGAAAGTCAAGGACTTAGGCGCACAAGTAGTTTTTTCATCTGTACTGGCAATGAAAGGTCAACATCCAGTAAGAGAACAAAGGATTCTAGAAGTGAACCATTGGCTAAAGATTTGGTGTCATCAAAAGAACTTTGGATTCCTGGACCATGGTCTGCACTATTTCCATGATGAACTTTTGGCAAGGGATGGGCTGCACCTCACAAAAACTGGGAAGAATGTTTTCAGAAAATGCCTGGCTCAACTTATCAGGAAGGCTTTAAACTAAAACTGAGGGGATCCCAATCTTTAGGATCTCCAGGACCTAATTACAAGCAAAAACCCCTAGAAAACAAATCAAATAATAAGGTAAGGAGGGATGGGAAGGAAGCCAAACCCAAACACCAAATAGAAAACATAGGAAGCATACCCAGAATCAGACATAAAGTTTTCAAATGCCTATATACAAATGCACAAAGTTTGGGGAACAAACAGGGTGAACTAGAATTATTAATACATGATGGTAGATATGATATAATTGGAATTACTGAAACTTGGTGGGATGAAGCCCATGAGTGGCACATACTGATAGAAGGATACAAACTGTTAAAAAAACAGACCCCACAAAACAGGAGGTGAAGTTGCACTATATGTAAAAGACCATTATAGTGCTACAGAAATGCATGAGACCAAAGACGAAAACCTCCTAGAATGCATATGGGTCAATATAAAAGAAAAAAAAAGAATGCCACTCCCAGAGGCCACCCAACCAAGCAGAAAAAAAAATAGATGTACTTTTTTCTAACCAATTAATAAATATATGTAGGAAACAGAGGTTGAGACTCTAGAAAAAGTGCAGAAAAGAGCAACAAAGATGATTAGGGGACTGGAGGCTAAAATATATTGCTGTGCAGGTTCTGAGGTTTTGCTTAAAAAAATACAGGAAATCAGAAGTTGCCTTCAAGCTTTACATTTTTATTCAGCTGAACAAAGATGGGCTTCTCTAAAAAAAGAGAAAAAGCCCCAAATATTAGAAAAGCCTTGTTTTTATACCTTCTTTGATTACATAAGTAATTCACCCAGCAAAGCTGACACACATAAGATAAAGACTTGGCCCTTTAAGGCTGGCACACTGTAGATAAGAAGGAAGAAAGCAGAAGTAGCAAAAATGTTCCCTTTTGGGTGTTCCCCCAAGACACTATATGTTACTGGGTGGGTTAGGATATTGGGTGGTTTTTTTTTTGTTTTCCTTTTATGACAAATGGCTAGCTCAGGAATTCTGGGAGTTGAAGTCCATGAGTCATAAAAGAGTCAAGGTCGCATACTCCTGGTGGAGGGTCTCCTGCTTGAGCAGGGGTTGGACTAGATGACCTACAAAGTCCCTTCCAACTCTGTTATTCTGATTCTCATCCATATAGATTTTGAGGCACATATCCCTTTGGAATGAATTGCACCAGTTTCCAGTACATTACCTATGACTGCAGTCTAGGTCAATAATGTGTACAATATGAAATATGTGTTACTTTAATTCATTATCTTGAAATCCAAAGATTTCTCAAAAATTCTTATTTCAGTTGTTGGAACTAGCCAGCTCATAGGAACCAATTCATTAAATCACCATATTTTAGCATCCTTGCAGGAAGATGAGATATAGATGTTAAGTATGGTATTTCCAAACCGAATATGAAGTAGTCCTATTTTTTTCAGAAATGTCACATTGTAAAAACTCTTTATAATTTGAGGATGTCAAAGAGTTTTTTTATATCCATTTTTAAGTGAACTGACCTTCTTTTTGTAAAGCTTTGTATAACTTTGTAAATCAGAGCAGAATTATTGCTTAGATTTTATTCTTTCCTGAAAGTTACAATGCAAACTACAGCTAAGAAATTTAAGATATATTTCTATATTAGGAAATGTGTATTTTCTTAATATATGCATATATAAATATATTCAGAAAAATCAAGTCTTGAAATGAATACTGGAAGAAATATATACAGAAACATGCACATTAGAGAAAGAGTTATATAAAATCTATATATTAGGAGAAATTGCACAGGAAAATGAATGCACATTTTCTGATTTATTTGCTCTTTATTTGTAAAATGATGCAAAAAATTGATGGAACAAATTTTATTCTGTGATCTGTAGATGAGATTAAAAAATCTGTAGAAAGTCTGGTCCTTTCTACAAATATTGCTGCTAAATTTGGGCATAGTCAGGAAACAAAAAAAGTCTTTGGATATCATAGATAATGATGGAAGGACACCATTTGTCTTCTGAAGTTAGCCAAAGAGATAAAATTAAACTTCATAATGTCACTCCGGACACCATGGGTAATGGTGGATGCCCATTGTTCACCAAGGCATAGAAATAGAGCTGTGATGTCAACAGCAATAGATAAATCCATGTTCCCATTTTAACATTGTCATTCCCACCAAGACTCCAGTGACATGTGCAGCTCTGACCTTTTATTTTCAAGAAGCTCTTGAAAGAAAAAGGAAAGCAAAACTGATGCAATGCAGAAAATAAGTTATAATTTATTCCTGATATTTTTACTAAAACCAATTCAAGCTTCTTTCAACAGGAAATTAAAGCCATTGAAAAACTTTAAGTATGCCTCTCAAAATGATGTTTGTTTGAAACAAATAGCAGCCAATAAACAGAGCCTGCAAAGGTTTATTCAGACTTGAAGCATAACATTTGCAGAGCAAAGAGAGTAGCATTAGAACAATGAGCTGACCTTGGCAGGCAGTGCAAATTTCAAAAACAGTCTATTCTATTACAAATGATAACTTTGCAAAACAGTTAATTTGATACGAAGACAATGTTAGACAGAATATGAAGGATCATTCATCATGTTAAAGAAAACATGCAAAGTCATTTAATCAGATAAATATTTTTATTTTTCATAATTCACAAAATAAGAAATATATATGCCATTTCTTTCATGAATGAGCACTGTACAAGAGAGAGCAAGATAACTGATAGACGTGAGGATTGAAATAGCACTATTATAACTAGAAGCAACATTTGTAGTGGGGGAAGTGTTAGGTCTGGATTTTCTCATCTGCTCATTTCTCAAAGTCTTTTCGTCTTCATAGAGGCCAAGAAACTGCCCATTTGTTACTAATTATTAACATGTTTTGTCTTGCCTGAATCTGTTTCTTATCTGGTTCATACTGTAATTGCATTTCAACAGTGATCCTGCATGTTGGTTCAGTACTGCAGAAGAAAAAACAGAACTGAGTTTCCTCAGCACATTACAAATGAAAAAAAAGACTTAATTGGTTAGCTACAGTTTTAAACCTTATGGCCAGACTGCACTGTATTGTTCAATAATAAGCATTTACAATTATGCAAAATGTAATTATAAAACTAATTGCTTATTTGTGGATGTGGATTAAACACATCCTTTATCAGGGTACACAGAACTTGCTACTAGTCAAACATCTCTTAACTACTTCCACTACAAATCATTAAACAAGTACAACATACCACTTGAGTTAATTAAAACCTACTTGCAAAATAAATAAATAAATAATTGGATGCCCAATTCTGGTAAAATTCTTCCTTTGGCATATGGCATTGCAAATAAATAGTTATCTTATGACAGACTTCCTTTCCAGTATCATTCTTTCTTAATTAATAAACAGAATTCATACAACAACCAGTATATACCAGCCAGTATTATTTGTTTGTGTAGTTTACTCATCATATCCCATGGTGGGATTCAGCCGGTTCGTACCACTTTGGCAGAACCGGTAGCTAATTTTTTGTTGCTTAGGCCCAGAATGGACTTCTGGAAGTGGCATTCACACAGAGAACCGGTTATTCACATATTTGAATCCCACCACTGATCATATCTACACTTGGCTAGAGATTGATAGTAGGAAATTGCAATAGCATTAAGGATAGTACAGATATAGAGTAGACCAACTCCATTAAAACAAATAAAAAGATATTTCCTCTTTCTCTATTACTGATTTGCAAATCTGATAAAATATGCCTGCAATATATATGACCAATCTTTGCATGTCCTGGAACTATAAATCACTTTAGCTTGCTTCTAGCAAGAACTTGCTAAATCAAAATAAAGTGACTATGGTAACGTATTCAATGATGTTTAACAGTTTTATTAAAGTGTCATTCACTTTTTTGAAAGTGCATACTTCTGTAAACTGTCTTCCATATTTGGTAAACAAAATCAAATAAATAATACATGAATACAGATTTTGAATACAGATTCAAAAACCTGTCTGATTTTAAAGAACAACTGAAGGAGGCTGCCGTGCTTGGTTTATCTTGAAAAGGCAAGTGGACAAGTGGAGCATTAAAAGTAGCACTTCATGCACAAAAACTTAATTGTGGGCATATTTTCCAATTGCTGTTTACCCAATTGTAAATGAAATGAAGGAAAGAAAGACAGTCATATTACCTTAATACTGAATTTATTGACTAAAGAAAACAATCCTTGTTTAAGCCCCAATATTTGTAACAGAATACAAAATATTATTTTTATATTTCTACTGTTTATTTCATGAAAAATGGGCCAGTGTGCCTTCATATCCCTATTGTACTCCAGGGAATTAAGCAGAACCAACTTGAGTTTCCTTTCAAAGCTTTCTTTGTTTCCCAGGTTTAAAACATATTTTTGTAACTGTCACCATATATTGTCTCCAAGGTCATCACCAGGACTTTTTGCCTTTGCAATTCTCACTTTCACAATTTTTAAAATGTTGCTGGTTTTTTTGAAAAAACCCCTGTTCATTATTTTTATATATTTTTAACTGAAGCTGGTACAAATCAATTAAATTAATATAACATGCATTTCAGTAAAACAATTAAACACATGTAATAAGCTAGTTCATTGGAATAAATGAAATATAAAATGATTAATTCCTGCAGGTTTGCCTCAACAATATAAATAATATTTAGTCACTATGTTGGTTTGTGTAGAGGCCAAGGCACCAAGCTAGAAACTTGGAGACCATGCATTCTAGTCTCACCTTAGGCAAAGTTGGATGACTTTGGGCTAGTCCAGGGCTTTTCAACCTTTTTACCCACTGTACCACTTTTAGGATATGGCAACATCCGAGCATCACCAGTTGCCTAGCAAGATGTCAAAAACTTTATGACACCCCCCCCCCAAAATGGAAAAAAGTGAAGTACAGGTAGTTCTCAACTTACAACAGTTCGCTTACTGACTGTTCGAAGTTACAATGGCACTGAAAAAGTGCCCCAAGGCACAGCCGAGTAAGACATCTCCCTGTCCGCCTGGCGGTGCTCTTCCTCCTGTCCGAAGTTTTCATTGTTGTGAGCATTTCTGTTGAGGATTGGGAGTGGGGGTGGGGTGGGGGATGTTTGGTTTTTATTCCCCCCATCTGCTGGGTGGTTGCAGCAGGTTTAGGTCACTTCACATGACCCTGTGATTTGGTCACTTCACATGACCCTGTGATTCATATTTATGACACTGTGTCCATCATAAATATGAATCAGTTGCCAAGAATCTGAATGTAAATTACAAGACCCTGGAGATGCTGCAACATTCCAGCTGATCAGTGCTTCTTCTGGGCTCAGAAGCGACAGGATCAGTGGCGAGTTCCAGCTGGAGCCTGGCGCTGATCCTGGTGCTTCCACTGAGCCCTGACAGCCCTGCAGCTTCAGCCATCTCTCGCTCAGGCTTGTGCAGTGCTGCCACTGATAGCTCATTCCCCTCCCCCGCTACCACTTTTTTAGGATGGTCATGTACCACCTGCCAGTTGCCAATGTACCACAGGTGGTACCCGTACCACTGGTTGAAAAGCCCTGGGCTAGTCAGTTTCTCTTAGCTGTAGGAAGGAGGCAATGACAAACCACTTTTGAAAAACCTTGCTAAGGAAACTGCAGGGACTTGCCCAGGCAGTCTCTGCTAATTGGAAGTGCTTGTAATGAAGGAAAAACATAAATATAAAGCATTATAGAATTCATCATGTATATACACAAGCTTTGGATTAATGAGAAGAAAGAATGAGAAGATCAAATTGTATTTTAGCCTATTTTTATGTGCACAAATCAATAGTGATTGATATTGTTATGCAATAAGATCCTTAAACTATCTCCATATATTGTATTATTTATATACTGCCACAACGGTAAATATAGATTTACACAACATCTATAAAAAGACCAGAAAATATTGTATTATATGCAGTACATATTAGAAATGATACATAAAAATGGATCATGAAATATTTCTGGATATCAGCAAAGAATGTTTGAAGGACACAACACCAAGCAAACAGTTTATTCCATTTTATTACTGTCATATTGTCAACTCAGATCAAATTCATCTCACAGCAGAATAAGATGAAATTTTATAAGGATGCTGGTAAATGTTTTATATATTAGAAATTCTTTGTACTTTTTGTGAATGTGAAAGCCAAAAGCAGATTTCCTCTCTTTCAGGAAGCAGGAATATTGCAGCAGACTAACAAGGTTTATTAAAACCTACAAGTTTTCATGAGCTGTAACTCTCTTCATCAGATGCACGAAGCAGTTAAAATTATTTAGGATTTAAATTGTGTCCATGCACCTGTGAAGGGAGTTGTAGTTCACAAAAACTTTTAAAATTTAAAGTCAGAAAAGGTGCTATTAAACATTATGATTTTTGATTACCATGAATTAACATACTCTTCTCTATTAATATCTTTCTTATAGCAAGAGGCAAACTTGGGAGCTATAACTGATCCTTATTCTTTCATCATTTTTCTAAAACCTGATTCAAAATCTAAAAGATGTCTCAGTAGAATAGAATAGAATAGAATAGAATAGAATAGAATAGAATAGAATAGAATAGAATAGAATAGAATAGAATAGAATAGAATAGAATAGAATAGAATAGAATAGAATAGAAGCTGGAAGGGACCTTGGAGGTCTTCTAGTCCAGCCCCCAGCTCAAGCAAGAGAACCTATACCATTTCAGACAAGTAACCATCCAGTCTCTTCTTAAATATCTCCAGTAATGGAGCATGCACGATTTCTGAAGGCAAGCTGTTCCAGTGGTTAATTGTCCTCATTGTTAGGAACTTTCTCCTTAATTCCAGATTACTTCTTTCTTTGGTCAGTTTCCAACTTTTTCTTCTTGTCTTGTCCTCTGCTGCTTTGGAGAATATTTTGACCCCCTCTTCTTTGTGGCAGCCTCTCAAATATTGGAATACTGCTATCATGTCACCCCTATTTCTTCTTTTTCTTTAGACTAGCATAACCCAAATGTTGCAACCGTTGTTCATACATTTTAATCTCCAGCCCTTGGATCATCTTAGTTGCTCTTTTCTGAACTTTTTCCAAGGTCTCAAAAAAAATTTTGTAGTATGGTGACCAAAATTGTTTGCAGTATTCCAGGTGTGGTCTCATTAGGGTTTTATAAAGCGGTACTAATACTTCATGTGATCTTGATTCTATGTCTCTGTTTATACAACACAGGACTGTATTAGCTTTTTCAGCTGCTCTGCACATTGCTGGCCACTAGGACTCCAAAGTACTTATCACAGTTACTGTTTTTAAGCTAGGTCTCACCTAACTTGTATTTATATATTTGTTTTTTCCTGCCTAAATGTAAAATTTTGTTTTTCTCCACATTAAAACTCATTTTGTTGGATAGGGTCCATTGTTCCAGTTTCTCAAGATCTTTTTGGATCCTGAGTTTGTCTTCTGGGGTGCTGTCTACTCCTGCCAGTGTGGTGTCATCTGCAAATTTGATGAGATCCCCTTCTATTCTCTTACCTAAGTCATTGACAAAGATATTGAGAGTACTGGGCCTAAGAAAGAGTCTTGTGGTACCATGTGGAAATAGTGCCATTAAGGACTACTCATTGAGTACTCTTTGTCAGCCAGCTACAAATCTATCTGGTGGTGATGTTATCTGTTCCATTTTTTTCTAGCTTACCAAGGAGTAGGTTGTGGTCTACTTTATCAAATGCCTTACTGAAATCTAAGTATACTATGTCCACAGTGTTTCGCTGGTCTACTTATTTGGTCACTTTATCAAAGAATGAAATAAGATTGGTTTGGCATGATCTGTTTTTAACAAACCTGTGCTGGCTACCAGTTATAACTTTGTTTGCTTCTATGCTTTACATTTCTTCTTTGAAATATCTCTGTATGTGAAATGTTTGAGATTTCTTCTTGTATCTCTTTAGGAGGGAATGTTGCAATGTGTTTTGGCAGGGAATTGTCAGTTGCATTTATGTTTCATTGTCATATCAGTCAGCAGTACAACATGGATGGCAGAATAGAATAGAATAGAATAGAATAGAATAGAATAGAATAGAATAGAATAGAATAGAATAGAATAGAATAGAATAGAATAGAATAGAATAGAATAGAATAGAATAGAATAGAATAGAATAGAATAGAATAGAATAGAATAGAATAGAATAGAGCTGGAAGGGATCTTGGTGATCTTCTAGTCCAGCCCCCTGCTCAAGCAGGAGAACCCATATCATCTCAGACAAGTGACTATCTAGTCTCTTCTTAAAAAATCTCCAGTGATGGAGTGCCCATGATTTCTGGAGGCAAACTGTTCCAGTGGTTAATTGTCCTCACTATCAGGAAGTTTCTTCTTAATTCCCGGTTGCTTCTCTCTTTGATCAGTTTCCAACCATTGTTTTTCGTCCTTCCCTCTGGTGCTTTGGTGAATAACATGATTTCCCTCTTCTTTGTGGCAGCCCCTCAAATACTGAAATACTGCTATCATATCTCCCCTATTTCATCTTCCCTATGGATTAGCCAAACCCAAGTCCCATAACCGTTTTTCGTATGTTTTAGTCTCCAGGCCTATGATTATCTTAGTTGCTCTTCTCTGAATTTTTCTAAACTGTCAACATCTTTTTTTGTGATATGGTGACCAAAATTGGCTGCAGTATTCCAGGTGTGGTCTTACTAGGGTTTAATAAAGCAGTACTAATACTTTGTGTGATCTTGATTCTATGCCTCTGTTTATACAATCCAGGATTGTATTAGCTTTTTTGGTTGCTGCTGCACACTGCTGGCTCACAGTCAAGTGATTGTCCACTAGGACTCTAAGGTCCCTCTCACAGTTACTGTTTTTGAGCAAGGTCTCACCCAATCTGTACTTGTACCTTTGATTTTTCCTGCCTAAATATAAAACTTCAGGTTTCTCAAGATCTTTTTGGATCTTGAGCTTGTCTTCTGGGGGATTGGCTACTCCTGTCAGTTTGGTGTCATCTGCAAACTTGATGAGTTCCCCTTCAATTCTCTCATCTAAGTCATTTATGAAGATATTGAAGAATAATGGGCCTAAGATGGAAACGTGTGGTACCCCGCTGCTTACTTCTCTCCATGTGTATGTGGTGCCATTGAGAACAACTCATTGCGTATGGTTTGCCTGCCAGCTACAGATCCATCTGGTGGTGATGTTGTTTATTTCACCTTTTTCTAGCTTACTAAGGAGTAGGTTGTGGTCTACTTTATCAAATGCCTTACTGAAATCTAAGCATACTACATCCACAGAATTTCACTGGTCTACTATTTTAGTCACTTTATCAAAGAATGGCTACTAGTTATAAATTTGTTTGCTTCCAGATGTTTGCAGATCTGTTTTTGATTTTCTAGGATCTTTCCAGTTTATTGATGTCAAACAGATTGGTCTCCAGGATTTATGAAAGATTTGGTGTAATGGTTCTGATATAACATCTGCCAGCTCCTTCAGAACTTTGGGATGTAATCTGTTGGGTCCAGGTGATTTATACTTGTCAAGGTTGGATAGATATTCTCTTACCATTTTCTTGCTCATTTTAATTTTTGTTTCTAGTTTATTTTTTGCAGTGGTTTTTTTTTTGGTATGTTGGGATATAGTTTCTTTTTGTGTGAAGACTGATGCAAAGTATGAGTTAAGCAGCTCTGCTTTCTCCCTGTTGCCTGTTATTTCCTTGCCATCTTCTCTCTTTAGTGGATCTTGATTTTTTTCTGTGTTGGAAGATTTTTTTTATTATTATCCTTTATTTCTGTTGCAAGTCTTTGTTCGTTCTGAGCCTTTGCTTTCCTGACTTCATCTTTGCATGTTCTGGGTGTCTGCTGATAATTGGCTTTAGTTATATGCCACTCTTTCCAATTTTTGTATTTGTCCTTTTTGTCTTTCAGTTTGTCAGAGAAATCTTTGTGCAGCCATGCTGGTTTCTTCTTGAATTTCTTTTTCAGTGGTATTGTGCTGGTATGGGCTTTTATGATCATATTTTTCAGTTTCCCATGCTTCTTGGGTTGTTTTCCCCTTTAGGATTTTCATGAATGGGATCTTTCCTAGGTTCTCTCTGAGTTTGTTAAAGTCAGCTCTTTTGACATTTAAGACACTGGTTGGATTGTCTTATATTGCTGGTGTTTGCATTATGTTAAATTCCAGTATAACATGGTCACTTTCGCCCAAGGTTCTGGCAGTTTCATTTCCCTCTATCACTTCTTCTCTATTAGTAACGATTAAGCCCACTATAGCTTTATGTCTAGTTCCCATCTCCACCTTTTGGGTGACAAAGTTGTCAGCTAGGTTGGTTAAGAGTCTGTTTGATCTCCCACTCACTGCAGAATTTGTCTCCCAGTTGATATCTGGATAGTTGAAGTCTCCCATTACTACTGTGATATGCTTCCTGCAAACATTTGTTAACTGATTGGAAAAGAGTTCATCTATTTCTTCTGATTGGTTGGGTAGCCTGTAATATATACCTATATACCTATGGCAATGTCAGTTTTTTTCTCTTTTATACTGACCCTTATACATTCTGGAGAGATTTTATCTTTGATCATGTGCATTTCTGTGTTCTCTTACATATAGTGCAATTTTCCCTCCTCTTTTTGTATACTTGTTTCTTATGAACAATTTGTATCCATCCATCAGTCCATTCCATTCATGGGTTTTGTCCCACCAGGTTTCTGTAATGCCAAGTATGTCATACCTTCCCTCGTGTACCATTGCTTCTAGTTCACTCTGTTTATTCCCCAAGCTCTGAGCATTTTTATTTAAGACTTTAAGACTTTTATGCCTGTCCATGGGTATGTTTCTTGCATCTCCTGAGTGTTCTTTGAGTTTTTCTTTTTTTCTCATCACTGCCTACCTCATTGTTTGATTTGTTTTCTTGGGATTTGTGAATGGCTTTGTGTTCTAGAGATTTTAGAGATTGGTCACCCTTCCCCTTCAATTTTAGTTTAAAGCTCTCCTGATGAATTGAGTCAGTCTTTTTCTGAGTACATTTTCCCCTGTTTTTGTGAGGTGCAACCCATCCCTTGCCAAGAGTACTTCGCATAGGAAATGCAGTCCATGATCCAGGAAACCAAAGTTTTCTTGGTGACAACAACCCTTTAGCCAATGGTTTATTTCTAACATTCTTTTTCCCCTCAGTGGGTGTTGGCCTTTTGTTGGGAGTAGTGATGAGAACACTACTTGTGTGCCTAGCTTCTTAACTTTATTGCCTAGTTGTTTTTAATCTCTCACTATTGTACTCAGGTTCTTTGTTGTGTCATTTGTCCCAAAGTGGAGGAGGAGGAAGGGGTAGCAATCTGTGGGCCTAATTATTTTGGTTAGGTTCTCAGCCACATCTTTGATTTTTGCTCTAGGGAGACAACATACCCCCATGGATTGTATGTCTGGTCTTCAGATGGAAGATTCTGTTGCTTTGAGGATAGCATCTATTACCAACACTCACTTTCCTTTTGGGGGGGCTGCAGTTTGGGGTGCTTTTCTGTTTATCTCAGGTGTGTTTGTCGATGTGGCATTTTTAGGGATATTTGAAGTTGTTTCTTTGCTAGGTGTCTGCATGTTTTCTTTGAGGAGGAGATTATGGGTCTGTGTGTTTCCATCTAAGGGGAGAAATTGATTGCTCAGTTTTGATGGGGCTGCTTCTGGTTGGGTTGGATTTGGCAGAAGGGGTTTGTTAGTTGTGTGCTGCTTCTTTCTTTGAGTATTGTGTTTCCTTCTATGTATGACATACCTCCATTTATCTTCCTCCAAGGTTTTATCAGTAGGGTCAAATCCTCTGGGAGTTATTTGTTCAATATTTGGTTCAGTTTGGATGGAGCTTCCTTTTGTACATTGGAGTTTGGCTAGAGTTGCCTCTAAGTTCATTACTTTTTCCTGTAACAATTCACATAATTTACATCTAATGCATGTATAGGTTGGGTGTTCTTTGGGCATAAGCGCATACATGGAACATGTATTGCATACGGCAATAGTATCAGTCACAAGTTCCATGTGTTGGTTGTTTGAAAATCACTCTTTTTGGTTGGTGGATTTGCTTTGCTGTTAGCATTGTTTCTAGCTTATCTGTTCTAGGTATTTATGTCTATTTTTCTATCCTTTTTTCTGCCTATTTGTGCTTGTTTTGGCCCTTGTTATTTTGGTAAAGATAAAAGTATGTGGTAGTGTGCCCTTTGGTTTTAAGAGAAAAAAAATGCAGTTTGTATTGAAGTTAAAAGTTAATGTTAGGATAGTGTTATTTAATGGAGGTACTTTCTGCTCTACAAAGAATTTGCTTTTAGCTTTCTGCTCTCTGCCCAAAAAATCATACCTATCCTTCCTTTTCTTAATTTGTTCCTAATTTATCCTCTCTGCCTTACTTTTTTGACTGCCTTTCTGTGCTCAGCCAGTCTTTCTAGTTGCCCTCAGTTGCCTTTAGCTGTTGCTCTGTCTTCAATGTTCATCCAGATTCTCTCCAGGTGCTAGTCGGGTCCTCCACTGCTCCACCACCTCTGTTGTGCTACCTCACCTATGCCTGCAGGCCTGCCAATCTGCCACTGCCTTGTCGCCACCTGACAGACTCTACCAAGGCAAATAGATGGATGTAGAATGCTACAAATACATCAGATGGTTGAAGAAGAACAAATGGCTTTGGAAGAATATCTGAAGGACAGTGATGAAGCAGCACTGAAATTAGTATATCAGGAAGGCTTACTGACTACTGGAGAGACCAAACTGGCCTACAAGAAAGACCAAATGAAGAACAGAATAGAGGCATGGGAAGACAAAGCACTACATGGTCAGTACATGAAAAAATAGTTGGGAAAGCAGATAATAACAAGACATGGCAATCTAAAAGCAGGAAAGTTGAAGAAAGAGACCGAGGGACTAATTCTGGCTGCACAAAACCAAGCCTTAAGGACAAATGCATACAAAGTCAAAATTGAGAAGACAGCAACAGACAGTAAGTGCCACCTATGCAAAGAAGCTGAAGAAACAGTGGACCACCTGGTAAGTTGCTGCAAGAAGATTGCACAGACTGACTACAAGCAGCGGCATGACAAAGTAGCAACTATGGTGCATTGGAAGATCTGCAAGAAATATCATTTGCCTGTCAGCAAGAACCGCTTTCTCCCTGTTGCTTGTCACTTCTTGCCACTTTCCCCCACTAATGGACCAATCATTTCATTAACTTTTTTCTTGTTTTTTTGTTATTTTTTACTTTGGTCGCAAGCCTTAGTTCATTTTGAGCCTTAGCTTTCCTCACTTCATCTTAGCAGGCACAGGCTATTTGCTGATATTCTGCCTTAGTTATGTGCCCCTCTTTCCACTTTTTATACTTGTCCTTTTTATTTTTCAATTTATCAGAGAGTTCTTTATGCAGCCATGCTGGTTTCTTTTAAAGGTTTGTGTAATGTATTGGGTTTTGTCTTACTTAAGAATATCACATGGGGTTAATTGCTGGAAGGTTGCTTAAGCAGGAAAGCTGGCTAACAGCTCCCAGCTCCTCAGAGAACCCATCTCCAGCACCGCCATTGGCTGCCTCTAGGGCGGCAATAGGTTGCTTTAAACCTATTGGCCACCACCTAGAGGCCAGGGTATAAATAGCTGCATTCACAGCCCTGTTTTTTAGTTCAGTTCTTGTAAGCAAATAAAGAATGATTCTTGCTGAACTCACTCGCCTCGTCTCGTCAATCAAGCAACGAACCCAGTATATAACAGTTTATTTTTCTTCTTTGTTGGTATTGTGCTAGACTGGGCTTTTATTATCTCACTTTTCAAAATTTCCCAAGCTTCTTGAGTTGTTTGCCCTTTTAGGATTCTCATCCATGGAATCCTTCCCAAGCTTTCTCTAAGTTTATTCAAATTAGCTCTTTTAAAGTCCAAGACTTTTAAAAGGTCCGTGGTGGCAAACTTATGGCACGGGTGCCACAGGTGGCACACAGAGCCCTCTCTGTGGGCACACATGCCATCACCCCAGTCCTACGCCTTCAGCTGGGTTTCATAAAACCTTTTTGCTTTAGGCTTCTGCTGCCATGTGCAAAAAAAGGTTCAATCAATCAATCAATTTCAATTTCTTGCAGGGAAAAAAAGGTCTCACAAAGTTGGAATTGATTGATTGAACTTTTTAGTCCCACCCAGTATGCTGTTACCACTGCAGACATGCCCACCCAATGGGCCACGCCCACCTGGCACCCAACGATACATAAGTGGGTTTTGAGTTGCAGTTTGGGCACTTGGTCTCTAAAAGGTTCGTCAGCACTGCTCTAGTTTTACTGTGTTCTATTGCTTGTGCTTTCAGAATGTTGAATTCCAATATTGCACAATCACTTTCCCCCCAAGGTTCCTGTGGCTTCAACACCTTCTATCATTTCATCTCTGTTAGTGAAGATTAGATCCAATATGGCTAATCCCCTAGTTCCCTTCTCTACTTTTTGGGAGACAAAGTTGTCTGCTAGGTTTGTCAGGAATCTGTTTGATCTTCCACTTGGTGCAGAGTTTGTCTCCCAGTTGATGTCAGGGTAATTAAAGTTCCCCATTACTATTGTGATGTGCTTCCTGCATACCTTAGTTAGCTGACAAGTAAAAAGTTCATCTATTTCCTCTGTTTGGTTGGATGGCCTATAGTATACACCTATGACAATGTCATTTCTTCCCCCTTTTATATTGACCCAAATGCATTCAAGACACTTTTCATCAAATCATTGTTGAAGATTTGAAGAGCACTGAGCCCAGAACAGAGCCCTGGGGCACCCCACTGCACACTTCCCTCCATGTAGATGCAGTTCCATTGAGGACCTATGCTATGGTCAAAATATATCATTTTGTATCAAACTAGAGGGCTGGTTCATCTAACAATTGTTTAACACACTGAAAGTGACAGTTACTGATAGTCCAATATTAGTCATTTTATTTTAAAATAGAACTTTAGAAATTTTTAGCTTAATGTAGAAGATTTCACATTAGTGATTTACAGTACCACCAAGACCTTATTATGGTCATATAAAGCCTTCCTTCCTTCGTGATATATTACCATAGTAACGGCAATTTATGAACTCTAAGAGGAATTAACTTGACTATTTAATTTTGTTCTTTGTTGCTTCGCTTTATATTCAATTTATAAAAATTATCCCTGTTGCATATTAATTAGTGGACTGAAGAAAAAACATCTGCAGACAATTAAAGACCTATGTTCTGTGGATGGTGAAGGACAGTCTTTATACTGTACATTTCCATATATCTCTCTGAGGAAAAATACCATTGCATCCCAATATTCCCAGAAGCATTACTGCTATTATTTTTAATATGTGCGAAGAAATCAGGCTTTCTCTCTGATTAGCTATTATTATCTGGAATAAAAAAGTGTCTAATTAGCAGGATATTTTGATCCATATTAAACCAGGGGCTACCTGCTAAATTTGCTTTAGAAAGCAAAATCAGCTCTTAAGCAGTCCACTCTGATAACATTAAATCATGTTTTGATGATGTTCTACATTTGATTTATGCATTTTCTTCTTTCTTTTCCTTCTCTTCTGCATACAGATGATGTAACAGGCACTTCTAGTATAAGCTTTTAGAAATTTTAAATGTATCAGAATGTATGTACCACTGTCACACAGAATAATCTTTACATCATAAGGAAGCCTATGAGGGCCACTTGGTTAAATCGCTGAACAAACACAATTCCCCTTTGTTTAAAGTTGGATAACAAGGGAGGAATTTACACATATTTTTGTACTCTGAATATCTTCAGCAGCATCAGCTAGGTGTCCGGAAAGAATTGGGCCCACTAAAAGAATTTAATCTTATTATGGGCTTCCAAGACTCAGAAAGGAATCCAGTGCATTTCTAATACTCTACAACCCTTAAATATAAACTGCTTTCTTTTTCTTTTTTCTCATATTTCTATCAAAACCAAAGTATATACTGTTACATACTTTTACGATAATTACAAGCTGATATTTCATTTTTATGTTCAACTGTATATGTTTGTTCAGCTTAGATACCATTTTTCCATCCATGATTTTAATTTTCTGTCATTCAGCTGAGATTTTATTTTTCTTTTACCTTATTCATTTGTTATTTTATATATTCATCTATCATTTTATACATCTATTAATCCTTCTCATTTCTAGTTGACAAAACTGTTTCTGGAGAGCAACCTTTCTTGCATTTAAGTCTAACTCAACAATGAAAATTTTAAACATTGGAATTTTTAATGAATTTTCAGAATTATTTTTTTTAATTTAAAATCTTTTTATCCTTTTAAATCTGGCAAAAAATATTTTGAACATTTTGTTAACTTTTCTAATCTAGCAGAAACAAACATAGTCATGGAAAAAAGAGACTGACACTATTGTTATTTGTAAACTATGTTCCATGCTTATGCCCATAGAAAATCCAGATTACACATGTGCTAAATGTAAAGTAACTGAATTACTGGAAGAAAAAAGTAAAAGATCTAGAGGCAACTCTAACCAGTTTGAAACCTAGAAAATGAGACATTCCAACCTAAGCAAGAAGAATTCCAACCTAAGCAAATTGAACACAATAAGGAGCAAACAACTTCTAATCACTCTAATAGTAATGATCCTGTATATGAATCTTTAGAGGAGGATTAATGGAAACAAGTCACTCATAGGAAAAAAAACAGCCAAGAAGAAGGTTTATTCTGTCTAATCCACCTCACTCCAATGCAGCCCTTCTGGAGTTGAGCAATCAATTTCATAGTCTTCCCCTGAAAGACAGTATGCAGATACCTTGAAAAGTGGCATGAAGTGCCCCTAGAAAAGTGTTTATCATCGCGTGCTCCTGTGATAGGAAGAAAAGTAGCCCAAACTTCCCTAGGGAAAAAAAGGGTGAGTGCTGGTGATAGAAGATTCACTTCTCAGGAAAACAGAATCAGCCAACTGCAGACCAGATGTTCAGTTTAGGGAAGTAAGTTGTCTCCCTGGAGCAAATCTCAGAGATATAGCTGAGAACCTGTCTAAAATTAACAACCCCACATATTACTACCACTTTCTCCTTCTTCACATGGGGATAAATGATATGACAATGAACCTGTAAGTATTGAAAGATTACAAGGTGCTAGGCAAGAAAATTCAGGAGTTAAGAACATAAGTGGTGTTTTCATCTGTACTTCCAATGAAAGGTCCATATCTAATAAAAAACAAAGGGTCTTAGAAATCAACCACTGGCTTAAATGTTGGTGCTGCCAAGAGAACATTGGCTTCTAGACCATGATCTGTACTATTTACATGAAGGGCTTTTGGCAAAGGATGGGCTGTGCCTCACAAGAACCAGGAAGAATGTATTCAGAAAATGATTGGCTCAACTTATCAGAAGGGCTTTAAACAAAAAAAATGCAAGGGATGTTAGAATCTTAAAGACATTCATTAGGATCTTTGGGACTTAATTCAAAGCACAAACCCCAAGATAATCAATGAAAAAATGAGGTAATAAGTGTAGAAAGAAAAAAAAATCCAGATATAAAGTAGAAGATATAGGAAGCATACCCAGGGTCAGCCATAAAAGACTCAAATGCCTATACACAAATGCTCAAAATTTAGGGAACAAACAACATGAACTTGAAGTACTAGTATATGAAGGCAGGTATGATAGGGACGCGGTGGCTCAGTGGGTTAGGACGCTGAGCTTGTCGATCAGAAGGTCGGCAGTTTGGCGGGTCAAATCCCGAGTGCCGCGTAGCAGAGTGAGCGCCTGTTACTCGTCCCAGCTTCTGCCAACCTAGCAGTTCGAAAGCACGTAAAAATGCAAGTAGAAAAATAGGGACCACTACAGTGGGAAGGTAACAGCACTCTGTGCGCCTTTGGCGTCTAGTCATGCCAGCCACATGACCACAGAGACGTCCTCGGACAAGCGCTGGCTCTTCGGCTTGGAAACGGAGATGAGCACTGGCCCCTAGAGTCGGAAACGACTAGCACGCATGTGCGGGGGAACCTTTACCTTTACCTTTACCTATGATATGGTTGCCATTACTAAAACTTGGTGGGATGAAAATCATGGCTGGAATGTACTGATGGAAAGATACAAACTATTCAAAAGAAACAGACCTAACCAAAGAGAAAGTGGTAAGAGATCACTACATTGACTTTTTTCTGTGAGAATGTCAGCATCAGAAGTCTGCAGCAAAGCTGGGGCAGAAGGCTCTTGGGTATTTAAATCAAACCTTATCTTCTTCACATGATCACCTTGGAAATGGATTATGATTGTCTTATTTATTTATTTATTTATTTATTTATTTATTTATTTATTTATTTATTTTTGGGACTTATATGCCGCCCTATCTCCTGAAGGACTCAGGGCGGCTAACAACAATAAAAATACAATAATACAAAAGTTAAAAAGAATTAAACTAGCAGCCCCAATAATAAGTTAAAAACATTTTAAAAATCCCTGTCAGTCCAGTGTTGCGTTGGGTGGTTGCGCTGGGTTCTGGCCTCAACTCTTAGAGCCCCGTGACAGGGGTGAGAATTTAGAGGGACCCTCGCAAGGGTGAACACCTTGAATATGGAAAGATCCTGCCCTTTGCCACCGACCCAGTATGCCGGACATTCCGACGGTCACACTTGGGAACTGCGATGACTTCAGGAACAGAGTTCCAGGAGAAACTGAGGCACTGACACAAGTTTGTTCAAGGTGAGAGCACAAAGTGCTCGGGGAAGATGTTATGCCCCCAGAACAGCTTTGGAAACCCTCCTTTTATTATGCTGTTTCATTTGGGAGGGGCAAAGTACACATGAGGGAGCAACATATGGAAGGTCAAAGGGAAACATAACTCATTGTATACAAGAGCAAAAGTCATCACAGGAAACAGTAAAACATAGCTATCTTATACAAATGTTAACAAAGTTGACAAGGGTTGTAAAGCAAGGACAAATACAGGAGACAAAGGTTTATCTCTAAAGACAGGATAAATGGAGCAGGCAGAGGTTTATCACCAGAGGCAGAAATGGAATGTAGGAATGTGACCTTACAATTGCAGATTTGGAGAAAAGGCAGAAGTGTTAAACTGAATGCAGGAATGTAACTTTGCAAATGGGGGGGAAGGCAGAAGTGTTAAACTTTTAATATGGGAATCAAAAAAGGTCTTTTGCAGGCAGAGGAAAGCAGATTTTACACTTGCAGAAATATTATCACTAAAGACAGGAAGGGAGAATTTTGTGATTTTTAATATAGGAATCAAAAAAGGTCTTTTGGGAGACTGGGATTTACAACTCCTCTTTTTCTGTTTTTTAAAGCCAATTACTGAGAAGGCCCCTCAAGATCCAAAACTTTCTCTTCTAGGATACTTACGCTGGAAAAAGAGAAATCCTCCGACAACTCCTGTGCCGGCGTCAGTATTCCTTTCAAAGAGTGCTGGTGTGAGGGTGCATCAGTCTCTGGGTCAGAAGTGAATTCTAAAAGAGGGTGTTTGTATTCACTGTCAACAGTGTGTTTCATCAACAGGATGTCATCGCTAATGCTGCTCAGCCTTCGTTGTAGAAAATCTAAAAGTTTACCCATAACGCATGGGCCAATTGCACATGCGAGTAATAATAAAATTAAAGGACCAGCTATAGCTGAGAGAAGGGTGGTCAGCCAGGGAGAAAAGTTAAACATTCCTTGATACCAAGTATAATTCTGCCATGGAGTCAAGCACAATCAAAGAAATACTGTTAGTAATACTTCTGATAAAAATAGGCAAGACACAAGGTAAAATAATACATCCTAATACAATCATACTAATAAAAGCTACAATAGCTTGTAAACCAGGTACTTTGGGAAACCAGGAGCCAAGTAATTCCTGAAAGTTGAAACCATTTCAAGTTTGGACAGGAACATGAGCTACAGAGTTCACATAGATGATGATGGTAGACTCGTTGTTAACAACAGGTTGTTCCTTCTGGGTCCATGCGATGGGCAAAAACAGTGTGAAAAGAGCCATTTTTGACTGGAACCAATGTCAAAGGTGTGAGAGGCGGCAAGACTTTGACGTCTGGGGTTAGCTTTCAGATGGAATTGTGTTTTAGTGGCATCAGTCAGTGGTGTTAAAGCTGAAAAAAGTCACAAACCATGCTGTCATCTTTAATGGGTTCTGCAGTTGTGTTTGTGGAGGCATGATATGGGTGAACATGGCGACCAGGGATCCACAGCACTTTGTCTGGCAGTTGAGCAGCTGCGTAGCCTCTTCCCCAAGTGAGAAGGTCTGCAGGGCCTTTCCAAGTTAGGTCTGGAAGTTGGTGATACCACGCTTTTTGGGTTTAGGCTGATCTGCAACTGGAGATAAAAAATGCTGCTCTGCAGCTGTGGTTAATGGATAGCCAGTCAAGTTGGAAAAGTTCAGAGTATAGAGGCAAAGATTAAGAATTTCTTGCATTGCTGGGAGGTTGGGGTTTCGTTTTCCCCTGTTCTGATTTTTACAGTGATGTAAAGCATGTTTCAAGGTTTGGTTAACCCTTTCCACCAAGGCTTGGCCTTGGCTATAATATGGAATTCCGAATTTGTGTGTTATTTGCCAATGATGACAAAATTTTGCCATGGCTTGACTGCTGTAGGCAGGGCCATTATCTGTTTTGAGTTCTTTTGGACATCCCAGCACTGCAAAGGTCCGAATACAATGATTAATTACATGTTTAGTGGCTTCTCCCCTTAGGGGGGTAGCCATGATGAATCCTGAAAAGGTATCAATTGAAACATGAAAATAAACTGCTTCTGCAAAGCTTTGGAATTTTGATGAAAATATGAATGACTTTCCCAGGGGGTGAGGGGTTGCAAAGAACAGGCTGAAGGTCCGAAGGCAGCCTGATCTGCAACATTGTTTCCCTCTTGCAAAAAACCTAGAAAAGGCTGATGACTAGAATGTGAGCAACAAAAATAGGATGTTGGTGTTCAAAAAGCAAATTTTGCAAGGTTAAAAAAAGTTGTAACAAATCTGGTTGAATGGAGGGGGATAAATAAGATCCATAAATCACTTGAATTGTGTGATAAACATAAAAGCTATCCACAATAAGATTCAAAGGTTGAAAGGAAAAAATTTGACAAGCCAAAATTGAAGCAGCCAGTTCAGCTTTTTGAGCTGACCGCTGTGGTGTTGTTTGCTTGGTTACAATTTGCATTGCAAACGATAATCAGGTGGTGGGTGGCAAGAAACCTTGCCATGCCAATCAGCTAAGGAAAATTGCAATTCACTTGAGGTTTGAAAAAATGATTCCCAAATTTGCAAAAATCAATTGAGCTAATTGTGCTTCTCTGGTTAAAATAGAAACTTTGGGCGTGTGGGATAAATGAATCCGCTCAAAAATTTTCAATTGGTTAGCACGTTGAACAATAGCAACAATAAATAGTCCAGGCGTGTTTAAAATAATAGCAGCAAAAGGAACATCCGACTCCCATCATGCAACATCCACCTCTCTCTATTTAGTACATTCTTGTTCCTTCAGCATTCTAAGGGTTGTGTTAAGGCATACAATTCATGCATGCAATTCACAAATCTGTGCAAACCAACTTAAAAACCACTTTTCTGTTTCTCCCTTCTCTTTTCCATTCATTCACTGCCCTTCTGCCATTCTGGCCTAACTTCTGACTTTTCTGCTTCCAGCTTCTATCAACTTTTGCATGAGCCAACTGTTTCCCTTAGCTATTAATCAATCCTCTACATTTCTCTTCTCCAAAAGTATTGAAGTTTCCATAATCATATTTGGATTCAGTGTATCTTTATTAACAATCTCAGAGCCTGTTGTAAGGCATAAAATCCACAGGTTAGTGCTGATTAAGGGAGGGAAATTCTCCCAGATATCACCTTCTATCAATGTGTCCTGCACACAGACACAAAAACAGCAAAAACAAAAGAAAACAAAAACAAAAACAAAAAACAATTCCACAAAAAGATCAGAGTAATTTCTTTTGGGTGATGTTTAACTAAAACTCAAAGTTCAAAAAACTTGTCCAACAAAGAATCTCTCCTCTTTCGAGTAAAAAAAAATTGCAAGCTGAAACTGCAAGAGTGGGCATCAAGTTTCACATCCACCCCCCTTTCTCAGACTGGAATTCTAAGCAGAGAAAAAAAAATGGTTAAAAGGACCAGCCACCCCCCCTCCTTCTGGCTGTCTCTCCTTTTCTCACTCTTAAAGTAACACAGCAGGGTTGGGGGGGAGTAAAAGAAACTTTACAAAAATCTCACCACCAAAAAAAAATAAATAAAAATAGTTTGCTCTCCTTTACATGCATTTACTCTCACACATCATCCATGGCTTTTACAACAATAAAATCTGCAATTTTCTGTTCCTTTCACACACACTCACATTTACATATCAGCAAATTAACTCATTCACTTCCATTCTGACTGCTTGCATAAACAATTTCACATACAAAAATTTCATGTCATACTGTCTTCAGACAAACCATACATTACAAAAATTCCATTTCATACTTTCTCCAGACAAACCATACATTATTAAATAAGGCCTTTTTGTTTGGTGTTATCAGAGAGGATTTTGACCCTCTTCCAAGTCTTGGAAATAACACAGAACAACACAGACAGACATATATACACAGATACTATTAAAACAACATTTATTTAAAACAAAACAAAACACACATAAAACATCATTTATTTAAAACAGAATAAAACACACATATCAATTTGGGGTTTTAGGCCAAAACAACAATCCAGAGAGCTAGCTAGATCTCAGGCAGGTCCAGGCAGTTGAAATCAACAGGCGCGCCCCTGGACTTTACTGAGAACAGCTCGCCCCAAGAGGCTCTTTCAAGCCCCACATAAGCCAATTTTAACAGGAGTTCATTTCGGGCATATTCATTGTCTATTTGCCTTGTTATTTCTTCCTGCAGTCTATCCACAAAGTCTGAATAAGCCTGATTGGGACCTTGATAAACCTTTGCAAAACCTTCCTGTATCAAATTAAAAGCCTCCCTTGGGCTTTGAGCCTGTTGGTCATTAGTAATGAATTGTCCCGTGCCAAATAATTGATCCCTATTTACTCCTTGAGGTAATACAGCAAGAATTTTTTCTCTATTTCTTTTTTATTTATATTCAGATTCCCAAACAAGATATTGTGATAGAGTCAAAATCATGTTAGCTTACCTATACTTTTTTAAAAAATCCTTGCACATAGTTGATGAAGTCATGATGCAAGGATGGATTGGTTAACCTCCGGCTGCTGGTGGCGGCAAAAAATTAACAAGATAACAAGATGACAAATCTTCCTCATAAGGAGGGGGAGGCGGAGAAACTGAAAAGGCTTAATGAAAAAGAGAATCATTAAGAGGAAAAGAAATGTCCCGAAGGCATGAGCTACAAGCATAAAGTGAACAAAAGGTGCCTCTTGAGTGAGGAGAGAGATTTGGAGAAGGAGGAGGAGGGAAGGGGGGAGGGGGGGGTTTAGAAATGGCAACAAGCTCAGAGGCTTTTTCCTCTTTGCCAGAGGGAGAGACAGGCACAGCAGGGCAAAAATAAAAGGCAGAAGGAAGATTCTCCAGAGGCAGAGCAGAGGGGGGGACATGCACAGCAATAGGAGGAAGTTTCTCTGATTTTTCATAGGGTGGGGGTGGCACGGATGAAGGCAGAAGATCAGAAGAGTGATCAAGAGGTTTAGAGATAGAAGATGTTAGATCTAAAGGAGATGGCAAGAGTTTTAATGCTGCCATCACTGCTTGCCATGCAGACAGAATGTCAGCAGGCGCCCTGGGATGATTGTGAAGATATTTACGTAGCTTTTCCCAGGTTATAACAGACAAAGTGCCTGATTCTGGATAAGCCAGACAATTTTTATTAATATATTGTAAAAGTTTTGTTAAAAGTCTCCTTCCTACAAGATGGACCATGGTGCCATTGTGTTTTTGAACAAAATTAGCCTTCTGCATTATATTAAAAAGTTCGTCCCTATGACCTGACAAAACTTTGAAAGGTGATGAGCCCGTTACTCATGAGTAAAGCCTTCTCCGAGGTGCATGAGAACAGGAATGCAGGTAGCACACCCCTAGACAGGAGTCGTACTATGGAGTTGAAGCTGAGCGATCCAACGGACGAGCCCCCAGTTGTTGCGTTGGGTGGTTGCGCTGGGTTCTGGCCTCAACTCTTAGAGCCCCGTGACAGGGGTGAGAATTTAGAGGGACCCTCGCAAGGGTGAACACCTTGAATATGGAAAGATCCTGCCCTTTGCCACCGACCCAGTATGCCGGACATTCCGACGGTCACACTTGGGAACTGCGATGACTTCAGGAACAGAGTTCCAGGAGAAACTGAGGCACTGACACAAGTTTGTTCAAGGTGAGAGCACAAAGTGCTCGGGGAAGATGTTATGCCCCCAGAACAGCTTTGGAAACCCTCCTTTTATTATGCTGTTTCATTTGGGAGGGGCAAAGTACACATGAGGGAGCAACATATGGAAGGTCAAAGGGAAAACATAACTCATTGTATACAAGAGCAAAAGTCATCACAGGAAACAGTAAAACATAGCTATCTTATACAAATGTTAACAAAGTTGACAAGGGTTGTAAAGCAAGGACAAATACAGGAGACAAAGGTTTATCTCTAAAGACAGGATAAATGGAGCAGGCAGAGGTTTATCACCAGAGGCAGAAATGGAATGTAGGAATGTGACCTTACAATTGCAGATTTGGAGAAAAGGCAGAAGTGTTAAACTGAATGCAGGAATGTAACTTTGCAAATGGGGGGGAAGGCAGAAGTGTTAAACTTTTAATATAGGAATCAAAAAAGGTCTTTTGCAGGCAGAGGAAAGCAGATTTTACACTTGCAGAAATATTATCACTAAAGACAGGAAGGGAGAATTTTGTGATTTTTAATATAGGAATCAAAAAAGGTCTTTTGGGAGACTGGGATTTACAGTCCAGGTCAGCCTGATGGAAAAGGAATGTTTTAAGGCCGCAGTGAAAGTACCGGAGATCCGGGGCCATCCAGAGCTCAAGGGGAAGTTGGTTCCAAAGGGCTGGCACTCCCACAGAGAAGGCCCTAGCCCTGGGGGTCACCAGCCGACATCGTCTAGCCAACGGCACCCTGAGGAGGCCCTCCCTGTGTGAGCGCACTGGGCGATGGAAAGTTGTTCCTGGCAGTAGACGGTCCTGCAAATATCCCGGGCCTAGGCAATGTAGGGCTTTAAAGGTAAGTTGTTGTTGTTGTTAGTTGCGAAGTCGTGTCCGACCCATCGCGACCCTATGGACAATGTTCCTCCAGGCCTTCCTGTCCTCTACCATCTTCTGGAGTCCATTTAAGCTCATGCCTACTGCTTCAATGATTCCATCCAGCCACTTCATTCTCTGTCGTCCCCTTCTTCTATTGCCCTCAATCTTTCCCAGCATTAGGCTCTTCTCCAGTGAGTCCTTCCTTCTCATTAGGTGGCCAAAGTATTTGAGTTTTAGCTTCAGGATCTGGCCTTCTAAAGAGCAGTCAGGGTTGATCTCCTCTAGGACTGACCGGTTTGATCGCCTTGCAGTCCAAGGAACTAGCAGGAGTCTTCTCCAGCACCATAGCTCAAAGGCTTCAATTCTTTGGCGCTCAGCCTTTCTTATGGTCCAACTTTCACTGCCATACATTGCAACTGGAAAGACCATAGCCTTGACTATACGCACTTTTGTTGACAGGGTGATGTCTCTGCTTTTTAGTGTGCTGTCTAGATTTGCCATGGCTTTCCTCCCAAGGAGCAAGCGTCTTTTAATTTCTTGGCCCCATCTGCAGTGATCTTGGAGCCCAGGAAAATAAAATCTGTCACTACCTCCATTTCTTCCCCATCTATTTGCCAGGAATTGAGAAGGCCAGATGCCATGATCTTGGTTTTCTTAATGTTTAGTTTCAACCCAACTTTTGCACTCTCCTTCTTCACCCGCAACACGAGGCTCTTTAGTTCTTCTTCACTTTCTGCCATTAGAGTGGTATCATCTGCATATCTTAGGTTGTTGATGTTTCTTCCGGCAATCTTAATTCCAACTTTTGATTCATCTAGCCCTGCCTTTCTCATGATGTGCTCTGCATATAAGTTAAATAGGCAAGGCGACAGTATACAGCCTTGCTGGACTCCTTTCCCAATTTTAAACCAATCAGTGGTTCCGTGTCCAGTTCTCACTGTTGCTTCTTGGCCCGCATATAGGTTTCTCAAGAGACAAATAAGATGGTCTGGTATGCCCATTCTCTTTAAGGACTTGCCACAGTTTGTTATGATCCACACAATCAAAGGATTTAGCATAGTCAATGAAGCAGAAGTAAATGTTTTTCTGGAACTCTCTAGCTTTCTCCATGATCCAGCGTATGTTAGCAATTTGATCTCTAGTTCCTCTGCCTCTTCGAAATCCTGCCTGTACTTCTGGTAGTTCTTGGTCCACATACTGCTGGAGTCTAGCTTGTAGGATTTTAAGCATAACTTTACTAGCATGAGAAATGAGTGCAATGGTGCAATAGTTTGAACATTCTTTGGCACTGCCTTTCTTTGGAATTGGAATGTAAACTGATCTTTTCCAATCCTGTGGCCACTGTTGAGTTTTCCAAATTTGCTGGCAAATTGAGTGTAGCACTTTTACTGCATTGTCTTTTAAGATTTTGAATAGCTCAGCTGGAATACTGTCACCTCCACTAGCTTTGTTGTTGCTCAGCTTTTCTAAGGCCCACTTCACTTCACATTCTAGGATGTCTGGCTCGAGGTCAGTGACCACCTCATTGTGATTATCAGGGACGTTAAGCTTATTCTTGTATAGTTCTTCTGTGTAATTTTGCCACCTCTTCTTAATCTCTTCTGCCTCTGTTAGGTCCCTGCCATTTTGGTCCTTTATCATGCCCATTTTTGCATGAAACGTTCCTTTCATCTCTCCAATTTTCTTGAAAAGATCTCTGGTCCTCCCTATTCTATTGTTTTCTTCTATTTCTTTGCACTGTTCATTTAAGAAGGCATTCTTATCTCTTCTAGCTATTCTCTGGAATTCTGTATTCAGTTGGGCGTATCTTTCTTTTTCTCCCTTGCCTTTCGCTTCCCTCCTTTCCTCAGCTATTTGCAAAACTTCCTCAGACAGCCATTTTGCTTACTTGCATTTCTTTTTCTTTGGGATGGTTTTGGTTGCTACTTCTTGTACAATGTTGCAAACCTCTGTCCATAATTTTTCAGGCACTCTGTCTATCAGATCTAATTCCTTAAATCTATTTGTCACCTCTACTGTATATTCAACAGGGATATGATTTAATTCATACCTGAGTGGCCTTGCCCTTTTCCCTACTTTCTTTAATTTAAGCCTAAACTTTGCAACAAGAAGCTCATGGTCTGAGCCACAGTCAGCTCCTGGTCTTGTTTTTACTGACTGTATAGAGCTCCTCCATCTTTGGCTGCAGAGTATATAGTCAATCTGATTTCTGTGTTGACTGTGTGGTGATGTCCATGTGTAGATCCGTTCTTGGGTTGTTGGAAGAGAGTGTTTGCTATGACCATCATATTCTCTTGCTTCATTTTGTACTCCAAGGCCAAACTTGGCTGTTATTCTGGTTATCTTTTGGCTTCCTACTTTAGCATTCCAATCCCCTATGATGATAAGGACATCATTTTTGGGTCTTAGTTCTATAAGGTGCTTTAGGGCTTCATAGAACTGGTCAATTTCATCCTGTTCAGCACTGGTGGTTGGGGTATAGACTTGGACTACTGTGATCTTGAATGGTTTGCCTTGGATTTGAACTGAGATCATTCTGTCATTTTGGGGATTGTAATACAGTATTGCTTTTCCTGCTCTTTTATTGACTATGAACGCTACTCCATTTCTTCTGAGGGATTCTTGCCCACAGTAGTATACCTGATGATCATCTGAATTAGATATAGATATAGATGTAGATGATATACTGTAGATATAGATATATTGATATAGATTCCAACTTAGTCGTGTAGTTTTCTCCATTTTCTCCAAGTAATTAAATCACCGCTTTTCTTTTTCCTGAGGGAATGAGGCAGAAATTCCTTTTCCCTCTCTCATCGGGGGAGTGATTTGGGCAGTTTTCAGGAAGACTTCTTAAAATATAGAGGATCAAGTCTGATCTAGTTTCATCCACATTGCCGTAATGTTGCTTGTTGGTGCTTATTATCTTCCGTTGTCAATAGCTTAGGAATGGCTACATGAATGTAGCCAGTTTTTCCTCCGCTGGTTTGGAAAGCTTCCTTGGATGAAACAGGAGGGCTGCCACCCCCCACAATCAACAAGGGTCCCCTCCTTGCTTGTTGCCTCTATGGGGTGACTTTTGACCCTTTCCAGGGTCCTCCAGTGGGGCGAAATATAATGTGAAAGATGGATCCCTGTCTTCCTGTGTCTGTTCCATCGCGATGTCAAAACTGCAAGCCCACTGTCCAATCTCTTCTTCAAGACCTCTGGTGATGAGCACCCACAACTATTCTATTGATTAATTGTTATAATTACCAGCAAATTTTCCTTGGTTCTAGATTGGATCTCTCTTTAATGATTTTCCACACATTGCAAAGGATGGAAAGAGGTAGTTAGATGAAACACATGAAAACACCCAAAATTTATTTATTTATACCACATATGTGGAAACACAGTTGATGACCTATTTATAGGACATATTAGAACAGCTTTATTAGCACTAGAATTCATTCTTAGAAGTTTTATTTTTTCAAATAAAATACAAAAAGCTAAAAAGCTAAATACTAAAGATTAAAACTTGTAGAATGGCATAACTGATAATAATAATAATAATAATAATAATAATAATAATAATAATAATAATAATAATAATAATAATAAAGTTGGAAGGGACCTTGGAGGTCATCTAGTCCAACCCCCTCAGGCAGGAAATCCTATACCATTTCAGACAAATGGCTGTCCAGTTTCTTCTTAAAAACTTCCAGTGTTGGAGCATTCACATCTTCTGGAGGCAGGTTGTTTCACTGGTTAATTGTTCTAACTGTCAGAAAATTTCTCCTTAGTTGTAGGTTGCTTCTCTCTTTGATTAGTTTCCATCCATTGCTTCTTGTCCTGCCGTCAGGTTCTTTGGAGAATAGCTTGACTCCCTCTTCTCTGTGGCAACCCTGAGATATTAAGACACTGCTATTGTTGTGTTCAGTGTGGCAACAGATACTTGGAGACGGATAATGGGTGACTCTTGTTTATTTCAATACATGTGGCCGAACTGGACTTGCATGCCCCAGTAACCCTTATTTGTCCGGTAACTGCTGAACGCTAACCAACCCCCTGGCTGGAATCTCCCGCCTTGCCTCAGACACCCAACCCGGTGTCCAGGAATTCCCGCCGGCAGGATCAGCCAATCATGAGGCTGGACAGGTACATACAGAACACCCCTTTCCCCCCAATTGTGAATTGGGAGGCCGGTGTGTGGTGTAGTTGGTTCACATGGTGTGGTGGGATGGAGGGTTTGTTGTCACTGTGTGTTGGGGGCAGAGAGCACGGGGGGAGGCTCAGCTAATCTCAATTACTTTGACAATAAAGGTTTATTTATTAATCTATTCCGTTTGTCTACTTCCCTGATTCATTTCCTTACAAAATCCCTAAGGTATGCCAGAGGTCTGTGTTCTCTGGCAGGGTATCTCCCCGGTGGACTGTCAGGCCTAATCTCCTTCCCCAGAACTGGTCCTGTTAGCCCTGGCTGCACCCCCATCAGCTGGTGACCTGCTGGCAGTGAGGTTCCTGTGAGATCTCTTGGCACTGTCTCTGTGACTGGCTCTGGGGATTCTGCCCCCCCTTGTTGTAGTCCTTGGTGCTCTGGCCTCAGTTGATCTGGCACTGCCCATTGAGTTCAGACGAGGTGATGTAGTTGGAAGTGGGAGTGGTTTGTAGTGTGTGTGACTTTGCTTTTTCTGAGTCTCACTGGGTGTCAGTGGGGTATTCTCTGGGGCCCTTTTCCTGAGTTGGTCAATGTGTCTCCTGACCTGGCATTCCCCTTCCCCCTCTATGATGTAAGATAGTGCCCCCAGCTTGTCTACAACCACTCCCTGTGTCCACTTGTCCCCTTGGCCATAGTTCCTGGCCCACACCAAGTCTCCAATGTTCAATGATCTGGTCGTGCAGTCCTGTTCAGTTTCAGCTGATACCCTATCTGGGTGGAGCCTATCTAATTTGGTTGTGAGTCTCCTGCCCCACCTCATTTCTGCTGGGCTTTTTCCTGTTGCTTTGCACGGTGTTGTGTGTTTTGCCAGCAAAAACTGAGCCAATCTTTGGTGCCAGTCCCCTACAATAATTCTGCACAGTGCATCCTTGGTTGATCTCACATTCCTTTCTGCCAATCCGTTGCTGGAGGGATGGAAGGGTGCCGATGTTGCATGCCTAATCCAGTTGGCCTTGAGGAAGTCCTGAAATTCAGCAGAGGTGAATTGAGGGCCATTGTCAGATACAATTACAACAGGTAACCCATGAGTGGCAAAGAGTCCCCTCAGGACCTGTATTGTTTTTTCTGACATCATACTCTTAACAGGCACCACCTCTAACCACTGGGAATAACTGTCAACCACTACCAAGAATGTCTGACCCTGGAATGACCCCGCATAATCTATGTGTATTCGGGACCAGGGGTTGTGTGTTGCCTCCCACCTGTGTACTGGTGTGTGGGCTTGTTCTGGCCTAGACCTCTTGCATTGGTAGCATCCAGCTACCCTCTCCTCAATGGCCTTGTCTAGACCTGGCCACCATAGGTAACTCCTGGCCAGGGCTTTCATGCACACTATTCCCTGGTGCCCTTCGTGTAGTTCACAGAAGACCTTCTCTCTTAATTTCTCTGGCACAATCACCCTGTTTCCCCATAATAGACAACCTAAGTGTGATGACATCTTGTCCCTTCTCCTGAAATAAGGTTGGAATTGTGGTCCTGGGTTTTCCCTTTTCCACCCCCCTTGGACCCATGATGCTACTCTGCTTAGAACTGGATCCTTGCTGGTGGCATTGGCGATGTCTTTGGCTGTTAATGGGCATTCTGGGAGTTCCTGTATTGTGAGGATTTGTCCCATGGGTGCTGGGTCTTTGTCTGTGTCTGGTAGGGGTAGCCTGCTTAATGCATCCGCATGGCCCATTTCTTTCCCGGGTCTGTATTTGATGGGGAATGTATATGCGGATAGGAATATTGACCATCTCAGCATTCTTGGGGACATTATTTGTGGGGTTTGTCTGTCGGTTGTGAATAGTCCTAAGAGTGGTTCAGAATTAGAAGGGCAGAGCCAAGGTGGTGGAGAGGCAGCAAAGGCTGTAAAGAGCTCCTCCAAAAGTAAAAGTTTTATTTTATTTTACTTTATTTTTATTTTAACTTTTTAACCTCTTTTAATATTGTATTTTAACTTACCTCTTTTAAGCTTTTTAAACCCATTTTTAACCCATTTCAACCTTTTAAACCATAGTTTTAAACTTATTTTTAAACCTGTTTTAACAAACCTGAATGGGGAAAAGAAGGAAGAGACAGCACTCTGCAGCAGAAAGTATATCCAAGCCTTTGAAGCAGCAGAAAATGGAGGATTATATTGCAAACAGACAGTCTGCTCCAGTAAGTAACTCATTCGCAGGCACCTTATCAGATAAATTTAATTTATGTGACTCATTGGAATGGGACTTACAAACTGAACTGGAGAGCAGACAGCGAGTGGAGTTGTCCTCCTCCCTCTTGGAGAATGGCTCCCCTCCTTGGAATCTGGCAACAGCCTCTTTTACACAGGAGGGAGATGTAGCAAATTTGAAGGGGGAAAATGTGACAGACTTCCTCTCTAGACAATGTTTGCTTACAGCTCAAACTGTAAACTCAATATATAATCTCTTGTCAATTGTCATGGATAAGGTTGATTGTCTGAAAGAGTCTTTTGCAGAGTTTGTTAGGAGCCACCCAAATACTGTGGAAGGACTTGGGAGGATAACCATGGACAGACATGGGATGGCTAACTCAGAAGGTGAAAGTAGAGAAGGACCTTGTTCTCCTCCCAAAAATTTGAACACCTACAGAGAAAACACTCAATCAGGCAAAGGTCTAAGAGATGATCAATATAACTACAGTCTGCAAACTAAGAGTGGTTTGTGGTCGGTGAATATTGTGAAATTCCTACCGTATAGATAATTGTGGAATTTCTTTACGCCTGCCACGATTGCTAACGCCTCTTTGTCAATTTGTGCGTAATTCCTCTCTGCCTTGGTCAGGGTTCTAGAGTAATATGCTATTGGCCTTTGTTCTCCATCATGATCCATATGGCTGATCACTGCCCCCACCCCATATGGTGATGCATCACATGCTAAGTATATTGGCTCTCCCTCAATGAAGTGGGTGACTGTGGACCTACTGGATAATATCTCCTTCAGTGTTTGAAAGCTTCTTTTGTGTTGTTCCTGCCACTGCCAGGTGGTTTTTTTGTCAAGTAGCCTGTGCAGCGGTTCTGCTATGGCAGCTTTATGTGGTAAGAATGTATGATAGAAATTTATGAGACCCAAAAATGCTTGTAACTCTGCCTTATTTTTGGGTGCTGGGGCTGATTTGATTGCTTTTATTTTTTCCTCTGTTGGATGTATGCCTTGAGCATCAATCCTGTACCCTAAAAACTCAGTGGATTTTACTCCAATAGAGCATTTCTCCTTTTTTAATTTAAGCCCTGCAGTTCTAAATCTCCCCAGTACCCTTTCCAAACACTCTGCTAGGACCCCCTCAGGTTCCCCTGCTATCAACACATCATCAAAGTAAGGGCACACCCCAGGTATACCTTTCAAGGTCCTCTCCATCACTTCTTGGAAGATGCCTGGGGCTGCTGCTATGCCAAATTGTAATCTGTTGACTCAGAACGTCCCCTTGTGGGTAACTATCATTTGTGCATCGGCTGCTTCCCTGGAAACTGTTAGTTGCAAATACGCCTGCGCCAAATCAAGTTTAGCAAAGATGGCGCCATTCCTTAATAGTCGCGAGGACCTGCTTCACTGTCGGAACCGGGTAAGCATGCTGATTTAAAGCTCGGTTTAGTGTTGCTTTATAGTCGGCACATATACTCACGTCTCCGTTGGGTTTGAAAGGGGTGACAATGGGTGTCTCCCAGAGTCCCCCATCTACCGATTCCAACACCCCTTGGCCCACTAACTTATCTAACTCAGCTTCAATTTTTTGTTTAAGGGCGAAAGGGACTCTCCTGGCTTTAATCCTTATGGGGTTTACTGAGAGGTCCAATTTAAAACTAATGGGTGTTCCCCTGTACTTCCCCAATGTCCCATCGAAGACGTCTGCATAGCTATCGCAGACGGATTCTAGGGTTCAGTACTGTACCATATTAAATCCCCCGACCCAGATACCTAATGGTCTGAACCAGTTGAGACCGATTAAACTGGTTCTCTGTCCCTCCGTGACTAGAAGTTCTAGTGGCCCTTTAAACCCTTTAAAACAGACGTCAACGGTGACTCTCCCCTTCACTCTAATGGGTGTCCTTTGGAAATCTGCTAGTTGTATGTGTGTGTGCTTAATGGATACCCGACGGCCACTTCTGGCCTCGATGCGTGCCAACGTTTCACCCAAGATTATGGACACTGCTGCCCCTGAATCCACCTCCATTCTGCAGGGAATGCCCTGCAGACGGACCTCAATTTTTAACTTGGGGCTTAGCACCTGGTTGATGGCCTCCCCCTTTCCCCGGTTAGGGTCCCGTGCCTGCGGTCTGTGGGTCTCTTTGCCACTTCTGCAGGGGGTTACCTTACCTGTGACCCAGGCATCGATGTCATGGAGGTTTTTGCATGGTTTGCCTCTGCAGATTATTTGAATGTGGCCGGTTTTCCTGCAATTTCGGCATTTCGCATTCCTGAATCTGCAGCTGGCGCGGGGATGGTTTCCCCCACAGCTGCCGCATTTGGATTCTGGGTCCCTTTGTCTGTTCTGGGCCTCCCTCAGTGATTTGGGTTGTTGAGACGATGGTGGTCTTCTGGGTCGATCGGCGTCATCCGATCGGCTTGCTCTTGCGGTGGCCTTGCTGAATCGCCGGGTGATTTCGTCGATGTCCGTCTCCCATGGGCAGTCCTCCACCCCACCGTCCACAAGGCACTCTTGGTGGATGGATCCGGCCGTGCCGTTGCTGTTGTGGGGGGGTCACGTTGCCCAGTGGCTTCATATGTCAGCAGTTCGTCCAGGACTTCTTGTAAGTTTCCTGTGGGCTTTGCAATGATTCTGTTCTGCAGTTGTTCATCACGTAGCCCTAGGACCACTCTGTCCCTGATTCGCACTTCCAGGTTATCATACTTGCAACGGAGTGCAGCTTCCCTCACTGCTGCCACGAACTCTGTTATGGATTCCCCCGGTTTCTGGTTCCTTTTCTCGAAGATTCTCCTCCAGAAAAGTTCCGATCATTTGGGGGTGAAATGTTCTTTTAGCTTCACCAAGAGGTTGGCATACGACATGCTGGTGACTGCTGCTGACTGGCACAATCCCACGGCAACCTGGTAAACCGGTGTACCGCTGATTGTCAGCAATGCGGCTGCCTTCTTTCGGTCGTCGGTTATTCCATTCACAAGCATGTACCCTTCGACTTGGCTGACGTACTCTTCCCAGTCTTCTGGGTGTCTTGGGTCGAATTCTCTAACTGAGCCGACCTGTGCCATTATTGCTTCCCCGTCCGCGAATCTGATGCCGCTGGGCTGAAGGCTTATCAGCTGCTGACAGCTCTTTGAATTTCCCGCTCTGCGTGCCTTTCTGCTCATGCGTACTTTTCTCCGCTTTTCTGCCGCAATCCCACTTTCGTCGCCACTGTTGTGTTTGGTGTGGCGACAGATACTCGGAGACAGATAATGGGTGACTCTTGTTTATTTCAATACACGTGGCCGAACTGGCCTTGCATGCCCCGGTAACCCTTATATGTCCGGCAACTGCCGGACACTAACTAACACCCTGGCTGAAATCTCCCGCCTTGCCTCAGACACCCAACCAGAATTCCCGCCGGCATGATCAGCCAATCTCGAGGCTGGACAGGTACATACATAACAGCTATCGTGTCACTCCTCATCCTTCTTTTCATTAAACTAGACATACCCAATTCCAGCAACTTTTCCTTATATGTTTTAGCCTCTAGTCCCCTGATCATCTTTGTTGCTCTTCTCTGTACTCTTTCTAAAGAGTAAGAAATATGCTAAGAAATATGTTAAGAAATATGCACACAAGCTGGCTTAATTTCTACAGGGAACTGAAGTTTAACCAGTTTACCACAACTCTTTTTTTTAAGCACCAAAATCAATTTACTTCATGTCAGCCACAATTTGAAGCACAAGAAATAAGAGTCAAACTTGAGTTTGTCTCTGGGTAAAACAGCCTCTTGGAGCAAAAATGTTGTAATTGCATGTTCCACATCATTTCACCAATTTATAAAACCTCACTCATTACAGTATACAAGCTCATTTGAAATGCTAGTGAAGAACAAGGTGATGTGAAGTCAGGTAACAAAGCAGATCCAATCTGATCTTTAGTTAGAAAAATTGTTTTGAAATTAACACATAACAATAATAATAATACATGTTAATAATGAATGTCAAGGTTTTAAAACAGGGGAATTAAATCCCAAAATGCATTTTAAAAAGCAGGAGTGAGCAGATGTCATGCTTGCATAATCACTCTCACTCTCTCAGCACAGGGAGCCCCCTAATGGTACTTAACATGCTATTTTCAGCACTGCTGTGTTAAATTAATGCCTGGTGGCTGGCAACAATATCATAGACTCCTACCTAATTTTCCAGTTGATTCCATTTATTTTTCTCATCTTTCAGTATTAACTATTTCTGAGCCAGCTTTCCTAGCTCATTTGCTACAGCTTCCCATTTCAAGAAGTGGAGTTAAAACCAGTCAAAACATTTCTTCCTCTTGAAGTGATCCTTTACAATAGTACCATGATCATCCAAAAGGACACATAGAATAAGATGACTAATTTAAAAAAAAAAATCAATTTGCATTTGGGCATCCATTGCAGATACTGTTTTCCAAGAAAGGTGATACAATTGTAAATAAAGTGGCATTATTTGAACAAACTGGATTCTACAATGGGATTGTCAGAATCCATTTATATTCCATTCCTAAACCCCTATCCGTCTTCATGGATTACTGCCTTGTCGTGGCGAAGGGGCTTGCGTAATTCAATGAAGCTATGAGCTATGCCGTGCAGGGCCACCCAAGACGGACAGGTCATAGCAGAGAGTTCTGAAAAAACGTGATCCACTGGAGAAGGAAATGGCAACCCACTCCAGTATCTTTGCCATGAAAACCCTATGGACAGTACCAAAAGGCAAAATGATATGACGCTGGAAGATGAGCCCCTCAGGTCGGAAGGCGTCCAATATGCTACTGGGGAAGAGCAGAGGGCTAGTACTAGTAGCGCCAGAAAGAATGAAGCGACTGGGCCAAAGCCGAAAGGACGCTCAGCTGTGGATATGTCTGGTGGTGAAAGGAAAGTCCGATGCTGTAAAGACCGGTTCTATGAAGCCCTACAGCACCTTATAGAACTAACACCAAAAAATGATGTCCTTATCATCATGGGGGATTGGAATGCTAAAGTAGGAAGCCAAAAGATAACCGGAATAACAGGCAAGTTTGGCCTTGGAGTACAAAATGAAGTAGGGCACAGGCTGATAGAATTTTGTCAAGAGAATACGATGGTCATAGCAAACACTCTTTTCCAACAACCCAAGAGACGGCTCTACACATGGACATCACCAGACGGTCAACACAGAAATCAGATTGACTATATGCTCTGCAGCCAAAGATGGAGAAGCTCTATACAGTCAGTAAAAACAAGACCAGGAGCTGACTGTGGCTCAGACCATGAGCTTCTTGTTGCAAAGTTTAGGCTTAAACTGAAGAAAGTAGGGAAAAGCACCAGGCCAGTCAGGTATGAATTAAATCATATCCCTGTTGAATATACAGTAGAGGTGACAAATAGATTTAAGGAATTAGATCTGATAGACAGGGTGCCTGAAGAACTATGGACAGAGGTTCGCAACATTGTACAAGAGGTAGCAACCAAAACCATCCCAAAGAAAAAGAAATGCAAGAAAGCAAAATGGCTGTCTGAGGAAGCTTTGCAAATAGCTGAGGAAAGGAGGGAAGCAAAAGGCAAGGGAGAAAAAGAAAGATACGCCCAATTGAATGCAGAATTCCAGAGAATAGCTAGAAGAGATAAGAATGCCTTCTTAAATGAACAGTGCAAAGAAATAGAAGAAAACAATAGAATAGGGAGGACCAGAGATCTTTTCAAGAAAATTGGAGAAATGAAGGGAACGTTTCATGCAAAAATGGGCATGATAAAGGACCAAAATGGCAGGGACCTAACAGAGGCAGAAGAGATTAAGAAGAGATGGCAAAATTACACAGAAGAACTATACAAGAATGAGCTTAACGTCCCTGATAATCACAATGAGGTGGTCACTGACCTCGAGCCAGACATCCTAGAATGTGAAGTGAAGTGGGCCTTAGAAAAGCTGAGCAACAACAAAGCTAGTGGAGGTGACAGTATTCCAGCTGAGCTATTCAAAACCTTAAAAGACGATGCAGTAAAAGTGCTACACTCAATTTGCCAGCAAATTTGGAAAACTCAACAGTGGCCACAGGATTGGAAAAGATCAGTTTACATTCCAATTCCAAAGAAAGGCAGTGCCAAAGAATGTTCAAACTATCGCACCATTGCACTCATTTCTCATGCTAGTAAAGTTATGCTTAAAATCCTACAAGCTAGACTCCAGCAGTATGTGGATCGAGAACTACCAGAAGTACAGGCAGGATTTCGAAGAGGCAGAGGAACTAGAGATCAAATAGCCAACATACGCTGGATCATGGAGAAAGCTAGAGAGTTCCAGAAAAACATCTACTTCTGCTTCATTGTATATGCTAAAGCCTTTGATTGTGTGGATCATAACAAACTGTGGCAAGTTCTTAAAGAGATGGGAGTACCAGAACATCTTATTTGTCTCTTGAGAAACCTATATGCGGGCCAAGAAGCAACAGTGAGAACTGGACACGGAACCACTGATTGGTTCCAAATTGGGAAAGGTGTCCGGCAAGGCTGTATACTGTCGCCCTGCCTATTTAACTTATATGCAGAGCACATCATGAGAAAGGCAGGGCTAGAGGAGTCAAAAGTTGGAATTAAGATTGCTGGAAGAAATATCAACAACCTAAGATATGCAGATGATACCACTCTAATAGCAGAAAGTGAAGAGGAACTGAAGAGTCTCTTGTTGCGAGTGAAGAAGGAGAGTGCAAAAGTTGGGTTGAAACTAAACATTAAGAAAACCAAGATCATGGCATCCGGCCCTCTCAATTCCTGGCAAATAGATGGGGAAGAAATGGAGGTAGTGACAGATTTTATTTTCCTGGGCTCCAAGATCACTGCAGATGGGGACTGTAGTCAAGAAATTAAAAGACGCTTGCTCCTTGGGAGGAAAGCCATGGCAAATCTAGACAGCACACTAAAAAGCAGAGACATCACCCTGTCAACAAAAGTGCGTATAGTCAAGGCTATGGTCTTCCCAGTTGCAATGTATGGCAGTGAAAGTTGGACCATAAGAAAGGCTGAGCGCAAAAGAATTGAGGCCTTTGAACTCTGGTGCTGGAGAAGACTCCTGCGAGTCCCTTGGACTGCAAGGCGATCAAACCGGTCAGTCCTAGAGGAGATCAACCCTGACTGCTCTTTAGAAGGCCAGATCCTGAAGCTAAAACTCAAATACTTTGGCCACCTAATGAGGAGGAAGGACTCACTGGAGAAGAGCCTAATGCTGGGAAAGATTGAGGGCAATAGAAGAAGGGGACGACAGAGAATGAGGTGGCTGGATGGAGTCACTGAAGCAGTAGGCGTGAGCTTAAATGGACTCCAGAAGATGGTAGAGGACAGGAAAGCCTGGAGGAACATTGTCCATAGGGTCGCGATGGGTCGGACACGACTTCGCAACTAACAACAACAACAACAACAAAACCCCTATCTGTGCAAACCTAAATCTCATCCCTTACTGGATTCTGCCATTCCCAAGAAGGGGAAGAGGAGAAGTTAATTGGCCATCCCTATCCATTAGATGCAAGGTTGTTTATTCAGCCTGCCTGGAGGTCATCATCAAAGACCAGGGAAAGAACCTTTGAACTGAGAAGAACAAAGAAAGGGGGGGGGATTCTGGTTTGTATCTCTGATTGGAATTTGAAGGGGAGGAAGCAATGATGTTGTAAATGCATCAAAGATTCCTTTTCCCATGAAGGGTTCTGGCACATGAAACTTAATTGATCTGGGACTGACCAAATGGACTGAGGGGAGGGGTTTTTACTCGGGGGCACTTTAAAAGTATCAATCTGCGACACAGTTGCCAGATCCTGTCTAGATTATCCACTGTCAATCATGTTTTAGTAAAAGTTCCTGCTTGGACAATCCTGTCTCCAAGAGTTCTTCTTTCCTAAGATGTGGATTGGGGTGGGTCCTGACAGGGATATTTACAATAGATTTATAAGCACAATAGATATAAAAAACAGTTGCTATTTAGCTGAAATCTTCTATTTTGGAATTCTCTATAATGACTCCTAGAAATGACTCTCAGCTTTCTTGCTTAGCATAGATTCCTGTTTTTATCACAATGGTGGCAAGAAGATAAAATATATATCATGATATCAGGAGACATGCTCTGACCTTTCTTTACTTGTATCAAAATGTCACAGGCAAGTACAGAAGGGGTACAGTTTATATCATGACACTTTACTTCTTGCTACTGATTCCTGTATTGGTTAGAAATGGTTCATAACTACAAAATGCAAATTTTGTCAAAAATAAAATCTAAGGGTACTTTTCCTTAAAAATACCTAGGTATGTTTTTTTAAAAAACCATTGCGTCTAATTATATAAGAATTTTTATTAATTTTTTGAATTAAATAAGTCTTTTGTTTCCACATATCTGTCCAGCCTTTGGTCTTGAGTGAAATTGAGCAACCACAAATTCATAAGAATTCAAAGCTAGGAATTTTATATTTGCCATATTGATCGTCAACCAAATCTCAACCAATGGTTAGTGCACATGTTCTTATATGGGATATTAAATTCCATATATTATTCCTAAAATTATTGGACTCCATGACTGGCAAATATTGTGATTTATTCTCTGTTTGTATTTTGGATCCTCCAAGAGAAATGATCTTTCTGCACACCCAGTGATTTGGTGTAGAGACCCTGGAGAACTTAACAGGCTCTTCTCAGCATTGCAATTGCTGAACTTTAAGTTTAATTCAGAAAATTTGGCCTTCCTTTGGAGATTATATATAAGCATAATAAGTAAATTTACTTGGCCTAAAATTCCCTGGAATGCCTTCTCATATATAAATGTTGAGTTCAGGCCTACCAAATAAATGAAGGAGCAAGTGCATTTAGATAACTCATTAATTAAGTGTTTTTAGTTAAGAGGCAGCAGCTCCTCTGACTGTTTTTGCTAGGGTCAAGTAAGCCATGTGTTTTACACACTCACACACACTCACACAAAACCCTCTCTGTAGAACTAACTGTACTTGTCTTGGAACTTTGAAAAATACATTTGTAGTTTTGCAATAGTTGAGAATAACTGAAACTCAGGTATAGGATGAAGGTGAAGGTTCGTTCTCAGAGCTTGTGAGTTGGTTTCTGAATGTTTCATTACTAGGGTAGGTAACATCTTCGGAAAATTTTAGGGCACGTCAGTGTCAGTGTTCATCAGAAGAACAGCGACACTGGTGTAATGTATTGGACCTGTTTCACTTGAACTGTACCATGTGTCTTTAAATGCTGTTTGAGATTGCTTAATCAGGGAGTCTGTGTAACGGTCGCTGGCTTCTCAGACAAGCAGTCTCCAGGATGACCATTGGTTGGCTCTAGGGTGGCAATAGGCTCTTTCAAACCTATTGGCTGCCACCTAGTGGCCAGCAGTATAAATAGCCTTGGTTACTAGTTCAGTTCCTGTTATTCAATAAAGCATGTTCCTGCCTGAACTCTCTCATCTTGTCTCCTGCTTGCGAAGAATCCAGTACACAACACTGGCAACAAAGGTGGGATACTGCTTCTTCAGAAGAGCTGAAAGTCACTAGGGGTGAGGTCAGCCAAGTGCCTGGCAAAGAACGTGTTCCACCCACCCCCCTTGGTGGGCCTAGCATGCAACGCTAGCGACCACCAGCCCTGTGGACAAGTCCCAGGGCCCACGAAGAAGCAGGACAAGGAAGATGAGAAGTCCAAGCCACGAAGACTTCCCAAGATGGCGAAAGTCAGAAAGCTCGAGGAGTTTCACTCACCTATAGAGATGGGCGTTGTACATCTCAAGGGTCGAAAATTACCTCCACACCAACCAAGTCACCGAAGATGGCCTGAAGGCCGCAATGCTCCTGTGTGTCTGTGGGCCTGCAGCCTTTGATATCATGGAGAACTTGGTTGCACTGGTGCAGCTGGAGTCTATAACATATGCAGACCTGAAGAAATGGCTCGGTGACCATTTCCAGCCCAAGTTATGGGTGATAGCTTGGAGGCATGCCTTCGAACAGAGAGTCCAGCAGCCTGGAAAAACAGCAACAGAATTCATTGCAGCATTGAGACAAGCTTCACGTCTGTGCCAATTTTCCGACTTAGAAGAAAGGCTTCAAGACCGACTCATCTGTGGACTTCAGAGCAGAGAGCTGCAGCAGAAACTCTTTGCAAAAGAGACTCTTTCAATCCAGGAAGCCTTGAAAGAGATCATAGCAGACGAAGCCACCAGCAGGGCCATGAAAGCCATGCGGCCCACCAAAAGCACTCAGCATGAGGAGGCCATCCACCACGAGGACACCAAGCTCTCAGAAGACTACAGCCACAAAGTGGACAAGCTTCAACGGCACAATAACAAAGAACAACGGACTACATACAAGGCAGTTTCCTTCTGGACAGCCACGTGTTGGGCCTGTGGGAAGACCAGGCACATCGCTTCAGTCTGTAGAGGTCAACAGAAGGACCACCAATCAGACATTCTGATCAGGAGAGGTACTGAGGCCCCAGGGCAGCTTAGTGTAGGGTTTTGCTCCAGCCATCAGAGCATTTGCCGCATGGGAGCTCACCTCCCCCTTAAGCCCAAGCTGCGACTTCAAGTCAAGTTGCAAGGTGTCCCTTGCAGGATGGAACTGGACACTGGTTCAGCCATATCCATCATTTCTCTCAAAACCTTCCACTTCATATACAACCATAGCAAGAGGTGGGCCAAGCTTATGCCATTTGACATCATCCTGACTGACTTCCAAAACTCTTGAGTTGCTGTCAAAGGCGAGGCCACATTGGCCGTTAAGTTCAAGGGGTTTTCAGGACCCCTAGATGTGATTGTTGTGGAGAGCCAGCAAACGAGCTTGATTGGCCTAGATTGGTTTGATGCTCTGGTCATCCAGGTCACTGGAATCCACCAGACACAAGCAGAGAACTTGGCGTCAGTATGTGAGGAGTTCGCAGACATTTTTGACACTAGCCTAGGAACGTACAAGGGCCTTCCAATAGCCTTTAAACTTGATCCTGCCATAATGCCTATCAGGATCAAACCCTGCAGAGTGCCATTTTTGATAGTGGTCGACAGCCACTCTAAATGGTTGGAAATAATTCCTATCGCAAATATGACTACTGCTAGGACCATCCAGGTGCTTAGAAAGCTTTTTGCAACACACGGGCTTCCGGACATCGTAGTATCTGACCACGGGGCCCAGTTCACAGTGGCAGAGTTTCCACTTTGGCATGGAACTGTCATATCTAATAGCATCCTTTTTTTTATTTCCCTAGGACGTCAGCATGGAATTAGCTTCTAAAACAAATGATTTTTTTTGTTACTTGAGTTCATTTTTTTTCTCTTTTACTATCATGGTGATAAACAGTCCAATTGCAGGTATAGTTAATTCAAAGGTATTACTGGAAATTGCTAAATTAGAATGCCAAACATTATCAAAGCTATAAAAAGATTTCTTTTCTCCTTGTGAATTACCATATGTCAGGTGTGCTTAGATATCTCAATTTACTTTTTTAAACAGGATTCATAGGAAATATGAAATAGCTCATTGCTCCTTTCAAAAATCTCAAGCTATTATAAATACCCATTGGTCTGTGATAGAAGTGCTGTTACATGGCATCTGTCTATTTAAATTTAAATTTTCTTCAAGGTAAATAATTAGTATCCTGATTAGAAGAGGTAGCAGCCAATGGTAAATCCAGTTTCCTTCATTATAACAAGTTGGAGTGAGATAAGGAAGTTGTATTTTTTCTAAGTGTTCAAATTCTTATTTGTTTTCAGTTTTATCACTTGAGTAAATCAGTAAATAAGGACTGTGGAAACTACAGGATACAACATTCATATGTTTTAAATAGCAGATTTCCTAATATATTGGTTATAGTTCAGGAAAAAAAATTGAACAGAACAGAACAGAGCTGGAAGGGACCTCGGAGGTCCTAGTCCAGCCCCCTGTTCAAGCAGGAGAGCCTATACTATTTCAGACCAGTCTCTTCTTAAAAATCTCCAGTGATGGAGTGCCCACAATTTCTGAGGGCAAGCTGTTCCATTGGTTAATTGTCCTCACTGTTAGGAACTTTCTCCTTAATTCCAGATTGTTTCTCTCTTTCTCTCTTTCCAGCCATTTTTTCTTGTCTTGCCCTCTGGTGCTTTGGAGAATAATTTGACCCCTCTTTGTGGCAGCCTCTCAAATACTGGAATACTGCTTTCATGTCACCCCTATTTCTTCTTTTCTTTAGAGTAGCCATACTCAGGACCTGCAGCTGTTCTTCATATGTTTTAGTCTCCAGGCCTTGGACCATCTTAGTTCCTCTTCTCTGAACATTTTCCAAGTTCTCAACATCTTTTTTGTAGTATGGTGATTGCAGTATTTCAGCTGTAGTCTCACTAGGGTTTTATAAAGTGGTACTAATCCTTCACTAATCCTAGTGATCTTGATTCTATACCTCTGTTTATGCAACCCAAGATTGTATTAGCTTTTCTGACTGCTGCTGCACATTTCTGGCTCATAGTCAAGTGATTGTCCACTAGGATTCCACTCTTACTGCTTTTGAGCCAGGTCTCACCTAATCTGTACTTATATCTTTGATTTTTCCTGCCTAAATGGAAAACTTTGCTTTTCGCCACATGAAAACTCATTTTGTTGGATAGGACCCATTGTTTCAGTTTGTCAAGATCTTTTTGAATCCTGAGCTTGTCTTCTGGCGTGTTGGCTATTCCTGTCAGTTTAGTGTCTTCTGCAAATTTGATGATTTTCCTCATCTAAGTCATTGATTAAGATATTGAAGAGTACTGGGCCTAATACGGAGCCTTGTGGTATCCCACTGCTTACTTCTCTCCATGTGATGTAATACTATTGAGGACTACTTGTTGAGTACAATTTGTTAGCCAGGTACAAATCCATCTGGGGGTGATGTTATCTATTCCAGGGCTTTAAAGCCAGTGGTACGGGTACCACCTATGGTACATTGGCACCTGGCAGGTGGTACGTGGCCATCCTAGAAAAGTGGTAGCAGGCAGTGGCGTAGCGTGGGGGGTGCAGGGGGGGCCGGCCGCACCGGGCGCAACATTTGGGGGGGGGGCGCTCGCACTGAGCTGCTCAGGGAGCCCCAAAGGCTGCACAGAGTTGGCTTGGCTCCGCTCTCGAGCTGCTCTTTCTTGCAAAGCGAAATGAGTCCGGCAGGTGAGATGGGCGGCCACATAAACTGAATAAAATAAATAGAAGCGGCCAACTCTCCGCCCAGGCTCAGGCCAACCGCAAGCGCCCCGCAGGCGCCCTGGCAGGTTTGGCCGAGCGAAGACGGACCCGCTGGCCAGCCGGCCTAGCTTCGTGCGCATGCGTGGCTTTATTTAGCGGGGCTCACGTGCGAGCTTGAATGCAGCGGCTCTTGCAGGTCGGAGCCCCGCCCAGCCGCCCTCGAGAGGGACCCGGAAGCATCCCGCATGCGCGCGACTCTTCTTGGAAAGTCTACGCCGCTGCGGGGCGCGTCTTTTCAGCAGTGCCGTGATGTCACCGCCCGCCCGCCCCTCTATTTCCGCTTCCGGTTGCCTTGCCCCGGGTGCTGACAACCCACGCTACGCCACTGGTAGCAGGGGAGGGGAATGAGCTGAACTGGTGGCAGCACTGTACAAGCCTGAGCAAGAGATGACTGGAGCTTCAGGGCTGTCAGGGCTCAGCAGAAGCTCCAGGATCAGTGCTTCTTTGGGGTTGTCAGGGATCAGCAGAAGCACCGACATCAGCTGGAGCCTGGCACTGATCCTGGTGCTTCCGCTGAGCCCAGAAGAAGCGCCGATCAGCTGGAATATTGCAGCATCCCCAGGGTCTTATGATTTACATTCAGATCCTTGGCAACTGATTCATATTTATGATGGTCACAGTTTCCCAGGGTCATGTGAAGTGACCAAAACCTGCTGCAGCCACCCAGCACATGGGGGTGAAATGAAATCCAAACTCCCCCCACCCCACCCCACCCTCACTGCCAATCCTCAACAGAAATATCACAACAATGAAAATCTTGGACAGGAGGAAGAGCGTTGCAGAGCGGGCAGGCAGGTGTCTTGCTTGGCTATGGCTTGGGGTGCACTTTTTTCAGTGCCATTGTAACTTTGAACAGTCACTAAGTGAACTGTTGTAAGTCGAGGACTATTTGTATTTCATCACTTTTTTCCTTTTTTTTTTTTTTGGTCATCAAGTTTTTGACCTTTTGCTAGGCAACTGGTGGTACTCGGATGTTGCCATATCCTAAAAGTGATACAATGGGTGAAAAGATTGAAAAGCCCTGGTCTATTTCACCTTTTTCTAGCTTACCAAGCAGTAGATTGTGGTCTATTCTGTCAAATGCCTTACTGAAATCTAAGTATACTATGTCCACAGCGTTTCACTGGTCTACTAATTTGGTCACTTTATTAATTTTCTAGTTTTACAATCGTAAGTACTTAATAAACAACCTGTAGTCCTGCGTCCATTAGTAATTCAGTGGTACATATTAACTTCTTCAATCTAGGCCCAATACTACACCATTCAATGCTTCCTCTCTTATTCTAGTAGTACACATGTTCCCACATTAGGCAAATACAATTCTTATTGTGGTTAATACATATACAGTTGAATATCAACATACTTGTTATATTTTCATAATAATAATGATGTCAATTTAAAATATCTTATCTAACCAAAATATATCTTAATTACATTTGCACTTAATATCCATTTGTACAATTATTATCCTGTTTTTCCCGCTTTTTTATAATTTTAATTTCCTATCAGTGTTCAAAATGGCTCTATCACTTATAATTCCTCATAATAAGTTATATTTGGGTAACCAAAAGCTTCCCTTATTCAAACCCTCTTAGCATTTTCATATTTCCCTTTTCATACCAAAATATAATATTTTAGTTAAAAATCCTATCATTTTAGTTATAATAATACTTCTATTTCTAACAATTATCTATTCTCAGCCATGTTCAAACTTCTGATTAATCGTATAATATCCCATCTAATGGGTCAAAACCTCTATTTTCTTCAGTCTTACTCTAGCTTTCTTCCTTTGCCAACTAACTTTCCAATGCATTTGAATCATCAAGTAATTCTTTCTTTATTTTCGTGTATATTGTTTGGAATAAGAAAGACAATTTGATTAAAATATTTTGGAAGAACACTCAGCCCATTGATATTCATTAAACAGCCTCCCTCCTTCTCCAATTATCCACAGTTCTGACAGCTCTATCTTCCATTCAATCAGCTCTTCTTTCTTTTTTTTTATTGAAAAGTTTTAAGATACAATTTTCCTTTAAAAAAAACCCCTTCCCCCTCCCTCCTCCCCCCCTACCTCCCCCCCTCCCCCCTCCCTCCTCCCCCCCTCCTCCCCCCCTCCCCCCCTCCCCCCCTGACTTCCCAGAGCTAAATATAAGGTATATATAAAAACAAGCAAACATAAACAACCATATACTAACAACTATAAATTCTAAAATCCATCACTCTCTAGCTTATATAGGATAAAACAAACCTTAGCAATATTAAATATATATAAAAAACTAAAATAAAAAAAGAAACACTCTCTAGCTTATATAGGATAAAACAAACCTTAATAGTATTAAATATATATTAAAAACAAAAAAAAAGGAAAAAAAAACCCAAGATAGAAAGAGAAAAAGGAAAAGAAAAAAAAGGAAAAAAGAGTTATTCAAATACTACATAATACTTCCCAACCCTATACTTATCCTAAATAGACTCCATCCATTTTGTCCATTCCATGATATAACGTTCTTACAGATAATCTTTCAAATTAACCAAAATCTTCACCACCTCAACCAAATCAGAAAACTTTAAAGTCAACTCTTCTATAATCGGCCGTTCCTCTTCCAGTGCCACATCTATAATTATTCCAAACAAAAAAAAAAAAAGAAAAAAAATTGCGAACAAAACTTTAACCTCCATTTGAGAATCTTCTGTATATTCCACCAAACTTTAATCCAAAAAACCTCACCCTTTCCACAAAACCACCACATATAAAAATATATTGCGTCTACACCCAAACCTTTTCCCACCTCCCATACTTGACTATAAATACGTCATAGAAATTCCATAGACTTCTGCAAATTCTGCTATTTTCTCTTCTTAGATCGTTTTGCAGCAGCACGCGTCACCCTCTGTTCTATAGGATCATCCAACGAGGTTATATCTTGATCTCCTCCAACACCGTTGTCTTCTATCTGACCATCTTCAGCCTCTTGATGCACTCCTTCTCCAGATCCCTTTTCAGCTTCCAGAAGTGTTAATGGTGTTGCATTTAAAACATTATTGTAGAAATCACGCGCTTGCATCACAGTAACCAGACGGTACCTTTTACCTTCGTGCGTCACCATCAACCCAACTGGGATCTCCCATCTGAACCTTATATCTCGTTGCTTGAGCTCTTGCACAAGAAATGTAAAATCCTTCCTTCTCCTTAAAATCTTTGGAGGAATTTCTTTTAAGACCAAAACTTCTTGATTAGCAATCACAACTTTAGTATCATAAGCAGCTCGTATAACTTCATCTCTAGTTTCCCTTTTTGCAAAATATACCACCACATCTCTAGGCAACTTTCTCTGTCCAGCAATCCATGAATTCACACGAAACACTTTATCCATGCCTCCTTTTATTTCAGATGCTGGCTGTTTCAATACTACTTCGAAAGCCTCAGAAACCAGCTGCTTTAGATCTTCCTTAATATTCTCCTTTAAGCCTCTAATTCTAATGGCAAACTGCATCTGGTAATATTGAGCAAGACTCAGTTCCTTTTCCATTTTATCTTCATTCTCCAATACTTTTGCTTCTAATATAGCATTCTTTTGAGTCAAATCTTCTAGCTTTTCCTCCAATTCTTCCACACAACGAGCCACTTTACACACTGAAGACAAGATGTCTACCTTCATCACTCTAAACTTCTGTTCCATCCTCTCCTCCATCCTCTCCTCCAATTTCTCCAATTTCTCCTCCATCTGTGCAAATCTATCATTAATTGATTCCAAAATTACCTGGGTGTGTTTTTCAAGAGCATCTTGTAAGTCCTTTGATGTCAATACATCAGGAGGATGCAGCGCCTGCAGTAATGATTGTTGCACCGGCGAAGTTCCAGCACTCCGAAGAGTTTTAGGGGGTGGTTTAGCCGCCATCTTTTACCAATTGTGACGCACTTTCACTTCAGATTTATAATCCAAAAAAGTCCATCAAGCTGGAGAGTAAAATATAATAATCCTCTTCAACTTTTCCTCTTGTATCGCTCTGCCTGCTCCTTTAATCCATAGTCATTCCTTCAGGCAGGGGTGGTCGCAGACGCCTGGCTCTGCTCCAAGAAATCAGGAGCAGAGGCGCTGGCCAGCTGGGAGCAGCCCAGGCTACGGGGGAGTTCAATCCTTCAGCCGCCCAAGCCATAAGCTCAGGCGGCCCTGGAGAACTCTACCCCTACCTGGGAGCTCACCCCCTCCTCTTCTCCCGAGGAGGGGGCTTCAAATTCGCCCGAACAGCTGATCGGCGCTGTTTCGGGCGAAAATAACTCAGCTGAGCCGCGGGCAGCCCGGAGAGGCTGTCTTCGGCGCCGCGCCGCCACCGGAAGTCAATCAGCTCTTCTTTCTTATCCTCATGTGTGTTCTGAGATCTTGACAGGTAAGATATCTTTTACATTTCCAATATTATCACTACATCTTCTAATTCTTTGTTTGTCTGAGTCTGTCTGTTAGTTCCTTTCTTTACATTCTCCATCTTTGGATCTGCTTCCTTTGATTTTTCCTTCTATTTTCTGGGTTGCTATTTCCGTGTTTATAATCATTTTCTGAGTTTGTAAATTTAGATTTAAAAATATTCTTTTATATCCTTTGTGTTATTTCTAGTCTCATCGTGAGCTAACTCTTGTATTGAGTTTAACATAGAAAGAATTTATTTCTGAAATTCATCAACATTTTCTTGTTGGTATGTGAATTTGGGGGCTTTGGGTACAGGTGTTAGGGAAGGTTTTTTTTACCACTTGAAGCTAGGTATGGAACATTCATTTTGTTTTTGTATGTAGTCTTTATAGTCCACTCTATTTAGGGATTTAAAAAGTTTCAGTCAATTGTCATTTGAACTCCTCATTATCCAGACAGCCTATCAGTTTGTCCTTAAGTCTTCCCTCAGCAAATATAAGTAACATTTGAATTTCTCAAATTTTTCTGTCCAATGAAAAACACATCCTTTCTGTCCAGAGAGAGAAGAGCAATTAAAAATTGTTCATCAATCAAAGGTTTATAGTCCAAAGTATTCCATCCTCTCACTCAATAATGCATGTTTTTTCTATAAGGAAATAACTCCATGACATAGCTCTAAAAGTCAGTTAGTATTTATATTCATAGCCCAGGCAGACCAGTTTCAACATAGTTTATTGTCTCTACTACACAGATAAGCAGCCCAAGAGGGGATTTTGTCCCTTTTCCCAGCTGCAATCTTCAAAAGTGAAAGTTTCTGAAAACAACAAAAATCTTATCTGAGTCTGGGCTTCCAGCCAAGTTTCCTTTAAGCATAATAAATTCTAGTGCTGTGTTCACCATTAGATGTCATTGATGCTGTCTTCCAGCTTTTTACACCCAAACTTATATTACAAGTTTTTTAAGTTTCTCTTAAAAAAAAAATCTCAAAAGCACTTTTAGTCCCCAAATTTCAAAGTTTTATACAGGTATTGCTTCCAAATTAATCTTGAAATTTTCTCTATTTCCCCCCAAGCAATTAATTCACCACTTTTCTTTTCCTGAGGGAATGAGGTGGAAATTCCCCTTCCCTCCCTCATGGGGGAGGATTCTTTGCTTTGCACATTTTTTCCCAAGGAAAAAGTCTTGAAGTCATAAAAAAAGGATAGGGTCTCACCCAGTTCCATCCATGTTGCTTGAAAGTTGCTGGTTCATGCTTATTTTCTTCTGTTGTCAGCAGCTTCTGACTGGCCACACGAATATAGCCAGTCTTTTCCCCACCAGTTTGGAGGGCTTCCTCAGATCAGATGAAAGGGCTGCCACCCTCTCATAATCAATGAGGGTCCTCTCCTTCTCCATTGTCTCTTCGGGGCAACTTTCGACCTTTTTTTATGATCCCCAGCGGGGTGAAATCGAACACAGAAGATGGAGCCCCGTCTTCCTACACCTAACCTGCCACTATGTCAAACCTGAAGTCAGCATGATTTGTTTTTAACAAACCCATGCTGGCTACAAGTTATAACTTTGTTTGCTTCTAGTTGTTTGCAGATCTGTTTTTTGATTATCTTTTCCAGCATCTATCCAGGTATTTATGTTAGACTGGTCTGTACAGGTGAAACTCAAAAAATTAGAATATTGTGCAAAAGTTCATTTATTTCAGTAATGCAACTTAAAGGGGAAACTAATATATGAGATAGACTCATTACATGCAAAGCAAGATAGTTCAAGCCGTGATTTGTCATAATTGTGATGATTATGGCATACAGCTCATGAAAACCCCAAATCCACAATCTCAGAAAATTAGAATATTACATGCAATCAATAAAACAAGGAGTGTACATAGAACAATATCGGACCTCTGAAAAGTATAAGCATGCATATGTACTCAGTACTTGGTTTGCCCCCCTTTTGCAGCAATTACTGCCTCAATGTGGTGTGGCATGGAAGCTATCAGCCTGTGGCACTGCTGAGGTGTTATGGAAGACCAGGATGCTTCAATAGCAGCCTTCAGCTCTTCTGCATTGTTCGGTCTCATGTCTCTCATCTTTCTCTTGGCAATGCCCCATAGATTCTCTATGGGGTTCAGGTCAGGCGAGTTTGCTGGCCAATCAAGCACAGTAATCCCACAGTTGTTGAACCAGGTTTTGGTGCTTTTGGCAGTGTGGGCAGGTGCCAGGTCCTGCTGGAAAATAAAGTCAGCATCTCCATAAAGCTCATCTGCGGAAGGAAGCATGAAGTGCTCCAAAATCTCCTGATAGACGGCTGCGTTGACCCTGGACTTAATGAAGCACAGTGGACCAACACCAGCAGATGACATGGCTCCCCAAATCAACACAGACTGTGGAAACTTCACACTGGACTTCAAGCATCTTGCAGTGTGTGCCTCTCCATTCCTCCTCCAGACTCTGGGTCCTTGGTTTCCAAATGAGATGCAAAAGTTGCTCACATCAGAAAAGAGGACGTTGGACCACTGAGCAACAGACCAGGTCTGTTTTTCTTTAGCCCAGGTAAGATGCTTCTGACATTGTTTGTTGTTCAGGAGCGGCTTGACAAGAGAAATACGACATTTGAAGCCCATGTCAAGGATCCGTCTGTGTGTGGTGGCTCTTGATGCACTGACTCCAGCCTCAGTCCACTCCTTGTGAAAGTCCCCAACACTTTTGAATGGCTTTTTCCTGACAATCCTCTCCAGGCTGCGGTCATCCCTGCTGCTTGTGCACCTTTTTCTTCCACACTTTTCCCTTCCACATAACTTTCTATTAATGTGCTTTGATACAGCACTTTGGGAACATCCAACTTCTTTTGCAATTACCTTTTGAGGCTTTCCCTCCTTATGGAGGGTATCAATGATGGTTTTCTGCACAACTGTCAGGTCAGCAGTCTTTCCCATGATTGTGATTCCTACTGAACCAGACTGAGAGACCATTTAAAGGCTCAGGAACCCTTTGCAGGTGTTATGGCTTAATTAGCTGATTAGAGTGGGACACTTTGAGCCTAGAATATTGCACCTTTTCACAATATTCTAATTTTCTGAGATTGTGGATTTTGGGTTTTCATGAGCTGTAAGCCATAATCATCATAATTATGACAAGTCACAGCTTGAACTATCTTGCTTTGCATGTAATGAGTCTATCTCATATATTAGTTTCCCCTTTTAAATTGTATTACTGAAATAAATGAACTTTTGCATGATATTCTAATTTTTCGAGTTTCATCTGTAGTTTCCTGGGTCTGTTTTTCCCCCCTTCCTTTCTTGAAGATGGGAATCACATCAGCCCTTTTCCATCCTCAGGTACTTCTCTGGTGCTCCAGGATTTTTGAAAGATAACATCTGCCAGCTTCTTCAGAACTCTGGGATGTAATCTGTCAGGTCCTCATGGTTTAAATATTCATCAAGGTCAGATAGGTGTTCTCTTACCATTTTCTTGCTTATTTTAATTTTTGTTTCTAGTTTGTCTTTTGCAATATTTTTTTTGGTATGTTGTAATATAATTTCTTTTTGTGTGAAGATTGATGCAAAGAATGAGTTAAGCAGCTCTGCTTTCTCCCTATTGCTTGTTACTTCCTTGCCATCTTCTATCTTTAATGAGCCTACAGTATCTTTGACTTTTTTCTTGATATTAATAAGTTGAAAAAACATTTTTATTATCCTTGATTTCTTTTGTAAGTCTTTGTTCATTCTGAGCCTTTGCTTTCCTGATTTCATCTTTCCATGTTCTGGCTATCTGCTGATAATCGGCCTTAGTAATGTGTCCCTCTTTCCTTTTTTGTACTTCTCCCTTTGGTCTTTCAGTTTGTTTGAGAGATCTTTGTGCAGACTTTCTTGTTTTTCTTTTCCAGTGGTACTGTGCTGGACTGGACTTTTATGATAGAATTTTTCAGAGTTTCCAATGCTTCTTGAGTTGTTTTCCCCTTTAAGATTTTCATCCATAGAATCTTTCCTAGGTTGTCTTTGAGTTTTTTAAAATCAGCTCTTTTGAAGTTTAACACATTGGTTGAATTATTTTTTATTGTTGTGTTTGCATTATATTGAATTCCAGTATGACATGGTAACTTTCCCCCAAGGTTCTGGCAACTTCAACTCCCTCTATCACTTCTTCTGTATTAGTAAGAATTACTTCTAGTTCCCTCCTCTAGCTTTTGGGTGACAAAGTTTTCAGCTAGGTTGGTTAGGAATCTGTTTAATCTTCCACTTGCTGCAGAGTTTGTCTCCCAGCTGATATCTGGATAGTTGAAGTCTCCCATTACTACTTTGGAGTGCTTCCTGCATGCATTTGTTAGTTGGTTGGCAATGAGTTCATCCTTTTCATTTGATTGGTTGGGTAGCCTGTAATATACACCTATGACAATGTCACTTTTTTCTCTTTTATATTGATCCATATACATTCTGGAGAGATTTTATATTTGATCATGTGCATTTCTGTAGATACGTAGTGTTCTCTTAGTGCAGGGGTAGGCAACCTTGGCTCTTTCATGACTTGTGGACTTCAACTCCCAGAATTCCTGAGCCAGCCATGCTGAGGGGAAAGGGAGAGGTTTCCATGCTGAGCCATGCTGGCTCAGAAATTCTGGGAGTTGAAGTCTATGAGTCATAAAAGAGCCAAGGTTGCCTACCCCTGTCTTAGTGCAATTCCCCCTCCTCTTTTTATAGACCTGTTTCTTTTGAACAATTTGTATCCATCGATCAGTCCATTCCATTAATGGGTTTTGTCCCACCAGGTTTCTGTAATGCCAACTATGTCATACCATCCCTCGTGTACTATTGCTTTTAATTCACCCTGTTTATTCCCCAATCTTTGAACATTTTTATTTAAGCATTTAAGACTTTTATGCCTGTCCATGGGTATGTTTCCTGCATCTCCTGATTGTTCTTTGAGTTCTTTTTTTCTTGTCACTGCCTACCTCATTGTTTGATTTGTTTTCTTGGGATTTGTGAATCAATTTTAGTTTAAAGTCCTCCTGATGACTTTAAACTAAATTTTAGTTTAAAGTCCTCCTGATGAGTTGAGCCAGTCTTTTTCTGAGAACATTTCCCCCTGTTTTTGTGAGGTACAGCCCATCCCTTGCCAAGAGTCCTTCATATAGGAAATGCAGTCCATGATCCAGGAAACCAAAGTTTTCTTGGTGACAACAACCCTTTAGCCAATGGTTTATTTCTAACATTCTTTTTTCCATCAATGTGTGTTGGTCTTTTGTTGGGAGTACTGATGAGAATACTACTTGTATGCCTAGCTTCTTAACTTTATTGCCTAGTTGTTTTTAATTTCTCACTATTGGTTGGGTGGCCTGTAGTATACCCCTATGGCAATTTCACTTTTTCCCCTTTTATATTGACCCAGATGGATTCTGGAGGGCTTTTATCTTTGATCATGTGCATTTCTGTAGATATGTAGTATTCTCTTTCATATAGTGCAACTCCTCCTCTTTTTGTAATTTGGTTTCTTTTGAACAATTTGTACACATCCATTATATATATATATGTATGTATGTATGTATGTATGTATATGTATATATATATATATATATATATATATATATATATATATATATATATATATATATATATATATATATATATATACAAACTCCCACATATGCCATACTTACACCCAAGCTACAGATATTTGTAGCTATTGGAAACATGCCATACTAGCTTAAATTTCAGTGATATATGAAAATGGAAATACATATTGGAAAAATGCTGCAAAAAGAACATATAATGAATTGTTGAAAGAAAAAGTCTTCATCAGGGTCCATTCTAACCCAGGAATAAACAAAATGGAGTCTGCTTTAGAAAGAAGGTTGTAGCTTATTGAAGAGCAGAACCATAAGACATGTGGCTCAGGAGCAGCTGACCATATGTTGCTGGGAGTGGTAGGTTTTTATACTTTCTTGGGCTTTTGTATCTGGAGTTGTTCCTGTGGCATGAATTTTGACCTGAGCTTTTGAACATGTCATTTTGGTATTCTGATGGTGGTGGATTAATACTATTATGTCATAAAGATTATATCCTACTTCCCTGAGCCTGTGGTTAATGACTATGTTTTGTGTTGGATGGGTGAGGGGTTGTTGTTTCTAGGGATCTTTGTCTTTCTGATCCCAGTTTAACATTAAACTGTTAATGTAAAGAGGGGAAGACACTAATAAAGGCAGCAGAAAAAGATCCCTGCAGTAGCTTCCAAAAGGGCGAGCCTTTCAAACATGAAGGTCTAAAAGTCAGAGCAAAAGTTAGGTGGAAAAGAAATGTATACTGTCCAATATTCTGTGCCAATTATTTTCAAATATTGGATGTCACTTTCTGTGAGATTTCTAGTCAGGTTTTTTTGAAGCACATGCCCCCAAACTACTCAGAGCCATGTTTTGCCTCAGTACATAGCCACTGGCTACCCATTTTCAAGGGTTGCTTACTGAACCTGCCTTAGCACTTAGCTTAGTGCAGCCAGGTTTGTGATGTCCAATTGAGGTTAACCAGTGTGCAAGCCAGGCTTATTAATATTTCATAAATTGCACACAGTGAGCCATAGGACTCCCATTTTGAGTCCACCAACTTTGAGTGCAACAAATTCAGGACTTGGGTTTGGAAATCTCTTTTCTACTACCTCCTCAATAAGAGCATACAAGTTGAAAACCATCTGAGGGTTGGTTCCCTCCCCCCATGGAATTTGCCAGAAGCCTTAGTGCCACAGAGCAAGAACCAGCCTGGGGAACCTTACATGGAGGTAGGTGAAGTGGGTAGCCTCAGTGTGATTCTGAATGGTGTGTGTATGTGTGTGTGTAGCTACTTCTACAAGACAGGCAATACAAACACCCTGGAAATTTTTCCTCCCACCAGACAGAAGTCCAAGGTGTTCAGGCTGTTCCAAATATCATCCCTCCATGAATCCATTTGACTGGCTTATTACAGTGCAAATGAGACAAGAAAGAAAATCCTACAATGAGTTTCCAACTCCCCCCAATAGTCTTTCAAATTGTCTTCTGAGGCTTCACATGAGGGCCAATGGCTCCAGGACTTCGTCCTCTCCCTGCAGCTTTCCATAGGCATCTGGGAAGATATGTTCCACTCTGGTTGCATAGTGACATTTTAGTGCAGGGCTGGTGGTACACAGCATCACCTTCCTCCCCCCGCCTCCCCCTTCCTCCCCCCACTTCCCCCATGCTCCTTCCCAGCTTACTTGCTGCTGGAAAACATCTTCTTCTTTTCCTCCCCCCTTCACGTCCCTCACATTGCCTCCCACCTGGGGCTCAAGAGATTTCCCCCTCTCCTCGATGAGCAATGCAAAGGGGAAAGCAAAGCAGCCAGACAGCGCACGTCTTCCCTGAGGATTCATCCTATGGCAGCAGGTGGGAATCGAGGCCCAAGTTTGTTATCCTGATGCGCGCCAGGGCAGGTGAAGCCATCAGAATGCAGGGGTGGAGGGGAAAACACACATGACTCCCTCCCCCCCACTGTTGGCAACTCCTTACAGCTGGCCCTGACCTCCACTGACTGGAGCCCATTGGCAGAGGTCAGGGTCAGCCGTATGGAATCGTCAGCTGATCCGTTTGGCCAGCCCTGACTTCTGCAAGTGGAAAGCGAGGGAGATTGCCAGGAGCACGAATCGGCGCGTGCTGGGAAATGCCGATCTCGCGCTGCTGCAATCTCCCTCACTTGGTTTCAGCTTGCCTTGCTGCAAGAGAAAGCAAACTGAAACCGAGCGAGGGAGATTGCCAGGAATGTGAATCGGAGCATGCTGAGAAATGCCGATCTCACTCTGCTGCAATCTCCCTCACTCGGTTTCAGCTTGCTTTCTCTTGCAGCAAGGTAAGTTCAAACCGAGTGAGGGAGATTGCAGCAGCGTGAGATCGGTGTTTCTCAGCATGCGCTGATTCACGTCCCTGGCAATCTCCCTCACTTGATTTCAGCTTGCTTTCTGCAAGAGAAAGCTGGGCCACAGGGCCTCCTCCATGGGTGCTGCTCTAGCGCGGAGAGGGAGAGGCTGGTCCCCATTCAGCCCGCCAGCTCTGGGAGAGCCCCACATGAGTGGCTCACTGGCCACCGAATCCTGGCTTTTGAGCAGGAGTGGCCTTGCCCTAAGTTGGCACCAGGAGCAGCCACCACCACCTGCCTCGCTTTTTGCAAGTGCTGCTATGCCGCCACCTGAGGTTTCCAGCAGTGGGAGAATCCAGGACGAGGGCCCGTCAGGGGTGAAGGAGTCGGGGCTGCTCTGGCGGGCTGCTTCTGTGGCAGTGGGGCATGCTGGTGACCTGTGCTGCGCTCTACTGCAGGGGCCGCCCTAGGAAAGGTAGAAGCGCAGCTGTAGTCCTGGATGGTCAATCGCTCTGAGCCCTGTCTGGCTGGCTTTGTGCCTCTGTCCCCCAAGAGCAGCTGGTTGTGAGTTGCTAGTGTGCACTTCCCTGAGTGCGCCTCAACCCTGGATCTCCCCCCACCTGGGATTCCGGCTGCATCTGCAGAAGGCAAGCGGGGCGAAGGGTGCTTTTGTGCACCTTTCATCCCTCCCGTGTGAAGGGTGCCTTCCTTCCCCACGGTCCACAGCAGCATTGTTGGTGTGCGTGGATTGACTCTGAGCGAATACGAGGTGTTTCTGTTGGTGGAATAAAGCTTATTAAATGAGCTAGCAACCTCCAAGTATCATTGATAGATCTTCCCCAACTTTTCTCCAGTGCTTCATAAAGAGTTAAGTGGGCATCAGTTTTCTTGGTCAAAATGGATTTGGAAGGAAGGAAGGAAAGAAATGACAATGGGATGGAGGGAAGGAGGAAAGGACAAAGAGGGAGGGAAGGAAGAAAGGAAGGAAAGAAAGAAGGGAGAATGGGAAAGAGGGAGGGAGAGAGAAAAATAGAGAGAGGGAGAAAAAGAGAGAGAAAGAGAGAGGGGGAGAGAAAAAGAGAGAAAGAGAGGGAGAGAGAAAAATAGAGAGAGAGGGAGAGAGGGAGAGAGAGAAGGAGAAAGAAAGAGGGAGGGAGAAAAAGAAAGAGGGAGACAGAGAGAAAGAGGGAGACAGAGAGAAGGAGAAACAAAGAGGGAGGGAAATAGAGAGAGAGAGAGAAGGAGATAGAAAGAGGGAGAGAAAAAGAAAGAGACGGAGACAGAAAGAGAGAGAGAGAGAAGGAGAAAGAAAGAGGGAGGGAAATAGAGGGGGAGAGAGAGAAAGAGGGAGAAAGAGAGGGAAAGAGAGAGAAAGAGAGGGAGAGAAAGAGAGAGAAAAACGGAGAGAGAGGAGAGAGAAAGAAAGAGGGAGGAGAGAGGGAGAGAAAGAGAGGGAGAGAGAAAAATTAAATTAGTAACATGATTGTTAAGTGAATCTGTTTCCCCACTAAGTTTGCTTGTCAGAAGGTTGCAAAAGGCGATCACATGACCCTGGAACAATGTGACCATCATAAATATGAATCAATTGCCAAGCATCCAAACGTAAATCACATGACCCTGGAGATGCTGCAACGGTCATATGTGTGAAAAATGGTCATAAGTCACTTTTTTCAGTGCCATCGTAACTTTGAACAGTCACTAAGTGAATTGTTGTAAGTCGAGCACTATCTGTACTTTATCATTTTTTCCTTTTTTTTTGGTCACGCTTTTGACACCTTGCTGGGCAACTGGTGGTACTCAGACATTGCCTTGTCCTAAAAGTGGTACAATGGGTGAAAAGGTTGAAAAGCCCTGCTTTAGTGGATGGCTGGATTCAAACCCAATTCCCTGGCTCAAATGAATGGAGGCAGCATTTTGGTCTGTGTGGTCTGCTTTCAAGGGTTGTGGGGTCATCTGTGCATGGTTGAAAGATACAAGAACAGGGTCCCCTACCCCCCTTTGTGAGTGACTTTCCCAGTAGAGGCATTGCTGATCATACATGAGTAATGGAGAACAGAGGAAGAAAAAATGGAGAAGTGAAATGGGGAGGGGGAAGTGGATAGCTTGCAGGCAGGGTTTGAAAAGACAGTAAGGTTAACTTTACAGTTGTTAAATAGACAGACGAAACCCATATACAGTAAAGGAAAAATGAAACTTAACGTTTCCTGTAAATGATCTTAAAACAGTCCCTGAGCAAAGCCCATTCCTTACATACGTATCTCCCTTGCTCATTTTCTCTTCATACCAGCTAGGATGAGCACTCACCTCTCATTCCATGCCACCAACAAATCTCCTAGGGGGGATTCCTGTCACAACCCTTGAGCTACAGCTTCTTATGTTCCCTTTCTGATATAGGGTCCAACTTGCTTAGCCCTGTCTCCCTTTCCAAAGGCACAACCCAGGGGCTCTTAGCGACACTAACCCTGTCACCCCGCCATCATTTTTTGGACAAAAAAAAAGCAGGCAGGAGGACTCTCATTTCTTCATAGAGTATGGGAACCTCCTAAGCAGGGAACACACTGCCGTCAGTGTCTCAGACTAAAAAGGGGGCCAGGAGGACCTGCTGCCCCCAATCCAGCAAGTCTGGGCACCTCCTTCAACCACCATCAGTTTTCAGATCCAAGTGGGGTCTGGGAGGATCTCTGCTTTTTGCAGTAGTATGAGCACCTCCTACAACTGGGCTTTACTTACAGAGTGTTACCAGCTGGTTGCCCAAATCTGATTCTCTCACTCACTTTTCCATTCCATTTTGACACAGCCTCCCCCTTTTCCCTAACAAAAAGTCCTGCACTTTGGCCAAACCCACATGCATTCCAGAGTCTGTCACTTGAACAGATCCTTTCTGCGGTTAGGAAAGGCCAGAGAGAGAAGATCCAACTGTGACTGGGAAAAGGGTCTTCTCACTTACACACACAGATCTGCACACATTTCCCTCACTCCCTGGGCTTTAAAGTTAAAATATAGAGGTACTCAACTTCTTTCCAAAGCAGCCCTTGAGCTCAAACTCAAAACTCCCTTTACTACCCTTGTTCCAACTGGGCAGCGTCTGGGAAACCCATCCACAGACACAAGGGGTCTGCTGCCGACAAGATGAGGCTTACCCAGTCCCAGTCCATTAGCTTGAAGTCCCAACCTGGGTGCCAAATTGTTGAAAGAAAAATCTTCATCAAGGTCCAATCCAAGCCAGGAATAAACAGAATGGAGACTCCTTTAGAAAGAAGGTTGTAGTTTATTGAAGAGCAAAACCAGACAGAAAACTGACCACATGTAGCTGGGAGTGGTGGGTTTTTATACCTTCTTGGCCTTTTGTGCTTGGAGTTGTTTCTGTGGCATGAACTTTGACCTGAGCTTTTGAACGTGTCATTTTGGTATTCTGATGGTGGTAGGTTAATCCTATTATGTCTGAAAGATCATATCCTGCTTCCCTGGGGCTGGGATTGATGGCTATGTCCTGTATTGGATGGGTGATGGGTTGTTGGTTCTAGGGATCTTTGTCTATCTGATCCCATCAACTCCAAGCTTCCTGACTCCAAACTTTCTGAAAGGATTATCAAATGTACATTTCTACAGATCTGGCCTCTGCCTAGTTTCTGCTTGGGGCTATTAAGAAAAAGTGGGCTTGCTTTTCTGCCTTTAAGATTCTTTGGGGAAATATAATATTCTGCCTTTTTTAATATTCCCCAAAATATTCCTTTCTCTGGGGAGGGGGTGCTGTCTTCCTACACAATATAGTCAAACAAATTCAATAAGAGTAGCAGCTCTTTTAATATCAAACTGATGAGGAAACAAGCAAAGTGAAGTCAATAAAGCATATAATATACATACTTTGCTTCCATTTGTTACAAATATAGTAAGGATGCATATGCAATATATACCTGTTCTGCTGATGCCACAGTCAGACAGTCTTGTCTAAACCTCTCAGAATTACACACAACAGCATTTTAAGCAGAAATAAATCATCACAGTTGAACTAATTTTGGGGAGAAAAGTTTATCTTGAAACACTGTTGAAAGCATCAGTTTTCTTCCATAAAGTGTTGAGATAGTATCAGTCTCCAGAAAGTTTGATGCACCTACTGTGAGAAGCTCCAGGTCATTTGCTTGTACATGCATACTGCCTCATTTTTATAGCACACACAGTGCATTTCTTATTCACATTGACATTAATGGGTCTGTAAACAGTGGAGATGACAATGTGATCACAGTTTACACTTTCTCCTATGGAACCACAATTTGATGAAGATGTGGGATTTGACAATATGCCTCTTTGACCATATATGATCTACTTTCTAGCTGAACTAAAACCATATTTTGGCACAAGGAAAAAAAATGCTGTGTGGCAAACAGAGAAAATATACTCCTGATATTATATGAATACCTCTTGACAGCAACAAAATTTCAGTTTGGCTTTATTTTGCTTAAGAAGAATAAACAGACAGGTCCATAGAAAATAATTTATTAATTTATATTAGGGCAACGATCACATTTGTGGGTTTTTTTCCCAACAAATGTTCATTTAAAGAACTTACAAAGGACAAAAAATATTTTAGCTTATAAGTCTATTTCAAAATTGTTTTGCTTCTCAAAGGGCTTCCCGTTGCCATAGTTAAATTAGTAGTTTATTTCAACTTAATTGTGTCTAAAGTAAACATCAAGAAAGATGGAAGAGATGCCTTCCTTTCCTATTTCTCTGTCCAGTTGTATCCTGTTTCTGTTTGTGTCGGAGGCACCATTTAAGACACTTCTAGGTTGAAAAGATTAGCCAGTGACATCACCATTGCCCAGGTAACACAAGTGTCTCTGTCAAGGAGCTGAAGCAAATGACAGGAACTCATCCCACTACACAGCAGTAGTAAGGTCTCAAACATGGGTTTGCTAACCTTCAATGTGTGAGCCACCACTCTCAAGTTGTATGAAATGGATTTTATTAAACATTTAAATCCCATTTAGTCATTGATCAGGTCCACACTCCCATAATCTCATCAATGTTATGACATTAAGTAGATCCAAACCATTTACCTAGTAGTATACTAACAAGTTTCCCTATTAAATGTATTCAATTGAATCCACTTAATATTATCCAGATCATTCCATTCAGTTAAGGTCAAAGATGGAATTGATTGAGCTGGACTAAATGAATGTATTTCTTGTACACCTAAAAATGGGCAGAAGAAATCCATCATACTCTGGTTATTTAGGATCAGGTTGATTTGTTTGGTATCCATTCTCAGATGTCTTTTCCAATACCAAAGTTCAAAAGCATTAATATTGTTTTTACTCTGCTTCTTAAAAGTTCAATTTCTGCTTCCATAGAGTATCCCAGGAAAAATGCACAGCTGTGATCTTTGAGGTATAAAAATATCCTGACATCTGATTTTTTCCCTATATCTTTATTTAAACATATATTTATTTGGAGTAGAAAAATAAGATCAAATTTGACTTCTTAAGAAGACATGATGCAGCTAAGAGTTAATTTGCTCTGTATTCCCTTAGTGGGGTAGCACAAGGCTCCATCTTAGGCCCAGTAGTCTTCAATATCTTCATTAATGACTTAGATGAGTAAATAGAAGAGGAACTCATCAAATTTGCAGATGACAGAAAACTGGCAGGAATAGCCAACACCCCCAGAAGACAAACACAGGATCCAAAAAGATCTTGACAAACTTGAAGAATGGGCCCTATTCAACAAAATGAGTTTTAATGTAGAGAAAACCATAGCTTCACATTTAGGCAGGAAAAATCAAAGATATAAGTACAGATTAGGTGAGACCTGGCACAAAAACAGCAACTGTGAGAGGGACCTTGGAGTCCTAGTGGACAATCAATTGACTATGAGCTAGCAGTGTGCAGCAGCAGCCAAAAAAAAAAAAGCTAATACAATCCTGGGTTGTATAAACAGAGGCATAGAATCACGATCACGCAAAGTATTAGTAACACTTTATAAAATCTAGTAAGACCACAACAGGAATACTGCAACTAATTTTGGTCACCATACTACAAAAAAGATGTCGAGACCTTGGAAAAAGTTCAGAGAAGAGCAACTAAAATGATCAAATGCCTGGAGATTAAAACATATGAAGAACAGCTGCAGGTCCTGAGTATGGCTAGTCTAAAGAAAAGAAGAAATAGGGGTGACATGACAGCAGTATTCCAGTATTTGAGGAGCTGCCATAAAGAAGATGGGATCAAACTATTCCCCAAAGCACCAGAGGGCAAGACAAGAATCAATGGTTAGAAACTGACCAAAGAGAGAAGTAACTTGGAATTAAGGAGAAAGTTCCTAACAGTGAGGACAATTAACCAGTGTAATAGCTTGCCTTCAGAAATCGTGGGTGCTCCATCACTGGAGATTTTTAAGAAGAGACTAGACATTCACCTGTCTGAGATGGTGTAGGTTCTGCTTGAGCAGGAGGCTGGACTAGAAGATCTCCAGGGTCCCTTCCAGCTTTATTCTATTCTATATTCTGTATCTTCCCTCAAAAAATATTGCAAGAATGATTTTTATTCTTTCCCTTTTCTTCCACATTTTAATGAATATGTTGTATTAAATGAAAGGTGGTCCTGAACCTATGACTATTTGTTTACTGATCACTGAAAAAAGTGACTTGCAAATGTTCCTCACACATGTGATTATGATCCAGGAATTTGGCAACCAGCTTGTATTTACAACAATTGCAAGTTCCTTGGCAACCTTCCCAGGTGGCTTCCAATAAACAAAGTCAGTGGAGAACCCAGCAGAAAAGATTACAAGTCTCATGATCATGTGATGTCTTGCTTAATGACTGTGGCATAGAAAACTCTTAAATTTGGGTGCAATCATGTAATGCTTCACTTAGTGACCACAAGCCTTAACAACAAATTTTCCAATCCCAACTTTGGTTGTATTTTATTTTTATTTTTTTAAATTTTACTTATTTTTATCCTACCTTTATTACTTTTACAAATAGCTCAAGGCAGAAAACTTATCTTTCACATCTACTCCTATTTTCCCCACAACTATACTGGTGGGTTGGGCTGAGAGACAGTGACTGGCTCAAAGTCACCCTGCTGGCTTTCATAGCTAAAGCAGGATTTAAATTCACCATCTCCCATTTTCTAGCCTAGGGCCTTAACCACTAGACCAAACTAGTAAATCATTATTGTTAATCACCTTTAGATTTTTCAGCTTATGAATGGGATATAAAAATGTATTAAATATAGAACAATTAATAATGGAGTTTAGAATAGAATAGAATAGAATAGAATAGAATAGAATAGAATAGAATAGAATAGAATAGAATAGAATAGAATAGAATAGAATAGAATAGACCTTGGAGGTCTTCTAGTTCAGCCCCCTGCTCAAGCAGGAGAACTTATATCATCTCAGACAGGTACATGTCCAATCTCTTCTTAAAAATCTCCAGCGATGGAGCGCCCACGATTTCTGGGGTAAGCTGTTCTATTGGTTAATTGTCCTCACTGTCAGGAAGTTTCTCCTTAGTTCCAGGTTGCTTTTCTCTTTGGTCAGTTTCCAACTGTTGTTTCTCATCCTTCCATCTGATGCTTTGGTGAACAACCTGGCCCCCTCTGCCTTGTGACAGCCCTTCAGACTGATATCATGTCTCCCTTATTTTGTCTTTTCCTTAGACTAGCTAGACCCTGTCACTGCATTTTTTCTAAGTGTTTGTCAGCTCCGCACATCTCACTTTGTTTCTCTGCCAGCTGCATAGTAATCTTATCAATGTAACCAAGGTGATTGTCATATGTCCAGCCATGTTATGGTTTCATGCCTAGAACTGCTATTAACTGTGCATGTCTACAAAGATTTTCTCAGTTTACCTTTTTCCTCTTCTCTTTTTATTCTGTCTGATGAGAGGATGTAGACAGTAAGGAGTTTTACTTTGCTTTCCAATTAATGTTTTATATACAGTAGAATATGCCTCAGTTTTGTTTATTTTTACCTGGTGTTTACCATGCGTCGTATGAACCACGGTTCATCGCCCTACTGATAGGGAAGTATTAATTTATTTCCCTGACATTGGTAGCAGAGGATGGTTTGTTTTTATTTTCAAGATTTATTGCTACTGGTAGGCAATTAGCCAGCTCGTTAATCCGGCGACTAAGGAACACTGTGATTAAAGTGCTGCAATATGCCAAAGAAAAAGAAGAAGGCCTTTTATCAGTCTGCTGCGGAGGAGACAGTTATTTCACAGACACATCTCCCTTCTAGTTTACAGACTCTGCTAGCATCTCCTACATGTCTTGGAGAAGAGAATGCAGCCTCTGAGTTAAGGTCAGTCTCACCATTTTCTGATATTACAAGCCCTCCCGAAATAATTTATACTGCTGGAGCCCAGGCCATCTTTGAGAGGCTCGGTGCTAGACCAAAAGGTTCATTAGAAAAGGGTGTGATTAATTATCCTCCTAGCCCTGAACAAACTGTGCATGAGAAGGCTTTGCAAAGTTATTTTCAACAAATTGAAGCTTTTGACAAAGAGCTGCAGCAGGCAAGGGTATATGCCTCAATGATTAAGCAGCAGGGGAGAGATTCTGCTGGTATTCACATTCCAGAGTCAGCCATATTGCCTTCTTCTTCAAAGCCAAAGCCACTCCCAGAATTGAGTATTGTGTCAGATGAATGGGAACAGGAACCTCCTATGTCACAGTCCCATGACTATGTGCCATCTCAAATGACACACCAGGCTACAATGATGCCTGAATCTAATGTTATAGCACCATCTGCTAGTGAATCTGTTTTACAAGATAGAAATGAATTACTATGTGGCTTGCATGAGAAAATGCAAAGATTGCAGCTCATGTCTATTAATGAATTATTGCTCCAAGCTGCAACACCTCCTCATACATCGGGTGCTCCAGCTAGAATCCCTATTAATACTGCTACTATCCAGGTTCCTGTCCCAGACAGAGCACAGTAGCCTTCAGCCCAAGTGCAGCCTCCACTGGTTTCTGAAATACAAAGGCCAGTGCTAACTGCAGGCCAATTTAATGTAGCAGCTCAAGTGCCAGCGCCTCCTGCTGGCCAGGGTGGAATCACAGCTCCAGTATAGCCACACCCAGGACCAGTACCCGCAGCAGCTCCAATTGAACTGCCACAAGTCCAGTCACAGGTACAGGCGCCTCCTGCAGGCCAGTCCTGAATTGCACAACCTGCACAGCCAGCACCTCAAATGTATGTTCCTCATCAGGCATCTCCTATTGTACCACTGGCTGGTGTATTCAAAATTGAAGCGATCAGGACAAAATTACAGGGCATGGGTCAGTGAAGTAGGACTTTTGCTCCACAGAGAAGGTACCCATTGCATGGTATTTAATTCTCCTGACCAGCCATGGACTCCTGACATATGGGACTTAAATAATAAAGCATGCACAACATTATTCATGTCAATGGACACTGAATTACAGCTCACGTTTTCACAAGATGCAACTGCCCAACAAATTTGGACTCAATTAGAAGCAAGTTATCGGCCTACGTCAATTGAGTCTACATGTTTGATTTTGTCTGAGTTCCATGGCTCTAGATTAAAACCTGGTCAACTTATTGGAGAACACTTAACTAAAATGAAAGGAATAAGAAGAGAACTGGGTGAAAATGGCTATCCTATTGATGACTTTCAAATGATTAGCATTATTATTAACTCATTGAACTATGAATGGAAAGATGCTATTACCAAGATTAATCAAGTGCCCATTGCTCAACGCACAGTGGATCATGTATTTATTTTTTATTTATTTTAATTCCATTTATATCCCGCCCTTCTCCGAAGACTCAGGGCGGCTTACAAGCTTAGCAGTATGCAGAATTTTAACCGAAGAAGAGGCACTTATGCAAGCCGAGCCACATTTGAGAAGAGCACCTGCATCAAGAGCTCCAACAAGGCATTCCTTCCATGAAAGAGCCTACATTCCAAGGATGTCAAGATGTTACATCTGCAATCATGTGGGACATGCCACCCAGGATTGTCCCCAATGTTTTCCAGTACCCGCCACATACCAGCCCAGAGAAACAGATTCCAGAGGTGGCAGAGGTAGAGGCAGACGACAAGGTCATGGTTGTGGTCCCAGGCATGATCCGCAAGCTCCACTTGCCACATTGGCTTTAACCAACGATCCACAACCAGAGTACGACAGACAACTTCTTTGGACTTTGGACAGTGGAGCAGCATTACAAGTTACCTATAGAAAAGAGCTTTATACAGAGATGCACGAACCTGAACTTGAACTTTGTGAGCTTTACTCTTTTTCAAATCATCCTGTTCAGGTCAAGGGAAAAGGAACTGTTTATCTTGAAGAGCTTGATGCATTTATTCCTGATGTTTATTATGTACCATCAGCTAATAGTAATTTGCTTAGTCAGAGTCACTTGTCTAGGGTATCAAAATTCTAGGTACATCATCTTGAAAAAGCAAGTTATGTAGTTAAAGACGGAGATATTGTTGCTGAAACCATGTTGATTGGTGGTGTTTATTACTTAAAGCCAAAGTCTAAGCAGCAAGAGCAGGCAAGTATACAAGCTCCAAAAAGGGAAAGCGCAGGCCCAGTGAGAGATGTCCCAGAGAGAGTTCCTGTTGCTATTTCAAAGGCTCCTAAAGCCAACAAGAAGACAAATAAGACACAGGTTGCTCATGGCAAGCCTGGGGTTCCTAATAAACATGCTAATGTTGAGAATTCACTAACAGGTAAACCTTTGCATTACAGGTGTATTCATAAGTGGCATAGAAGATTGGGTCATGCCAGTTTCCGTGTTCTGAAGAAGATGCCAGAGTTCACAAGAGATTTGGATCTAAAGGGATGTAAGGTGTTCTTGTATTGTGCTGTCTGCAAAAAATCCAAATCCAAAGCAGCAGCAATTCCAAAACGCGCTACATGCCTGTCAACACACATTTTTGATTTGGTACACACTGACATAGTGGGTCCTTTTACACCAACAATTGGTGGTAAAAGATATTTCTTGACAATTGTTGATGATTATTCTAGATATGGATATGTATTTCCTATGAGAGAAAAATCTGAGACTTTTCAGATCTTTAAAGACTTTGCCACTCTTGTATATACCCAATACAAAGTCAGCATCACCAGAATTCAGAGTGATCGCGGTGCTGAATTCATGTCTCAGCGTTTTCAGGACTGGATACGTAAGAATGGCATACTACACCAGACCTCAGCTCCTTATACTCCGGCTGAGAATGGAGTGGCAGAACGCAGAAATGGGGTTCTGCAAACAATGATGCATTGCCTACTTGAAGATGCTAACCTCAGTCTGCCATACTGGGGTGAGGCTATTAAATATGCTAATCATATCATCAACCGTACTTGGAGCAGTACGGTTACCCTTATTTCATGTTATATGGACACAAGCTTGACCTCTCGTATCTCCATATTTTTGGGTCATACGCTATGGTGAATATTCCTTTAGCTCAAAGAAGGAAAGGGGGTCCTGCAGCAAAAAGAATGAAATTTATGGGTATTGATGATAATTCAAAATGGAGCAAATACATCGACTCTTCCCATGTGGTTGTGACTTCCCAATCTGCTACTTTTGAGGAAGATGCTGACTGGTCCAGGATTCATTCTAACGATCCTGGAGTTTATTTTCCTAGAGACGCTGCTGCTAATGCCACGCAGCCTGATGATCAAGATCCACAGGCAAATGTTCCTTCCACAAGTTCTTCTCCACCTACTGTTCCATCTTCGCAAGCCGCCAACGCTGCCACTGGCAGTGATGGTGAAGATGAGGGTGAAATGGAAGAAGAATGGTCGGTTGTTCCGAGATGTTCCAAGAGGACCACAAAGGGGTCCCCTCCAAAATGGTATTCGTGGCAAGTAATGAAAGCACCTTTATTTTTGATTTGTAATGTTACGCTTCCTCCTAATAAGTTCACACAAATCAAACATCTTCCTGAATCAGAGCAAGATAAATGGTATGAGGCAATGCAGGCTGAAATGGACAGTCTAAAGAATCTTCAAGTGTTTACGCCTGCAAGCCCTCCAGCAAACAAGAAAGTCATTGGCACTCAATGGGTCTACAGAATTAAAAAGAAGCCAAATGGTGAGTCGTTGTATAAGGCCAGACTTGTAGCCCAGGATTTTGCTCAACGTTATCCTGAGGACTATACAAATACTTACTCAACCACAGTGCGGACTGAGAGTGTGAAAATCGCCTTAGCCACTGTAACTATCCTTGGTTTAGAGGCTTTCCAGTTTATGTTGAAATGGCCTATCTACATGCTGATCTAGATGAAGAAATTTATGTGAAAGGTCCTCCAGGTTTCCGACAACAGGAAGGGGATACTTGGTTTCTACACAAAAGTCTTTATGGTCTGAAACAGTCTGGTTTAATGTGATACTTATGTCTTTCTGACAAACTAAATTCAATGGGCTTTATTAAGTCCAAAACAGATGAATGTGTGTTTACTAAAAGATCTGATAATAGGTATGAGATAATTCTTGTTTATGTTGATGATATTGTTTATATTGGTCCAAATAAGCAGATGAGTGAGAATTTTGCTAAAGCTTTACAAAAGTTTTTTACATTAAAGTCTTTAGGATATATTAACACTTATTTAGGTGTTCAAGTTGTCAAAACTCAGAAGGGGTTCAGTCTCACACAAGAAGATAAAATTGAACAACTATTGCATCAAATCCCTTTAGGATTTTCATCCAAGGGATTTTTCCTACGTTCTCTCTTAGTTTGATAAAGTCAGCATTTTTGAAGTTTGGGACCTTGGTTGGTTGCTGGTATTTGCATTATATTAAATTCTAGTATGACGTGGTCACTTTCACCCAGGGTTCCAGTAATATTGATTCCCTCTATCACTTCTTCTCTGTTTGTAAGGAATAAGTCCAGTATAACTTTACATCTAGTTCCCTCCTCCACCTTTTCAGTGACAAAGTTGTTGGCTAGGTTGGTTAGGAATCTGTTTGATCTCCTGCTCACTGCAGAGTTTGTCTCCCAGTTGATATCTGGGTAGTTGAAGTCTCCCATTACTACTTTGGTGTGCTTCCTGCATGCATTTGTTAGTTGATTGGCAAAGAGTTCGTCTATTTTATCTGGTTGGTTGGGTGGTCTGTAATAAACACCTATGGCAATGTCACTTTTGTTGCTAGGATTTTATATTGATGGTAAAAACTGACATAGCTTTCAATTAAATTTGGAAGAACATAATATTGTAGTCCATGTTCATGTAGGAAATCTGCTGCTACAACCTCCCAATTAAATTGGTAATCGGATTCTAATTAAAACCTCCATATAGTGCTATTAATGCTTAAAATATCCATTGGATTATATTTTTTTAAAAAAAATCTATTAATCAATTACAAAAGATTGGGGGGGGGGTTGGACTAGCTTACCACTTATGACAATACCTTTAGTACCATCAAGCAACTTCTGTCTATCCCAGGTTCTTGGAAAGAACTTGATAAATAGATAAAAAGATAACATAGATAAAATATATCATGTCTAATCATCTGGCTGATATATGATCAACCATGATAACAGATTAAATCAAGGACACAGCTTTAATGTAAAATAGTTATTAGTGATGTTTTTCAAATCCCAGTTAAAGTTAAATAATGACACCACTATGTCAACTTTCTTCCTTGGTCAGCATGGATTCAAACTTAAATGAATATTGGATAAATCTTGGATAAATTATATAGGGGGACATTAAACATGTGACAAAGAAGACCAAACTTTCTCACAAAATCTGCAAACAATTAAAAGAATAAAGATGGAAATACCAATAGAATATACGTACCTCAAGGACTGAACTGTGGTGTCCTTTCTCCTCTCTGAGTATCATTGTTTGCTTGTGCACATTTCTTTCCCAACTAGGTAATGTATATTCAGTGCTGAAGTTGTTATCTCATCAGGCAATATAATGTCTGCAAGGAAACAATTAAGTTCAGGGAACACTCAGGTATTCATCCACAAAGGAGAAAATATTCAGGAAAATCTGCACCCAATGCAGCTAGCTCCTTTAAGCTACAGTATAAAACATTTTAGACAGTAATCTACTTGTTACTATGAAAGAGAGAATTAAAATACCCTTCAATTATGGGGATAGGTTGTGCTGTTCAGAGAGCACATGGAAAATAATCTGTTTTCTTACTTTTTTATTGGTGGCTCATCAATCTTACTATTCATTTTCTGTATGTCCATGCATTCCTTGATCAATGCAGGGACAAAAACTAGGATCCCAACATAATGTTTAGTCCATGCCTTGTAAACTTTTTTTGTAATCTTGGTAAAGAGGATATAATAAACTTTTTCTATTCTCAGATGAAAACATGAAATTCTAAGCCCTCTTTCTCCATTGAAAGAATTGTTTTTACCATGGTAAATAAAGGATTATAACTAAAAACATAAATTGACAGTGTTTGAAATATCTCTATTCTGCTTTTCAGCCACAATACCCTGAGAATGATAATAATAAAGTCTCAGAATCACACATTAGTTGACTTACAATCTAAAAAAAAGGAAGGGTGGAGGACAAAGGACAATAAGAATTTTAAGTATCAGCGCTAGATAGCATATAATCTCACAGTGATTTGCTGTACTTCTAGTACATAATATCAGTGACTTGCATGCCACTGGAAATTGTTATTTGATGGTTTATCTCCTCCCCTATGATTTCATAATAATGTTTTCAAACTTTCTATTCATTCAGTTTACTTATGCTGAACAATCATATGTGATTTTCTTACTGGGAGAAGGAAATAAAATAAGTAGTATCTACAACTGCAATTATCACTGAATTGTTATATCTGCCCACAATACTAATGTAAATTTCAACTTCAGTTTAACACTACAGTTGGCATACAGCTTTTAAAATATGTCAATTTGTTAAAGCAGTGAAACATGGGAACATTTATTACCTGTTTCTATTCTGCATCATGTAAACTGGGCTAAATCAATACAGCTACTACTTTTGATTTTGAGTGAGCTTGAAAAGAAATAATGTTACTCATATGTGTGAAAGCACATTAATCGACAGAGTAGAAGTTAGTGTCATATCTAAGTCCTTTGGAAATATTTTGTACCTAGGGTGCAAGAAGACTGAGTAGCTATGACATACTCACTACTTGTCAGAATCCATTTATATTTCATTTCTAACTCCCTCTCTGTGCAAACCCAAATCTCACCCCCCCCTTACTGGATTCTGCCATTCCCAAGGAGGAAAGAGAAGACAGGGGTGTTTATTGCCCCATTCTTTCCCTTAGATGTAATGTTTGTTTATTCAGCCTGCCTGTTAGCCATCACAAAAGGACCAATTGAAGAAACCCTCTCCCTTCAAACTATGAACAACTAAGAAAAGGGGTGGGGAGAATTCTGGCTCTTGGGATGAAAGGAAATCCTCTCCCTATCTGATTACAAGCAAACAAGAAAGGTGGTGGTGGGAATTCTGGCTTGTATCTATGGATGGAATGTGAAGGGGAGGAAATAATTATGTTGCAAATGTACTGGTGGTTCTCCTTTTCCCACGAGGGGTTTGACACCTGAGAGTTGACTGATCCGGGACTGACCAAATGGACTGAGGGGTGGGGCTTTTACTTGTGGACACTTTAAAAATATCGATCTGTGAGACAGTTTCAGATCCTCTCTATTATATCCTCTGTCATCTATGTCTTAGTAAAAGTTCCTACTTGGACAATCTTGTCTCCAAGAGTTTTTCTTTCCTAAGATGTGGATTGGAATGGGTTCTGACACTACATATAAATTCTATAGACATTATGAATAAACTGAATTATATTCAAAAAACTCTGTTGAAGACATGAAATTGCTCACTCATACCAAGCTATCCGCTGTGAAAATATAATGGTATGGCTAAGTATGTCAACCAATTAAAAATTATACATCAGTTATTCACTAGCCTTTTTAACTCGTTTTATGGTTTGTTAACTGAGGCTCTACTTTAAAAGTGAAGGTGTGCCTTTTAATTTATCTTTTCTTGTTATTCTTTTAATTTATTTAGTTTATATTAGACTTTATTGTTGTAAATTGTAATCTTTAATAAAATTACTAAAAAGGTGCAGGTGTCCTTTTGAGGCATTATAGTGCATATAATTTAGGGAATTAAAACATCACTTGGTTTTAGAAAGAAGTCCCATGCTAGAGAAATTGAGTTAAAACAAACCCATGCAATATTTTTTCACTCCGCCTAAAATGACACAGAACAAAAATAACATTTAACACATTGTACTGCACTAATTAAAATTTGCACTGACAAAAGCTTTCATTAATTAATATACCACTTAAAATATTTAGCTTTACAAATGATACTATATATTACATATTTCCCTGACAGCCTTGGAGATATGCAGAGTAGAAATTATAAACTAATGTCTACAATAATGCATATTTGGAAAGCAGAAGTGAATCCTCCAACTCTTGATCTTTAACCAGTTCCATCATTCATAGAAAACTTGTCTACTAAGAAATGATAGAAAGGAGATTATCAAAAGCTACAATTCGTCTCCTTTAATCTCTCCTGCTATATTGAGATTTTTTTAATATAATTTCAGTAAGGCTAAAACACAAGAGCACATGTACCATGAAAATATATAGAAACCTTTCGTTTTTTCTTTTTTTGCTTTGGAGATATCAAACTTGTCAGTTTGATACTTTGAAAAGTGGTCTCCCAATTTTTTAAAAAATATATTCTAGTTCAATGGGATTATACTATAAGATTTTTCTTTACATTTTAATGTTATTCACTGAAAATGCTTTTTGCATCTGGATAGCAGTGTTTTATTACATTTCACATGTGAGGGATAAAAATAAATTAAGTAAATACACAACATACATAATTATTCTGCATCTAACTCCACTGAAAAACTTTGAATTACAGATAATGTGGAGCCAATCTCTGGTATATGATCTGATATAGCTAATACTCTGGCTACAATGGCATACATGAATTCATCCCATTTACTGATCAAACACCTCTGCAGTTAATGTTACAGTAGCCAAGGTCTAGCAGAACATTTCTCATGCAATTGGTCCATTTCCCTGAGTTTATGAGCCATATTCATCTTACTAGCTGGAAAATTACAAATTGTGTAATTTGTAATTAGGAAATAAAAAGGAATATATAAATGGTGCTAATTAGTGAGGTCTCCTGCATAAGTCATTTTGAAATTTAAAAAGATGTGAAGCACTTCTACTCCTTTATGCCACTGAATAAGTTTCACATATACAGTTGAAAGCAAAACAAGAACTAAGTTTAGATAGAACGAAATTCTAAGGCACTATTTGTTTGTGGAGGATATGTTATCTATGTCATATGAAGCTTCTATTTCTTCATTCCACTACAGTGAAAGGTTAATATATGAGCACTTAGTAATGTGCTTTATGGGAATAATTTGCAAAGAAAACAATACATGTGGCACAAAAGTTATACTAAATCCTCAACAGATTTGTCATTTTAGCAATAAAAAACCCTTCACATAGAGTGTATAAAAGACAATACTATTTCATATATCATCTGCTTCACAGAATGAATTATCATCAAGGAGTCAAGCTTCTGCCAATTTGTTTGTGGAACAGATGCTTTGGGAATATATGATGTATAGTATGAAACTTAGGAAAATAGATCCATCTGCAAGAACAGAATAGAATAGAATAGAATAGAATAGAATAGAATAGAATAGAATAGAATAGAATAGAATAGAATAGAATAGAATAGAACAGAACAGAACAGAACAGAACAGAACAGAACAGAACAGAACAGAATAGAATAGAATAGAATAGAATAGAATAGAATAGAATAGAATAGAAGTGGAAGGGGCCTTGGAGATCTTCTAGTCCAGTCCCCCGCTCAAGCAGAAGAACCTATACCATCTCAGACAAGTGACTGTCCAGTCTCATCTTAAAAACCTTCAGTGATGGAGCACCCACAATTTCTGAAGACAAGCTGTTCCACTGGTTAATTGTCCTCACTATTAGGAACTCTCTCCCTAATTCTAGGTTGCTTCTCTCTTGGATCAGTTTCCAACCATTGTTTCTTGTCTTGCCCTCTGGTGCTTTGGAAAATAATTTGACCCCCTGGGGTCAATTCTTTGTGGCAGCCTCTCAAATACTGGAATATTGCTTTCATGTCACCCATGTTACTTCTTTTCTTTAGACTAGCCAGACCTAGGTCCTGCAGCTGTTCTTTATATGTTTTAGTCTCCAGGCCTTGGATCATCTTAGTTGCTCTTCTCTGAACTTTGTCCAGGGTCTCAACATCTTTTTTGTAGTATGGTACCAAAATTGATTTAAAAACTGGTTGCAACTTCATGTTTGCAAAAGCTAAAATATGATGGGATATCTTTATCCCTTCAGCATCTTGGAGCAAACAGATTGCTCCATGGTGTCAGGGGAAAAACTTGTTAAAAAAAACAAGAGACGACACAACAAAATTCTCACTTTAGGATCCAGAGGTTTATTTCAATTTGACACACAAATTCAATACTTACATTTCAACAACTTATTGCAATAAAGACCAAATGGACAAGCAGTCATTAAGTGTAATGGCTGAGCCAGGTGGCAACACCCAAATATTTGAAGCAGGCTTTATACCTTAACATTGTGCCCACCTCTAGCATTCTGGTGCCACCCAATAGCCATCCCATTTCCCTTTCTCAGGACTGGCCTCCATGTCAGCTCCCTATTCCTGGAACTGACCACTGTGTTAGTTTCTTATTCTTATTCCATTGTCGTAGTTACCGAGCCAGTTTCCTGTTTTTCCTTGTCTTTGCTCTGACCATTACTTTCCTCACTACCTATTGTGTAGTTGGTTCTGGACCACATGGATGACTCCGGACAACAGGGTTCAGCATAATAGATCTTTATTGAAGTTAGCACAGAACAGAGAACAAATGGCTATCAACCCCACTTATATACCTAGCCAGGTATACATGGGACCAATCCCCTTATCAGGATTTCCGGCCAAAGACCACCCTGCCAATCTGGCCAGGGTACCCTGCCACCTGGTGGTGTCGGTGGCTCATGTCTGTGAAAACATCCCCTATATACATAACACCCCTTCCCCCATACTGAAACAAATCACGAAACAAAATAAAACAATAATGAGTACATCCAATGTGTATGAATCCTGTTATTTGAAACACGTTGTGACCCCTTCCTCAAAACCTTACAAAATCCTTTAGGTAAGCCAGTGGCCTATGAGCTCTGGATGACCATTTCAGGGTTTGCTCAATGTTCTTGTCGACCAGGTCCTCAATTGAGTCATCATTGTTGACTGGGTCCTCAATTGAGTCATCAACTGAGTCCTGATTCCATGTTCTGTACCAGCCTGCTATCGGCCCTGCAGAAAAGGCAGGGACAACCCCTTTACAAACGGCAAGAGGCTGGAATTACGTCTGCCAAATTTATAGCTACAAAAACAAACAAGACACGAACCAAGAAACAGGAGCTTTAAGAAACACGAACTATCCAAGCGGTTGCCTTCAGCAAACCAGCCCTCCCCACACATTCCCCTTATAAACAGTTCAGGGCGTGGCTTCTCTCTGCCTCCTTCTGAGAAGCCCCATTGCCTTCCTCTGTTTACTCCTAATTGACTGCCTCCTGCATCGGGCATCCTTGAACAGGGCCAGCTGTGGGTCATCTTCATCCACGCTGTCAGGCTCACACAGCTGGGTCTCCATGGTGACCAAGTGGGAGGGGCCTGGCTGAGGGCTCTCATCAGCAAGATCTTCAACCCCCTCAGCAAGGTCTTCAACACTCCCCTCCTCCCCTCTGAGTCGTCTGACCCAACTGCCAAACCCACAGGCTGACCCTGAATCACAACATTCCAAGCCCTATCCACTGCAATGCCATTGGGCCTCCCAGCCTGTTGTTGCTCAGCCCAGCCAATGTGCCTCACCATTATGATTCTCTCCCAGGCCTTATGACCAGCCAAAGGGTCCTGAAATCACCTCCTCAAGGATGACATGAACCAGTTGAAGTCAATGAGTTCTGGGGTGTTGGAGTCATGTAGGTTCACCACCCAGTCTGCAGCCAGTTTGTCCAGGATGGATTGCATGATGCAGATGCGGGCTTTGTCACTGGGGATGTCCTGTCCATATTCTTCCATATAACTGAGGACTTGAGTTAGGAAAAAAACCCAAGCGTGGTGGCTCCCCCCTGAATTTTGCTTCCAGGGGTGGTAGTCTTTGAATGGATCGGTGCCTACGCCATTGGCAGTATTGCCCCCCATCCTGATCCCCATCTGCAGGTCAGCAGGGGATGGGTGCTGCTGAGGTGGTAGCTCTGGGTTCAGTGGATGCCCCTGCTGCTATAGGTTCCAGATCCCCCCCACTATCTCTCCAGCTACAGCTCCAGGCACTGGTGCAGCTGCGGGACTCAGGTTTCTCCTCCCTTAGTGAGCCAAGGTTTTTTTTTTTCATCAGGTCAATAGTTTTCTCTAGGATCCAGTCTGCATGTGGTGCATAACTCCCATCCTCTTCGCTGACATGCAGGGAGCTCTCCATCTCTTGCTTCCATTTGGGTTGGTGCCCCCCCGCCTCAGGGTCACTTTCCTCAATGTCTTTTCCCACTCGCTTTTCCTTCCAACACCCATCAACCACTGCAGTTTGTGGTCGTGTTTCTCCACCACCTCTTCCCCAGAGGAATATGATGCTTCAGCTTCCAATAGTTGATGGGGTTTCAGTTGGGGGGAAAGTTCCCTTTCCATGGGGCTTTCCTCCTTCCTTGCCTCATCCTTAGACATTGTATTTTTTGCAAAGTACCCTGGTAAGGTTCTTCCTTCCAGATTGACTCTTAATGCAGCTCATGTCTAATGTCAGAACCCAGTTCAATCCACATCTTAAGAAAGAAAGACTCTTGGAGACAAGATTATCCAAGCAGAAACTTTTACTAAAATATAGATGATAGAGGGTATAATAGGCAGGATCTGAAGAATCCCTTCACAGATCAATATTTTTAAAGTGTCCCCAAGCAAACTCCACCCCTCAGTTCATTCGATCAGTTCTGGATCAGCCAAGCTCCAGGTGGCAAGCATGGGACAACAGGATCATTCCCACCCCCTCACATTTCATCTGGAGAAACAATCCAGATTCTGTATGCATTCCTTCCTCACTTACCACCCCCTTTCTTAGCTGTCCACAAGATGAGGGGAATGCCTGGTAATTGGTTATATTGTGATGGATCGCAGGCAGGGGAATACACAAAGGTTACAATTAAGGAAGAAAGTGAAAGTAACAAAACCCCATGCTTATTCCCTCTTCTTGGGAATTGCAGAATCCAGGGAAGCATGAGATTTGGGTTTTGCATAGAACAGACAGTTAGAAATGAAATATAAATGGATTCTGACACAGTTCTTCCTTTTACTAAGTATGTCTCAGCAAACACCGGTCCTTATTTTAATTGAATATCAAAGAAATATGTTTGATTTATACAGAAAGAATTATTAAGTTATTTTTTCCTTTCACAATAGCAAAGGTTTCACTTGGTTGGGATGACCTATAAATTAAATATTCTTCCTGGAGGAATGACATTTGATTGGAATATCATTTGGAATGCTGTAAAAATCTTCATATAATTCTTCTAAATAGGAGCTCCCAGCAATTCACATAGAAGTTCACCAAAATTATTACTTATGATTATGATGGACAAACACATTGACTGACTGAAGACTGGTAGAAATTCAGAGTCAAGTCAAATACCCATTTCATGTATAAAGTAAAAATAAAAATTTACACAATTAATGAACCTTTCTTCACTTACTTTATTAGTTTTAGTTTGTAAAGTAGTTGAAATTCTCCACACCTTTGCTCTGAATAAATCCCACCATATCCAGTAGAAGGTATTTTTGAAGAGATACATAAAGGAAAATATAGCACTCTTTGAGCATGTAGTGTGCAATACGTCTGTTTAAACTTATTATTATTTGAATGTACACATTTAATGTCCAAACTGATAAGTCTTTCATAAAAATTAGAGTTTTTTTCTCTGTGATTATTCAGTTCAGTTTGGTGCAAAATGTATTAAGATATCTCACTTCCTTTTTGCTTCTGATATAAGCTTATCATTTTTAAAAGTGGATACATATACATAAAAATGAATGTCACAGGCTGCTTGTCAAGCAATAACTCTATATACTATTATTCCACTCCTTACCCCTTTTCTCCCATTCTATTCACCCCATGTTCTGGTGTACATAATACATTATTCTACATAATTCCCTGCCCTCCAATATGATAAGAGACTGCACAGTAATGTTGAAGGAAAAGTCTTTATCATGGTTCAGTCCAAGCTGGGAATAAACAACATGGGGACTGTTTTAGGAAGAAGGTTGCAGTTTATTGAGGAGGAGAGCCAGACAGGAAGATTGCTCTGGAAGAAAAAAAGAGCACATGTAGGGAGTGGGTTTTTATACCCTCTGGGGCTGTTGAAGTTGTTTCCTGTTCCTGTTTGAGGCTTTGTATTTCCTATGTCATGTATTTTGACCGGTGTCCCTTTGACATCTCTGTGTTAATCCTATTATGTCCTGTCTTAAGAGTTTGGGTGGAGTATGTAGATTTTAGGTCTTTGTCTTCTTAATCTTCTAGATGGAACCCTCCAATCTTCCTGGATTTACATCTGCATGTCTACAGAGTTGGTTTCTGCTTGGGGGAGGGAGACTTGGGGCTATGAAGAAAACTGGGCATGCTTTTGTGCCTCTTTAAGATCCTTTGAGGAAATATATTTTTCTGCCCTTTTAATATTTCCTTCTCTGGGGGGGTGACTTTCCACAGTAAATTATACTATATATTACAGGGGGTGAGAAACAAGGTTGGGAGTGGATGGGTGGGGTTCCCAACTGGGGGTGCAAGACAATATTCCAGGGGGTGCAAAAACTTAGGTTTTCAAAATTATAGTATATATGCATAATTCATTGCTGTTATTTTGAAATTTTGTAAGGAGTGCAAGAATATATCAGAAGCGTTCTAGGGGTGTGGGTTATAGAAAAGGTTGGGAGCCGCTGGCCTAGTGCAACCTCTCTCAGCATTAACCTTGGAGATTCCTTTAGCCATCATCCTTGCTGTCCTTTTCAAAGATTCATAATGTGATGCCTAGATCCTGCAAAACTCAGAGCAAGTCACCTAATTAAAATTAAACACCATCCAGTATTTTGGAGTAATAAACAGGAAAAGATTATAGAAAAAGGTTGATTAAAGCAAGAAAGACAATCTACTGCCAGGCTTAGTTCCAATTTAACCCTGAACAATTGCTTTTCAAAAGGATAAATTATAATGAACCTCCTTGTCTACAAAACATGTCCACCTGGTGTTAAGTTGTAATCCCTCTTGAAGTAAGTGGAAGTGAATTGTCACAAACCTGAATGCCAGCGAAAGTCAAAACATGCAGCATCTGCATTTTACTTCTTTCTAGACATTAAATGGGGTTGAGAGATAAGCAAAAAGCTGTAATTCAGCAGGGTAAACATTTTGCTGGCAAAAAAAGAGGAAGCAGGAGTCAAAAGTGGTGAGGAAATGGAAAAATAAAAGAATAACTTAACCAGTAACCATTTTTTCCTCACTGCCAATGTAAAGAAATAAAATATCTGTTCATCTGTAGATTAGCACAGTTGTTAGAATTAAATGAGGAAGTAGGAAGTGATGATAAACTAGGATATGGACAATGTTAGGCATATGGTGATAGCCTATCTAGTTGGGTTGGAAATATATAAACCATGATGTTGTAACTTTAAGGTGCTAATTGGCCAATGGGTGTGTAAGTTTTTGGATGGCCATAAGAGGGAGCTAGGAACGTAGCTTCTCTCTCTCTGCTCTCGCTGTTTTTTCACTGTTAGTTACTCTGTTACTGCTATTGTTGGTTTACTACTGTGTTAAACGTGAACAACTGTGTTGTTGTTGTTTTTTTTACCTCTGGACCGGTAAGAAGACTTTGTATTTGGATTACTACTTGGACTGTTACTATTGTGTGTGACCTGGACTGTTTATTTTTGACCGTGTTTTGTTTTTCAACCACAAAGTAAAATATTTTTGTTTATCACAACTCAGTGTCTCTTGTGGTTACTCTGTGACTCTTACTGCTCTCAGTACCCTTCATTGTCTGTGCAACTTCTTGTTAGTTCAAGGAGACCTCTGCACACTTACTAACATTTGGTTATGGGCCCAGGTCCATAATGAGAGTTAGTACACACAGTATTAGAGCTGAGTTTGTGTTACCTATCCAAATGGAAACAATGGCACAAGAACAGTTGTCAGGCATCTCCTGGATAACCCAATTAGATGGGACCAACTACGTTACATGGTCAACAAAGTGTTGCTTGCTGCTGCGCAAGGAAGAACTATGGGCTGTAGTTGATGACCCTCCAGATGTGTGACTGCTTGGGATCCAGAAGATGAGTACGATGCACAGAAGATAGCCAAGTTTAACCGTGACAATGAAAAGGCTCTATGCATAATTGGATTAACACTGAATGACCAGCAGCTTGTCCATATTCATATTCATGGTGAGGTGTCTGCTGCTAGGTGTTGGGCCACTTTGCGACATATCTATGTTCGTGATAGTGTGGGCGCACACATACACCTCACACGTAAACTGTTTAGGGCTCGTCTTCAAAAGAATGGGGATATGTTAGCCCATTTGAACTTCATGAAGACAACTCTGCAAGCGATTACAATTGTTACAGGTGTTATGTTTAACTTATCTCTATTGTTCCTGTGATGCATTTCCTGTTCCTGTTGTACACTCTCTCTCTCTCTCTCTCTCTCTCTCTCTCTCTCTCTCTCTCTCTCTCTCTCTCTCTCTCTCTCTCTCTCTCTCTCTGTAACAGCATGGCTTTGCACAGTAGTGGCTGTATTGTTTTTACTTATTCCACATGAAACATGGTGTCAGAAGCATCTGAATCTGTGCTGTCTCTGCACATTTGATGCATGCTAGTCCTGTCTTGGAAGCCAAACTTTTGAAGCAATAAATCAGCATCATGGCTGCTGCTAACAGTATACCACCGCTGGAGGCAATAAGGATGAGTAGAGATTGCAGCAGTAACTGGGACAACTTCAGAACAGAGTTTGAGGATTACTCCCTAGGCATAGGCTTAAATGACAAGCTGGCAGCAGTGAAAGCAGCCACTGTGGAGGCTGCTTGTAAACATGGATTGCCTCCATGTTTACAAGCATAGTTTAATCCTTATAGAGAAGCAAAAAAGTGATACTAAAACCATCCTAGATGAAATCTTTTTCAGACCCTCTAAAACTGTCATATATGAAAGATATATATTTTACAGCTGTAAAGAAGAATAAGGTGAGGCAATAGATAGTTTTGTCACACACCTAAGAGAAAAAGCTGTGAGCTGTGAATATGTCTGTCTGAGAGATGAACTTATTCATGATAAAATAGTTCTGGGTATCACTAGTGAAAGCACACACCATCGCCTTCTGAGGGAACATAATTTAAGTTTACAGGCAGCAATTAAGATATGTCGTACCACAGAACTTACTGACAAATGAATGAGAGCATTGTAACCAAAGCATCCTCAGCGATAGGATGGGAGACCACTAGGACAGGTTACTGTTACATATATCCCGAAGTATTTAACTTTCTTAATACTTGCAGGTCTGTTTTTACTGATAGTTGTGGTTTTTTTGTTTATCTGTGAGATTTTTAACTATAACTTTAGTCTTTTCTTTATTAATTTTCAGTCCTGCTATTTTTCCAAATTTTTCAATCTTTGCTAATAATTTAGGACTTGTTTCTAACAGATCCTCCAGTATAAATACCAGATCATCTGCAAATGCTTGTAGTTTGTACTTTTCATCTTTTATCTCCATTACTTTGATTTCTGGGTCCTGTCTAACATTCCTGTTCAACACTTCCAAAGTTAAGATAAATAATAGTGGGGATAATGGACAGCCTTGTCTTATGCCTTTTTTTAATATTGAAGCTCTCCATGAAATCTCCATTCACAATGATCTTAGCCATTTATCTATGATAAATTGTTTGAATTATATTCATAAAATTTTCTCTAAAATTCATATGGTTTAGTTGTTGAACCATAAATTGCTAATTGACATTGTCAAAGGCTTTCTGTGCATCTAAAAAAATCAAAGACATTTGTTTCCCTGGGTATGTTTCATAATATTCCAATGTGTCTAGAATTATTCTTAAATTGTTCTCTATTTGTCTCTGGTAAAATTCCATTTTGGTCTGAATGTATAAATTCAGTCAAGAATCTCTTTAGGCTTTCTGCTATTATTGAAGCAAAGATTTTATAGTTGACATTTAGCAGAGATATTGGTCTGTAGTTCTTCATCAGGTTTTTATTGCATCATTTTGACATTGTAGATTTCCTCTCACATCTTGTAGTTTGTTTATCAATTTTTTTTTCAGTTTATAAGACAAACATCTCCCTGGCTTATTAGTATTTTCAAAAAAATGCCAAAAAATGTTTTGCTCTTTTGATTTGTTGAGCCATTTCTTTAGCTTCTATTAGATTTAATTTGTGTTTTATTATTTCCATTTGTTTTTTAAGAGTTTTCTTTTGTGGGTCTCTTTGTAGTACTAATTCTAATTTTGTAAATTCTTCTTTGAGTTTAGTTTTTTGTTGTTTTTTGTCTTTCATCTTTTTCACCATATAGATTATGGCTACTCCTCTAAAATATGCTTTTGCTATATCCCAGACATTTTGGAGTGATATATCTTCTTTCTTAATTTTCTTTGAAGAAAAATTCAATTTCCTTTACAGCTTTTTATATAAATTCTTTCTCTTTCAGTAAGAATTGGTTTAAAGTCCATCTTGCTTTTTTCTTTGTTCCTCTCCAGCTCATCTTTATCAGATTATGGTCCACCCATACTTTACTTTCTATCTTGATTTCTTGTATATCCCTTCTTAATTCAGGGGATATCCATATTATGTCAATTCTGGACCATGATTTGTGGCTGTTTGAATAAAATGTATATTGGGATTTCTTAGGATTTATTTCTCTCCATATATCCTGTATACAAATTTGACATATCTGCCTTATCATTCATCTCTATTGTATTTGTTTCCTGTGTTACATTGCTACTCTATTATTCATCTCTATTGTTCTTGGGATGCATTTCCTGTTCATGTTGTATTAATAAAAATAAACCAGTCTAGATATAGGTTTTTTAATATTTCATTGATGTATGAAACAGGAAAGCCAGCTTCTGAATGGCAAGGAACTGATGGGTCAATCCTAAAATGAACTGATATTTTCTTATAAAACAAGCAAAAAAGTGCTGTGGTTAGTCAATATATTAAGTGGTCTTTAGCTTTGGAGAACTAAAATGAACATGAGTTTAGTAATCACAGTCTAGTCCTACATCCTTTCTTAACAAATTATTTGAAATAGATAAACTTAGTGTCAGGGCCCACTTCAAAACCTCATACTAAAAAAGCAGGATGCTTGGAGCAGTTTCTTCGAAACAGAACTTTTATTAGGAGAAGCTGATAGCAAGCATAATAGGCAGGATCTGAAGATTTTCCACTCAGATCAATAGGTTAAAAGAGTCCCAAGCAAACCCCACCCCAATAGTTCATCTGGTCAGTTAGAATGGGCCAGTCCCCAGGTGTTAAGTCTGATGTGGGAAAGGAGCTGATGGTAGAGTGTTCCCACGCTTGCAGTGTTGTTTTTGGGACTTTGCACCTTCCTTTTCACAGAGAGAGATAATCCAGATGGCTGGAGGCACATTCCTTTCTCACCCCAAGGTAACATCAAGGGAGAGACAGTTCAAAGAGCAAGTATGCAGGAATAGCAGAAAGGATACAGAGAGAAACAGCCTGCAGAGCTTTCCCCTCCCCCTCAGGAGAAGAGCAGAACCCTCAGTAGGAAAAAGAAAGAAAAATAATAGATTCTTAGATTCACCCGCCCCTCTATATAGGAATGGGTTCTGACACTTAGAAGATATTTGGGTAGAGAATCAAACTATGATGAGAATTAAGAAATGAAGTGTAGAATTTTTACTGATAACTTCAATAGTATCTGTTTTAATACAGCTGCAAGAATTTTGTAAGTAAAATTGCATTAAGAGGTCAAAACAAAGAGGAAAAACAATGAAGAAAATAAGACAGAGAGAACCAGTTTGAATAATAATTAAAAAATACAAAGGGATAATTTTCCTATCAAACAATTTTATGAAATCAGCTCCCTCCTAAATTTATTAAATTTTCCATGTCTTGCTCTACCACAATGTTAATTCAGAAACTGAAATCATTGCTGCTCAATATATGTCACCTCTAAAGCAAACTATAGCTTGGGATTTGAGACTCTGTGTTTGCATATAAACATTCTGAGAAATGCTTGTTCTGTGTTGACTAAAATATAGTCATATATGAGATTATTTTTCTTAACTGGAATGGGAATAAACAAACCAAGATGAATGTGATTATTGATATGCCTATATGTGTACATCCATATGAGTGGTATTGAGTAGTTAATTTAGAAATAAAAACATGCCTCATTCTGATATTTTGCAGTTAGGCTCACTTTACTTAAAGTTGGCATGATGAATGGTCATAGATTATGGAGTTGTTAGTCCAAAATATACAAAGGACATGAAATAGTTTCACACTGGAATAATTTTTTTTCAAAGTCTTATGGAAAGTTTTAATGAAAATCTTCCTTTCATAGTCTGGATTTTAAATTATTTTTTCAGTATTGACATAGGATCATCCATTTTTTATAACAAACTTATCATCTCAAATAGCAACAGAAAGCACAACAAATATTTGCCTTTATAAAAAATACAACATGGTCCTCTCCATTTGGGGAATTTAGGGTAAATTCATGTCTCAAAAATTATCTGAAAGTTGTGCTCTGAACTTTATGAAAATAGACAATAGAACATTCTCTTTTTTCACAGGCTTTCCATGTATGGCTGCTTTAATTAATTTAATTAATGTATGAAATACTTAGAATAGCTTTATTAGGCTAATTTAAGGACTAGAGAATTGCCCTACTTACAAGACATTTCTTCTGAATCATTTTTATGCACATTTCTACTGTGAATGTTTGTATTGATTGAAATACAATTGCATATTTATTTATTTATTTAATTGGATTTGTATACCGCCCTTTCCCGAAGGACTCAGTGCAGTTTACAGGGAATTAAAACAAGAAATACAAAAATTAAAAACAATTTAAAAGATTATAACAGTCCCTGAAAGAGTAAAAACCCCAATTAAAATTAAAATTAAAATTAAAATTAAAATTCTCAGCCTGGGCCAGAGAGCTCGAAGAGCCAGGTCTTCAGGTCCTGGCGGAATGAACGGAGGTCGGGGGCAGTCCTCAACTCCACGGGCAGCTGGTTCCAGAGGGCAGGCACACCCACTGAGAAGGCCCTACCCCTGGGTGTTACCCGCCGGCAATCTTTAACCGGTGGCACCCTGAGAAGACCCTCCCTGTGGGAGCGGACTGGATGAAGGGAACTTGATGCTGGCAGCAGGTGTTCCCTCAGATATCCCGGACCCAAGCCATTTAATTAATTAATTAATTAATTAATTAATACACATGTATTAATATGTTGGCTCCACTCAAAGATATAGAACTTTTATTATATACATTAGAAAACTACAACATTACATTATTTTTCAACATAATCACCATTCAAATTGAAGCACTTGTCATGTTATCTTACAAGGTTTGAAATTCCTTAGTACTAGTTGCTCAGCACCAAATCTGAGCTATAGGGGGATGATCCAAAACATCCCAATGGAACTGCTTGAAAAGTTCTTGGGTGCAGGTGAGCATGATCATTAACCAACACCAAATCAGAAATGGTGCCATAGAAAATCCTGTGAAATGTGAAGATGCCAGAGGAGTACTGCTAGTGAAGTTCATGTAGTGTGGTTCGACCATCAGTTCAGAAATCTTCTGTGAAACATTACAAAACTCAGATGAGACATCCATAACAAGTATTGAGGCATGCTGACTTTCGGTGTGCTGTTGGTTCATGATAATGCTTGTTTGCACACCACTAGATGCACCCAATAACTTTTGAAGTGGTTGGGATGTTTTTGATTACCTCCCCCTACAGCCCAGATTTGGTACCAAGCAGGGGGGCAGAGGTCGGCCTCGAGGTCTCTCATTTGTGGAATCCCTCAGGGGTCGGTCCTCTCGCCCCTCCTGTTCAACATCTATATAAAGCCGCTGGGTGAGATCATTCGTGGTTTTTTTATTTCAACCCAGTGATGCCCTTGCCATGATGTCCCGGTGCCTGGAGGCAGTGAGGGTCTGGATGGGGAGGAAGAGGCTTTGTCTTAATCCCGACAAGACTGAGTGGCTGTATATACCGGCATCTCGGGTTACCCAGTCTATTCCATCTTTAACTATGGGGGGGTGAGGTGTTACCCCCCATAGATAGGGCTCGCAACTTGGGTGTCCTCCTTGATTCACAGCTCAGTTTAGAAGATCATATAGGAGCTGTGACTAGGGGGGCTTTTGCCCAGGTTTGCCTGGTGCACCAGTTGCGGCCCTATTTGGACCGAGATGCCTTACGTACAGTCACTCATGCGCTCGTGACCTCTCAGATTGACTACTGCAATGCTCTTTACATGGGGCTGCCCTTGAGGACCACTCGGAGGCTCCAACTGGTGCAGAATGCGGCCACATGAGTGGTGATGGGGGTCTCCTGATACTCCCATATAACACCTCTGCTCCGTGAGCTGCATTGGCTTCAAGTTGCCCTCCAGGTGAGATTCAAGGTGCTGGTGATGACCTATAAAGCCCTAAATGGCATGGGTCCAGATTATTTACGGGAGCACCTTCTGCCGGTATTAACTTCCCATCGTCCTGTGCACTCCCACAGAGAGGGCCTCCTCAGGGTGCCATCAGCCAAGGAATGCCGACTGGCGGCCCCCAGGGGGTGAGCATTCTCTGTGGGCACGCCTGCCCTCTGGAACCAGCTCTCTGTTGAGCTCTGGATGGCTCCTGACCTTTGCTCCTTTCGCTGTGACCTGAAAACTTGGTTATTTGAGCTTGCTGGCCTGGACTGAGGGATTGGAATTTTAAATTTTTAGAATGTGATTTACTTGTTGGGGCTAATTTAATTTAATTTATTTTTAACTTTGTATATTGTGTTTTAACTGCCCTGTACACTGCCCCAAGTCCTTCAGGAGAAGGGCGGTATATAAATCCAATAAAATAAATAAATATATATATAAACTACTACTAAGGAATTTCAAACCTTGTAAGATGTTATGACAAGTGCCTCAATTTGAATGGCAATTATGTCAAAAAGTAATGTAATGTAGTTTTCTAATGTGTATAATAGAGGTTCTGTATCTGTGTCTATCGTTGATAATCAAATTATTTCTGAATTGCCCTCATAGTTTATAGAAGCAGGATCTTCATGTTTATTATTTATACCACAGTGAATCAGAAGGGCATTTGCTAAAACTGCTTCAAAAATATTACAAATCTATACTTGAGTTTTCCCAAGATGTCAACTTACAGCCTATAGAACACATCAAGATGTTGTTTGACATCGAGCTTCCAGGTGGCAAGGCTCCGTTGATGGCAGCCGTTTTGGCTGTCAGCCCCGCTGTTTTCTGTAGAGTCACCAAAAACAGCGACAATCAGCTGTTTGGTGGCTCGGAAACCCGCTCCATGGGAGAAGAGGAGGGGGTGAGCGCTTAGGCAGGGGTAGAGCTCCCCTAGATCGCCAGAGTTTAAACTCTGGTGGTTGAAGGGTGTGAGCCCCCCTGAAGCCTGAGTTTGCTCCGGATTCTGGGATGCCTCTGCTCCAAGTCTTTTCTATTTAAAAAATGTACTGTAAAACTTTTCAATAAAAAAAGATGTTGTTTGACATCATCATACTCTCCCTACCAATTTAAGAGGTATGATGGCTCAGTGGTTAAATGACATAGAAAATGGTCTCTGTTCCAGCGGTTTGAGTCCTAGCATTGTGTGATGGGGAGAGCTCCCATCATTCGCCTCAGTTTCTGTCCATCAAACAGTTCAAAAACATGTTCTATGGAAGTAGATAAATTGGTACTACTTTAGTGGGAAAGACTAATTGGTGTTCTGTGTAAGCAGTCAGATTCTTGCCAGCTCTGAACCTTCCTGGCTGCAGAGCTGATTTGTAAGGAGACTCTGGAGAGGGAGGGGACTTTGACACTGGAGGAAGAGCCACTCATTTTCATTCTGGAGCAAAACCAGCTCACCTGCCTCTGGTTTACCTTGGGAAGTGTGTGTGTGTGTGTGTGTGTGTGTGTGTGTGTGTGTGTGTGTGTGTGTTGTATAACAAAGCTAGTCAAAACTATTACTTGGCAATAACATTCCGTTATCCAGGCTAATGTAACAACACTATATGCTAATAATAGTTAATAAACAACAACAACAATAGACTGGACAGGTCTCATCACATGAGTCAGACAAAAGAATATATCTTCCATAACAAATATGGTGAGATGTAAATTTCAGAAATCAGTCATCATCAAGTTTATCAAGAACCACCCTAGATGTTGGAGTTCCTTGAACATCTAGTAAAGAAATGGGCTACAGAATTCAGGGCTGTTGGCTGAGCAACCAGAGTCAGCAGCTACAGAATTACCGGAAGAGAAGGTATTTACCCGTTTCAAATATATAGTAATTGAAAATAAAGAAATAATGATCTGTTTTTACAGATCAAATACAATTACAAGATAATATTTGAAATGAATACACCACTTCTGGAAAGAATTATATCTAGAATCAGAAATAACAGAACAAAGGCTAGCAGATCAACATTGATTTATAATAGAGAATAAAGAGTTCACAGAAGCAGAATTGGAAGAACTGCAAAAGTATACACAGGAAGAGAAATGAAATCCTTTTCAGAAATAATTCAGACTGTAAAATCAAACAAAGGAGAGTTGGTATCAGAGGAATGCAGCAGAGATACAGAATTGTTTTCATTTGGAAACCAGGCACCCTCTACTCTTGTCTCTAAAAAAACAAAGACTTATAACTAAAGAAGCAGAAGAATTGAAACAAAGATTTATATTCTTTGTTTCAAAACAAAAAAACTTTGAAAAGAGTGCAGAGAAGAGCAACAAGGATGATTAGATGACCTCCAGGGTCCTTCCAGATCTGTTATTCTGAATAACTGAGAATCTAGAACAGCACAATAACATCTGAATAAGGTTTCCTGCATTGAAGCTTGTTCCAAAGAAACAGCTAACACAAGCTGCACATAACTGAATACTTGGGATCAGTGGTGGGATTCAGCTGGTTCACACCACTTTGGCAGAACTGGTAGCTAATGTTTTGTTGCCCAGGCCCAGAATGGACTTCCGAAAGCAGCATCCACACAGAGAACCGGTTGTTCACATATTTGAATCCCACCACTGCTTGGAATGCAAGATCAACAAGAAGAAAAAAAGCCAAACAATTGGCCACCAAAATGGAAGATCAGACTGGAAAATAAGATCACCAATCTGAGATCAGATGCAAGAAAGCTGAACAGATAAAAGAATAGAAGCTTAAGAACAAGAAGGCCAAAGAATATCTAATCAAGAAACAATACTTAGGAACAAGGAAGATAAAGGAAACACTGGAAATAATAAATAAGCAAATAACAGCTACAAGGAGATCAGCAGATATGAAGTTCAAATTGCAAATTAAAGGCAGAATTTCCAATTTCAATCTAATCTGAAATGTTTTTGCCAATCCCTCAGTGGAGAGACTGCAGTGAATTAGTCAGTATTGGATGAAGAAACAATACAGTTCTAGGTGCAGTTCTGGGATAATCCAAAGAAATACAGTGACAATTCAGCTTGTTTAAAGGAGGTAGATAAAATAAAAAGCTGAAAAACTGAAAGTTGTAATAACAACAGAAATGGTAGAGGAAAGGGCAAGGAAAATTAAGAATTGGTCAACATCAGGTAAAGATGAATTATAATGGATTTTGATTGAAACATGACTAATCTAGTTTAACAACATAGTGCAAGAACGTGAAATTGAAGAGTGGCTAACATCAGGCAAAATCTACCTGATACTGAAAGTTCCAGCAAAAGAGGCAGTACTAAACAATTACAGGCCAATTACCTGCTAACCAACAACTTTCAAATTACTAACTGATGGGGGTAGCTGATGCAGTCTAATAGCACCTAGCTGAAAATAAGCTATTTGCCCCAAGCAGTAAGGAAACTGCCCAAACAGCAGAGGAACAAAAGATCAACTCCTAATTGTCAACATGATTCTGAAAAACTGCAAGAGAAGAAAAACCACTTTGAATGTAGTATATATTGATTACAGGAAGGCATTTGACTCCTTGGCACATGACTGGATAATCAAATGCCTAGAAATAACTGGAGTCAATAGAAATATTAGAAGCTTTGTGCAAAGACCAATGGCACAATGGAACACAGTTCCTAGGAACCATTCACTCTGACAAGTTATAAAAACATAAAATTAAATCTCATTTCTCAAAAGAAATACCCAAGGTGCAAACAGAGAGAACACCACAAATCACAATAACTGATCATAATCCTTTATCACACAACTATAAACCAACACACAGCAACAGAGCACATAGCATCCTCTATATAAGAAACAGATGTGTTAATCATTATGTATCAGCATAGTAAGATAATGTGTTAATGTGTTAATCACTTAGGAAGTGATAAGCCCATAGAAGATTGATAGGACAGGCAATTACATATTTTACATGTAAGGAAGAAACTACTTCCTTAAAATCATAGTACTAAATATGTTAGCTGGGTGGGTAATAAAATGTCTGTATCTGAAAAACCAAACTTGGGAGAATTTCTACCTATATCTAACTACACATATTTCATTATATTGTTGTTGTTGTTAGCTGCAATGTCATGTCCAACCCATCGCGACCCTATGGACAACATTCCTCCAGGCCTTCCTATCCTCTACCATCTTCTGGAGTCCATTTAAGCTCACACCTACTGCTTCAGTGACTCCATTCAGCCACCTCATTCTCTGTCATCCCTTTCTTTTATTGCCCTCAATCTTTCCCAGCATTAGGCTCTTCTCCAGTGAGTCCTTCCTTCTCATTAGGTGGCCAAAGTATTTGAGTTTTAGTTTCAGTATCTGGCCTTCTAAAGGGGCAGTCAGGGTTGATTTCCTCTAGGACTGACCGGTTTGATCACCTTGCAGTCAAGGGATTTGCAGGAGTCTTCTCCAACACCATAGTTCAAAGGCCTCAATTCTTTGGTGCTCAGCCATTCTTAGGGTCCAACTTTCACTGCCATACATTGCAACTGGAAAGACCATAGCCTTGACTATACACACTTTTGTTGACAGGGTGATGTCTCTGCTTTTTAGTGTGCTGTCTAGATTTGCCATGGCTTTCCTCCCGAGGAGCAAATATCTTTTCATTTCTTGGCTACAGTCCCTATCTGCTGTGATCTTATTTATTTATTTTTATTTTTTTATTTTAATTCCATTTATATCCCACCCTTCTCCGAAGACTCAGGGCAGCTTACAAGCTTAGCAGTAGCCTTCATTCTATGTATATGCCTGCTTATTAGGGCTTTCACACACCCCCTAAGTGGCATTATTACAAAGTCAGCTTAATTGCCCCCAACAATCTGGGTCCTCATTTTACCTACCTTGGAAGGATGGAAGGCTGAGTCAACCTTGAGCCTGGTGGGATGCGAACCTGCACTAATTGCAGGCAGCTGGTGTTACTTAAGGAGGCATTAGCCCACTGCTCCACCAAGGCTCTTGGAGCCCAGGAAAATAAAATCTGTCACTAATTTCATTATATATGTAATATGAAAAATGCAAACAATAATGCTTGCATCAATGCTAAAAATCAGTAAATCAAAAAGTTCTGTAGTCCTCCCATTTTGAATTATTGTTTTTAATCTGTAGTTTCATGCTGCATTTTACTATCTTTTCATGGGTTTGTGAGATACTAATTTCATATTCTTCTGTTTTAGGATTATATGCTTTTTGTATCGTAGGTTATTCCTCTGGGTGAGGTTTTACTAATGAATTAAACATAAACTTATAAAACAAATAACTTAAAAATATAATATAAGCCTAGATATTAATTCTTAATTTTTTTCAGATCAAGGATTTCATTCTGAGTTACAGCATACTGTATCAGATTTTGCAGTTAGGTCGTCTTGCATTTGAATTACAGTATATATACTGTAGCATAATCTTCAGCATGCAAAAATGTGAGTTTTATTTAGTATCTTAACTTTTAGTCTACCACACAGGTGTCAAACTCGCGAAATCACGTGATGTGTCACGACGTATTTCCCATTGCCAGCAATGGTGTGGGCGCAATTTGGATGTGACTCATCTGGCTTACAGGCCAGCAGTTTGACACCCCTGGTCTACCATATGTCAAAAGATAACAGATGTCAAAACAATAGATATTCCTTAAGCAGTATCATTAATAAAGATTCCTGACTGTGAAGACCAGTGCTGTAAAAGCAACTGGCTTCTATGGATTTTCCTTTAAAAAGCAGGTAAAATGTTGAATGTATTTAGGGCACATTTCTAATTCATGTAAAGCAGTGATGAAGCACAAATGTAGAAAATGACATGTTCTGAGAAAATAGCCTCCACAGGTTCCATTTCCAAGTAAATCTCTCCTTGCAATGCTGCTGATATCATGTACATGTTCTCACCTTTCATTAGGTCTTCTTGCCAATATGGCAATAAAATATTCCTGCTCAGCTCTGTACTCCCAGGCAGATGCAAGGTTAGGTAAGTAGTTTTCCTGCAAAGGTAGGAAGCAATTCTGCAAATAGCAGCATATTAGAAACCTACCCTTTAAAGTATGTGTCAATAGCAGATTTTAAATTTTGAGTCTCTCCCATATTTTCAAGCCAATAGCCTTTGGCAACTTTATTTTTTTAGCCTTGAAACTTTCTGTCACAAGTGACCTTAGTTTCAGCAATTTCAACCCGTATAAGTAACATGCCCAACTTGCTCAAAGTCATGCATGCACTTTCAGGGAAAAAGAATATAGAAAGTACTACTAAAGAGAGGAATCATTTTATAGTTGGATCCTCTGCAGGAAACTGGGCTTTACTGGACAATTCCTGATGTGAGTGTCATAAGATTCTCCAGAATTATCTACAATGTTCAAGGATTTAGCCACATGGACTATATGTGGGAGTATTTCCTGAAAATATGAACATACAGTAAACATTATGTAAACTTAGTGGAGTCGTAATCTGCAAGTAATGTTGGAAAAGTAGAAGGATCCTCATTGGGAATCAATACATTTGCACATTTTTTTATCTTTTGGGCCTCAAGCAACTTCACAGAAAGGGACCTACATTACTATTGTCTATTGTATAAAAAGAAGATGGGTGATTTTTTTTTTCCTGGAGATAGATGGATAGATGAAAAAAGAAGAAGAAGAAGAAGAAGAAGAAGAAGAAGAAGAAGAAGAAGAAGAAGAAGAAGAAGAAGAAGAAGAAGAAGAAGAAGAAGAAGAAGAAGAAGAAGAAGAAGATGATTCAGCATTTGTTTATTGGAAGACAAATATGCCATGGGATTTAACAAGAGGTGAGAAAGTTAAGCTAAAGTTGGAATGTAATTATTAGAACTGTGTCAAATTGTCCACTTCCATTTTCAAACTTACTTTGCATAAGGTAGCAGATTTTCAGAAATCCATAATGAACTTTTCTAAGAAAGCTTTTTTCCTTCCCAACTTTATACTTTAATTTTCTCGGTAGAAACACCGAGGTGAATGGTTATTGTGGTCATTCTTCTCAGATTTTTTTCTTTGCTTTTTAAATATATCTAGGTGTGCAATGATTCAACATTTTCCCAGTCACTTGAGGTAGAAAGATATTTGGGCTCTAGGAGAAGAAGAAAACAATAGAACAATAAGATTTTTTTTGTTTAAAGACAGTTTATTGTACCTACACTTATGTGCATTTTGAAACTTAAGTTTGTATATTTTAAAAATTAAGATTGTACATTATTACTATTTATATTTTATATGTATATCCATATTAAAGATGTCAATGAATCTTTCTTGACTATCACCCTCTGTCAAGATGGTGTTATGACCCTTTGTCTCTCTGGATCAGTTTCTTAAACTCTGCAATTTTAAGATTTATGGACTTCAATTCCCAGAATTCCCCTAGCTACCAGGAATTCTGAAAATTGAAGTTCATACATGTTAAAGGTGCCGAGGTTGAGAATCATTGTTCTAGGTTTTTCTCAGTATCTTAAAGCTATTGTTCTTATGGATCGCTTAACCATACAAAACAATGGTATTTAACATAAGCCTAAGAATGTTTATGGGATGTGGTGGCTCAGTGGGTTAGGACCCTGAGCTTATCGATCAGAAGATCGGCAGTTTGGTGGGTTGAATCCCGAGTGCCGTGTAGCAGAGTGAGCGCCTGTTACTCGTCCCAGCTTCTGCCAACCTAGCAGTTCGAAAGCACATAAAAATGCAAGTAGAAAAATAGGGACCACTACAGTGGGAAGGTAACAGCATTCCATGTGCATTTGATGTCTAGTCATGTCAGCCACATGACCATGGAGATGTCCTCGGACAAATGCTGGCTCTTCGGCTTTGAAAAGGAGATGAGCACCAGCCCCTAGAGTTGGAAATGACTAGCACGCATGTGCGGGGGGAACCTTTACCTTTACCTAAGAATGTTTATGTAGAAATAACTAAATAGTACAGTGATTTTCAAAGTTCAATTAATTTATAGCATTAAGCATTACATCTATTTAACTCCAAGACTGATTAGGAGATAAGATTTTCTGAATAAATTTGATAGGTTTTATACTATATTTTACCCTTTAATTCAATATATTTATCCCACTTTCATTTTCTTCAATTTGCCTCTTGCCAGTACTTTTCTCTTAAACAAGTAGGATAAACAATTGTCACTAAGGAAATTCATAGATTAACTGGTAAATTTTATAATATAAAACTGTAGATATATTTTTCCAGTATTTCTTTTCATACTATTGACAAAGTATTATTAGATTATAAATGACAAAGATAAGACATTAATTCAGAAATTAAGTCATCAAAGAAGTGTAATCCAGCAGTGAACATTGTTAGATGAAGCAGACATAAAGTTCAGGAACAATTGGTCAAGTCAAAAAATAGGCAATCCATATAACCTATTGCATTGGCATATTGCATTATGCAAGCATCAATAGTTATGATTTATAGCAAAGTTTGCATTGATTCACTGGACTGCTGGACTGGGAAACTAAAAATAAATCTACATTGATTCACATCTGAGGACCATTTTCTTGTAATATTTTGAACAATGGATAGCTTAGAAAAAGAAACAGTTCAGGCAGTTAAAAGTAGAGGTTTTTTAATTAAATCTCTTTCTAGAAAAAAACAAGGGAAGATGGACATATCAAAGGTGGGCAAAATCTTGTGGCTTGGAAGTAGGACCTGGAAAAATCAAACAAATAATGGTTGGGGTTTCCAGATTATATAAGCTTTCAGACACAATTTATTTATTTATTGATTGATTGATGGGATTTATATCCCGCCCTATCTCCCGAAGGACTCAGGGCGGCTAACAGCAAAAACATATTCTAAATATAAATTAATTAGAATGCCTGTCAGTCCAGGTCAGCCTGGTGGAACAGGAGTGTTTTGAGGCCGCGGCGAAAGGATTGGAGGTTTTGAGCCATCCGAAGCTCAGGGGGGAGCTGATTCCATAGGGCTGGAGCTCCCACAGAGAAGGCCCTCCCCCTGGGGGTCACCAACCAACATTGCCTAGCTGACGGTACCCTGAGGAGGCCTTCTCTGTGTGAGCGTACTGGACGATGGGAATTTGTTCCCAGCAGCAGATAGTCCTGCAAGTATCCCGGACCTAAGCCATGTAGGGCTTTAAAGGTAAGTACCAGCACCTTAAATCTCACCCGGAGGGCAACTGGTAGCCAATGCAGTTCACGCAGGAGGGGTGTAATATGGGAGTATCGGGGAGCTCCCATCACAACCCGTGCAGCTGCATTCTGCACCAGCTGAAGCCTCCGGGTGGTCTTCAAGGGCAGCCCCATGTAGAGAGCATTACAGTAATCAATACGGGAGGTAACGAGTGCATGGGTGACTGTACGTAGGGCATCTCGGTCCAAAAAGGGGCGCAATTGGTATATAAGACGAATCTGTGCAAATGCCCCCCCTAGCCACGGCTCCAATATGATCTTCAAAACTGAGTCATGAATCTAGGAGGACACCCAGATTGCGTGCTCTATCAATGGGATGTAACAACTCTCCTCCTATAGTCAGAGATGGAACCTCTTGGACTAAACGAGATGACGGTATGTACAGCCACTCAGTGTTGGCCGGGTTGAGTCGAAGCCTGTTTTCTCCCATCCAAATCTGTACCGCTTCCAGGCAACGGGACATTACATCGAGGGCATCACTGGGTTGGTTCGGGGTGGAGATGAATAGCTGGGTATCATCAGCATATTGATGATATTTCACCCCGAAGCTACGGATTATCTCTCCCAGCGGCTTCATATAGATGTTGAACAGGAGGGGCGAGAGCACCAAACCCTGAGGCACTCCACAACTAAGAGGCCTAGGGCTTGACCTCTGCCCTCCTGAAAACACCGTCTGCAAACGGTCCAAGAGGTAGGAGGAGAACCACCGCAGAACGGTGCCTCCCACTCCCAGCCCCTCAAGACGACGCAGTAAGATACCATGGTCGATGGTATCAAAAGCCGCTGATAGATCTAATAGGACCAGAACAGAGGAATAACCTCTATCTCGGGCCCGCCAGAGATCATTCACCAGTGCGACCAATTTACCAGTGACCTGATAAAATATTGTTTTAATACACAGATAGATAAAATAATAAATGATGCATTTGCTAGCCATTTTGAGAAATAGTATACAGTAAAACCAATTCATATTATGTTGGTAATTTACTGCAGGAATATTGGGGGTGGACATTTGAATAAGCATAGTAAAACAATTGTCATGGTTCTGACAGATGAATCTCTTCAAAAAAAACCCTTCAAGGCATTGTTTTTTTTAAAAAAGAATCATTTATTTGAGAAAAAAAGTATCAGCACTACATAGTTGAAGACAAAAACTGAATTCCCCTCCCCTGGCACAAAGTAGCAAAGCACAATTCCCTCCTTCAATTAACATTCATAAATCACATTTCCCAATTAACTTGAAGCGTGGGCTGTCTCCCCATCTCTCCAGCCCTCCAAATCTCTATCAACTGTGGAGCTAATAACCTTGGGTTCCCACAGCTGAGTTATTATTGTTATGACTAGCTGGACTCTCATCCACATTCCCCCTCCCAGCCTCAACAAACTCTAAAAGCAATAGAGAAAAAATGGCTACATTTCCATCTGTTGTCAAAGTAAGAACATCCAATGTTAGCAGCTTTGACATCCAGCCCCTTTTACAAAATAGACAAATCCTGTAATGTAAACAAAAGCACAGGTTAGGGGTCACCTTGTGGTTGTTAGGGTGTTTCTTATAGAACCTATTAATAAGTCTGTCAGCTTTTACATCATTAGATTTCACCCAGGTGGCCTCAGACAACTGATATCCCTTCCACTGCACTAAGTACTGCAATTTCCCTTTAAAAATTCTTGAATCAAGAATACACTTTACTTCATAGTGAGTCTGTCCTGCCACTATGAGGGGTCCGGTGCCTTCTTAGGGGGAGGTTTTAAGGTGGAACCCTGAAAAGGTTTCAACAGGTTACAATGGAAAACCAGGTGAACTTTTCCTAAGAGCCTAGGGAGTTTTAATTCCACTGTGACCAGGTTAATGATCTTTACAATGGGGAAGGGTCCCAAGTACTTTGATCCTAACTTCTTACTAGGTAACTTCACAGTCCTCATTCCCTTCTCCCATGAAATAAATGGTTTCCATTTGTGTAACCAGGCTAGTCCTTGGATCCCAGTCTCAGTCATTTTCGGAGCCACCATGAAACAAATGAGCTCCCAGTGTTCACCTATTTCTAAGTGTAGGGGTTCAGTCAAGTGCATGACTAAAATTCCTCCCATTAGGGAGCCATCAACTTGCTCAAACCTCATGAGCTTGGAGAGCAGTCTTGCTTGTATGCCAATTTTCAGGGCAAGTGATAAGCCAATAATGCACCAGGAGCATCCGGAGTTGACTAGTATTTCCAAATCTACCTGTGTCCCCATCTTAGGGATTATGAGTCTGGTAGGTAGTGAAAAAGGTGGAATGTGTCTACTCATCATTGGGTCATTCTCTCCTTTGTCATTGCTGTCATAGGAGGGTAGAGTGGTGGCAGGTGTGGCTCAAGTTTTGGCATTCTCCTGCATGTGGGACGTGACTTGGGCAACAGGTTCCTGCGCAATCCAGTTGGATTTCTCTTTCCCTGGCTGCTGGGCTGGTTTCTTACTGGTGGTCCTGGTCTATTCTGCTGCTGAGGGTAAGGGACTGGGCAACATGCTGCTCAATTTCCCTGTTGTCCACATTTGAAGTACTTGATTGGTGGGCCTGCAAGTAGCCTGGGATTGTCAGTAACCATGGTGGTTAGAGGCTTTCGGGGAGTGTGTGTGTGTGTTTATCATTTGGGTTGATCTGGCCTTGGCTCAGCTTCTTGTGGGGGTGGCTTCTTATAGCAGGCAAGCTGAATATCCAGTCTTACTCTGCCTGGTACCATTTTTGCAGATGATTAGGAACTCCTTGATAGATACAAGCCTGGGAGAGATGGTTGTCTAGTCCCTCCTTCAAGTGATGGACTAGGGATTGCTCAGGTCACCTCTCTATTTGGCCAGCTATCTTGCAAAACTCTCATACCTAATCCAGTGCAGGCCTGTCGGCTTGCTTTATCTTGTGGACTTGCTCCTCCACTTTGAGGGCAATGGACAGGTCCTCAAACCTTGCTCTCAGTACTAGGAGGAAGAGATGGGGGTCCTCCAACTTGGGTGCTTGCTCATTGTATAGATTACTTACCCACTCGGATGCTTCCCCTTTCAAGCTGGAAGCAACCACATTGACCATAGCAGCTGGATTTGGGTAGAAATAGGCACAGTGGTTCAGGTGATAGTGCACCTGGTTGAAGAAAATGATCAGCTTCTCCAGTCCCCATTGAAGGTTGCTCTAAGAGGTGGTGTCATCAATGGTTGATGGTCTCCCCACTGTGGATGTTGCACCCCCACCGGTTTCTGCCCTCCCATGGTGGCTGCTGCATCCCCAGTTGCTGCAAACCTCCCAGTGATTGTTGCACATTCGGAGGCTGTTGCCACCTCCATAGCTGTTGCTGCATTACCGGCAGCTACAGCATCCCCAATTGCTGAATGACCCCCAACAGTCTCAGCAGGTGCTGTGTTGGCACCCTGTTATTGCAGGCCTCCCAGTGGTTGCTGCATGTGCGGGGGCTACTGCCATCCCCACTGTTGTTGACTTGCGGGCAGTTGTGGTATCTCCAGGTGTTGTAGGCCCCCCTGTACCCTCAGTGGTGTTGTTGCTCAATCCCCATTGGTTGCGGGGCTCTCAGCAGTTGCTGCACATTCAGAAGTGACAGCCAGCCCCACTGCTGCTGTTGTACTCCCAGCAGTTGCAGATTCCTGGTGGCTGCATCACCTCCAGTTGTTGCAAGGCCCCCATCTGCTGCTGCACATTCAGGGGGTGTGGCCACCCCCATTCCAGTTGCTGCACTGCCAGTGACTGCTGTCTTCCCATCTGGGGAGGCTTCGACATCCCCAATTGCTGTATGGGTCCCAGGCTGCATGGCCAGTAAGTGCATTGATCCAGGGTTTGGTTGTCCTGGTGACAGCTTGGGCTCTTATATTGTCAGCGCCAATCAGGGCTTTTGGAGGGGCAATGACTGTAGCTGTCTCTCCCCACGGGACTGGAGGCCATGGTTGGTGGCTACGAGGACAGAGAAGCTGCCTGACCTGCACAGGTGGGACTGGGGCTTCCCCTTGGCATGAGTTGGTGGCTGCCTCACTGATCATCATGATCACTCGTGTATGGGGAAAGGGAGGGTTGTTCTCCGCTTCTCAATTCTAGCTCCTCAAATCTTTCCACCAACTTCTCCCCTGGATTGTGGACAGGTACTTCCACTCACCCAAGTCCTCAGTGGTAGTCAATTTTGTGGTTATCCACCAGTCTGGGGAATGCAACGTATGGGAAGCCCTTCTTTGCAATTTGACCTCGTCTGCCTTTGAAGCACTTGATTGTGGCAAGGCCGTCTCAAGGTTCCTAGAGTCTCCACTGGGTAAAGTCCATTCTGACAACCAGATTAGTTGTCCTCATGGCTTGGGTCTTGCTCCCAACTGAGAGGCCTGAAAAAGTTCCTTCTCTGCTGGCACGCTTGGCTTGCACTCCCCCCTCTGAGGTATCAGCCACTGCCGGGGTGCTGGTTTCAGGCATTCCTTTCTTCTCCATGCAGAGATCTTCCCCGAATCTTTGTTGGTCTATCCCTTAATTCTAGGGACAGCGACTAGAGCTCAGGACCCCAAGATAGTTAGGTAAAAATTGGGGGGTTTGGCTTAATGTCATGGTTCTGACAGATGAATCTCTACAAAAGAACTTTGAGGCATTGTTTTTCTTAAAGAATCTTTTATTCAAGAAACAAAGTATCAGCACTACATCGTTGAAGCCAAAAACTGAATTCCCCTCCCCTGGCACAAAGTAGCAAAGCACAATTCCCTCCTCCAATTAACATTCATAAATCACATTCCCCAATTAACTTGAAGTGCGGGTTTTCTCCCCATCTCTCCAGCCCTCCAAATCTCTGTCAACTCTGGACCTAATATCCTTGGGTTCCCACAGCTGAGTTATTATTGTTATGACTAGCTGGACTCTCATCCACATTCTTCCTCCCAGCATCAATGAATGCTAAAAGCAATAGAGAAAAAATGGCTATATTTCCATCTGTTGTGAAAGCAAGAACATATGATGCTAGCAGTGTTGTTCCATAAATTCAGCTTATTATTGTTTCACGTACCATTATTTCACACCAAGGGGTATATCTAAATATCCACCCAGCAAACCTGGCTCCAAAATAAATAATTTGCCAATACAATAAACACACAAACAAATTGCCCTTTTTGTCTCTCTGAAGAATGGCCATACAGGACCAAAAATATTTCAAGAATGTGCCTGCTTCCCTTTTTTTGAAAATCTGGACAAAAGGAGTCCTCAGCACCTATTTTTCTGCTGATTAAGGATCTTTAGAATGTGCAACTACCTTTTTTGTTTTTAGTGCATACATGCCCTTTATTACCTTGTTCCTTATTTAAGGACTTATTTACTGTTAGATGATATGAGGCTAAATGGACAACCAGACAGACAAACAATGAGCATCTTCAAAGAAGAAAATACATTATAATGTAATAGAAAGCCTGCACAAAAGTAAAACTCATGTATCCAAACTTCTGGAGAAAATAGAAAAATTTGAAGAAGTGGCAGGGTTGACAATAAACAGAAAAAAGACTAAAGTGCTAACAAAGAATCTAACAGAAAAATAAAAAATCAACTAACAAAAAACAAATAGTTAAAAAAGTTAAATATATGGAAATTTATCTCACATCAAGATGTGTAACAATAAAAGAAGATAACTATGTAAGACTGCTAAAACAAAATTGGATTTGGAAAAGTGGAAAAACTTCCAACTTTCAATGTTGGGAAGAATAACAACAGTGAAAATGAATATCTTACCAAAAATACTCTTTTTATTTCAAATGATTCCTGTAAGGCTTGGAAAAGCCTTTTTTGATAAACTGAATACAATAATATTGAAATTTATCTGGCAAGGAAAAAAAAGCTAGAATTAAAATAAAAATGCTACAAGAAGCGAAATAAAGTGGATGATTAGGACTGCCGGACTGAAGGTTATACTACCAAGCAACTATTCTACCATGGCTTAAAGAATGGATAATGCTTAGACATAAAAGATTATTGTACCTAGAGGGGCATGACCTACAAATTGGTTGGCATGCCTTTTTGTGGTATGGGAAGAATAAAACACATAGATACTTTCAAAACCATTTTATAAGGAATGCACTTCTTTCAGAATGGGGAAAAAAATAAAAGAAAATATATATATTAAGATACCTGAATGGCTTTCAACAATAGAAGCTTTTGCTTATCCAAATTTAATTAACTATGATAAAGTTGTGACTTATAAAGATATTTTGGACAATGAAAGAAAATTGAAAGACAGACAAGGTTTATTGATCTAGATGTTGTTGTTAGTTGCAAAGTCACGTCCGACCCATCGCGACCCCATGGACAAAATTCCTCCAGGCCATCCTGTCCTCTACCATCTTCTTGAGTTCATTTAAGCACACACCTACTACTTAAGTGACTCCATCCAGCTACCTCATTCTCTGTTGTCCCCTTCTTCTCTTGCCCGCAATCTTTCCCAGCATTAGGCTCTTCTCCAGTGAGTCCTTCTTTCTCATTAGGTGGCCAAAGTATTTAAGTTTCAACTTCAGGATCTGGCCTTCTAAAGAGCAATCTGGGTTGATCTCCTCTAGGACTGACCGGTTTCATTGCCTTGCAGTCCAAGGGACTCATAGGAGTCTTCTCCAGCACCATAGTTCAAAGGCCTCAATTCTTTGGCGCTCAGCCTTTCTTATGGTCCAACTTTCAAAGCCATACATTGCAACTGGGAAGACTATACCCTTGACTATATGCACTTTTGTTGGCAGGGTGATTTCTTTGCTTCTTAGTGTGCTGTCTAGATTTGCCATGGCTTTCCTCCCGAGGAGCAAGCGTCTTTTAATTTCTTGGTTGCAGTCCCCATCTGTGGTGATCTTGGAGCCGAGGAAAATAAAATCTGTCACTACCTCCATTTCTTCACCATCTGTTTGCCAGGAATTGAGAGGGCCAGATGCCATGATCTTGGTTTTCTTAATGTTAAGTTTCAACCCAACTTTTGCACTCTCCTGCTTCACTCACAACAAGAGACTCTTCAGTTCCTCTTCACTTTCTGCCATTAGAGTGGTAACATCTGCATATCTTAGGTTGTTGATATTTCTCCCAGCAATCTTAATTCCAACTTTTGATTCATCTAGCCCTGCCTTTCTCATGATATGCTCTGCATATAAGTTAAATAGGCAGGGTGACAGTATACAGCCTTGCAGGACTCCTTTCCCAATTTTGAACCAATCAGTGATTACGTGTCCAGTTCTCACTGTTGCTTCTTGACCTGCATATAGGTTTTTCAAGAGACAAATAAGATGTTTGGTACTCCTATCTCTTTAAGAACTTACCACAGTTTGTTGTGATCCACACAATCAAAGCGTTTAGCATAGTCAATGAAGCAGAAGTAGATGTTTTTCTGGAATTCCCTAGCTTTCTCCATGATCCAGCATATGTTGGCAATTTGATCTCTAGTTCCTCTGCCTCTTCAAAATCATTCCTGTACTTGTGTTAGTTCTTGATCCACATACTCCTGGAGTCTAGCTTGTAGAATTTTAAGCATAACTTTACTAGCATGTGAAATGAGTGCAATGGTGCGATAGTTTGAACATTCTTTGGCACTGCCTTTCTTTGGAATTGGAATGTAAACTGATCTTTTCCAATCCTGTGGCCACTGTTGAGTTTTCCAAATTTGCTGGCAAATTGCATTTTTACTACATCATCTTGTAAGATTTTGAATAGCTCAGCTGGAATACTGTCACCTCCACTAGCTTTGATATTGCTGAGCTTTCCTAAGGCCCACTTCACATTCTAGAATGTCTGGCTTGAGGTCAGTGACCACCTCATCGTGGTTATCAGGGACGTTAAGCTTGTTCTTGTTCTTCTGTGTAATTTTTCCACCTCTTCTTAATCTCTTCTGCCTCTGTTAGGTCCCTGCCATTTTGGTCCTTTATCATGCCTATTTTTGCATGAAACTTTCCCTTCATCTCTCCAATTTTCTTGAAGAGATCTCTGGTCCTCCCTATTCTATTGTTTTCTTTTATTTCTTTGCACTGTTCATTTAAGAAGGCATTCTTATCTCTTCTAGCTATTCTCTGGAATTCTGCATTCAATTGGGTGTATCTTTCTGTTTCTCCCTTGCCTTTCGCTTCCCTCCTTTCCTCAGCTATTTGCAAACTTCCTCAGACAGCCAATTTGCTTTCTTGCATTTCTTTTTCTTTGGGATGGTTTTAGTTGGTACCTCTTGTACAATATTGCAAACTTCCATCCATGGTTCTTCAGGCACTCTGTCCTTCAGATCTAATTCTTTAAATCTATTTGTCACCTCTACTGAATATTCATCAGGGATATGATGTAGTTCATACCTGAGTGGCCTAGTGCTTTTCCCTACTTTCTTCAGTTTAAGCCTAAATTTTGCAATGAGAAGCTCATGGTCTGAGCCACAGTCAGCTCCTGGTTTATTTTTACTGACTGTATAGATAGAGCTTCTCCATCTTTGGCTGCAGAGCACATAGTCAATCTGATTTCTGTTTTGACTGTCTGGTGATGTCCATGTGTAGATCCATCTCTTGGGTTGTTGGAAAAGAGTGAGATTTTTTTTATCCCATTTATATCCCGCCCTTCTCCAAAGACTCAGGGCGGCTTACAATCTAAGAAGCACAAATCAATGTGCTTAGCAATAGCCTTCATTCTTTGTATATGCCTGCTTATTAGGGCTTTCGCCCCTCCCAAGTGGCATTTTTTACAAAGTCATCTTATTGCCCCCAACAATCTGGGTCCTCATTTTACCTACCTCGGAAGGATGGAAGGCTGAGTCATCCTTGAGCCTGGTGGGACTCAAACCTGCACTAATTGCAGGCAGCTGGTGTTACTTAAGGAGGCATTAGCCCACTGCTCCACCAAGGTTTGCTATCACCATTGTATTCTCTTTACAAAATTCTGTCAGCCTGTGCCCTGCTTCATTTTGTACTCCAAGCCTAAACTTGCCTGTTATTCCGGTTGTTTTTTCACTTCCTACTTTCGCATTCCAATCCCCCATGATGATAAGGACATCAGTTTTTGGTGTCAGTTCTATAAGATGCTGTAGAGCTTCATAGAACCAGTCAATTACATCCTCTTCAGCACCAGTGGTTGGGCATAGACGTGGACTACTGTGATATTGAATGACTTGCCTTGGATTCAAATTGAGATAATTCTGTCATTTTGGGGATTGCAACCCAGTATTGCTTTTCCTACTCTTTTATTGACTACACAGCTATGCCATTTCTTCTGAGGGATTCTTGCCCGCAGTAGTATACCTGATGGTCATCTGAATTAAATTCACCCATTCCTGTCCATTTTAGTTTGTTGATTCCTAAGATGTTGATGTTCAGTCTTGTCATCTCTTGTTTGAACAAATCCAGCTTTCCTTGAGTCATGGATCTTACCTTCCAGATTCCTATGGAGAAAAAATCTTTATAGCATTGGACTTTCCTTTCACCACCAGATACATCCACAGCTGAACGTCCTTTCAGCTTTGGCCCAGTCACTTCATTGTTTATGGCACTACTAGTATTAGCCCTCTGCTCTTCCCCAGCAGCATATTGGATGCCTTCCAACCTGAGGGGCTTATCTTCCAGCGTCATATCTTTTTGCCTTTTGGTACAGTCCATAGGATTTCATGGGAAAGATACTGGAGTGGGTTGCCATTTCCTTCTCCAGTAGATCACATTTTGTCAGAGCTCTCTGCTATGACCTGTCCATCTTGGGTGCCCCTGCATGGCATAGCTCATAGCTTCATTGAATTACGCAAGACCCTTTGCCATGACAAGGCAGTAATCCAAGAAGGGGATTGATTTAGCATGGTGGCCATATTTGCAAATTCAAATGAGATATGAAAAAGATGTTAAAACAACAGGATTTTATAAAGAACTGATAGAATTTGATCAGATACTGCTAAAAACAGATGAAAAGTTGATTAAGAAACTCTATAAATTTCTGTTAAACTTAAAGATGGAGGAAGAACAAGTAAAAGAAACAATGACAACATGGGCAAAGAACTTTGGATATAATTTAGAATTAGAAGATTGGCAAAAGTTATGGTAAAGAAATATTAAATTAACTAAAGCTGTGGCATATAAAGAAAGCTTATATAGAATGTTTTACAGATGGCATATGACACCAGTGAGATTAGCAAAAATATTTGAAAATACTTCAAACATCTGTTGGAAATGCAAACAAAGACCAGATATCTATTATCATATTTGGTGGACATGCCCTAAAGGAAAAAGATTTTGGGTTATGGTTTGAGAAAATGACTAAAAAAACAAATAGACTTTAAACCAGAATTATTTTTGTTAGGAATAATGGGAGCTAATTATGAGAAAGATTGCAGATATTTAATAGTACACGTACTAACAGCAACAGGAATTGTTTTTGCCCAACATTGGAAAAATGAAAAGTTACCAGCTGAAGAAGTACTAATTAAGAAAATTGTAGAGTGTGACTTTAAAGATAAAAGAGAAAGAAGACTCAATGTATTTTAGAACATGGGATAATTTCTATCAGTGGCTAGAAAAATGAGTTAGAGAGAAAGGAATGTCTATCAATGGCTAGAAAAATGAGTTAGAGAGAAAGGAATGTGGTATGTAACTTTGAATATATTTAGCAAGAAGAAGGCTATTGAGTGATTAATTGACATATTGTTTATGATAATTAACTATATCTATTACTGTTTGTTAAACACATGAACCCTGACATTATGCTGTTTGCTAAATATTGAGAATGTTATTTGGAAAAACCCCAACCGTAACCCTAATCCTAAACCTAACCCAAATCCCAACCCTAGCCCTCACCCCACCTTATTCCTAACCCTATAAAAACTAATGCAATCTATAAAAAAAGAAAGAAGAAAGAAGGAAAGACATCATATATTAACAGGGAAGAGGTTTCTTCTAAGGATGTGCAAAACTCAGATTTGGAATAGAAAGTTCCAAACAACTTTACCATGTCCAAAAGTAAATGGTCTGGAGGGGAATGGATCATTCTGCCATTTTTTAGAATGTTCTATTACCAAATTAGGGACACGGTGGCTCAGTGGGTTAGGATCAGAAGGTCGGCAGTTTGGCAGGTCGAATCCCGAGTGCCGTGTAACAGAATGAGCGCTTGTTACTCGTCCCAGCTTCTGCCAACCTAGCAGTTCGAAAGCACGTCAAAATGCAAGTAGAAAAATAGGGACCACTACGGTGGGAAGGTAACAGTATTCCGTGTGCCTTTGGCGTCTAGTCATGCTGGCCACATGACCACGGAGATGTCCTCGGACAAGCGCTGGCTCTTCGGCTTTGAAACGGAGATGAGCACCAGCCCCTAGAGTTGGAAACAACTAGCATGCATGTGCGGGGGAACCTTTACCTTTTATATAGATATATCATCTTCAGATAATAAACTTTGTTATGTGAACTTTGTCTGTTAGTGTTATGCCTGCCACAATATACCCATAAAGAAAAACTGATATAGCTGTACTGCTCCAAAAGACAAAGTATTACATTACAGTAGAAATGTTGGGGGAAAAAATTGTTTTGTATTAACTTGGGAATGATTTTATCTCAGAATTGAGAAAAAGTATTTCACTGGATTTATATACATATTTTCACACACACTGTGTTTGTGTGTGTAGATAGATAGTGTCAACGCTGCAACGAATTGAACTGGAGCCATTTTCCCTTTGTTTTCGGTTGCCACATATTTAGAAAGGAAGGAGGGGGGGAAGTGTAGTTTTAAGTTAGCCATAACAATTCTCAAGGTCATTACTGATAACATTTTGGTGGGCTGGAGATCTGGGAGGAGTGCCCATGTTTAGTAACAATTCGTGAATATGATTTATGATATCTAATTGGGGTGGGAATTTCAACTTGCAACTTTGTAACCAGGGGGAGGGGAATTTAGTCTTGAGTTCATATTTGCATGTGCCATTATTTTGTAGCCAAATAAAAATGTTCTTTGAGGAAGAATTCCTTGCCTTGCAATTCTTTTAATTGGTCTCATCTACCGGAACCATGACGGATAGAAGATAGATAGATAGATACAGGGCTTTTTTTCTCATAGAACGCTCAGAACAGAGTTCCGGCACCTTTTTTGGATGGAACCTTGTAGGGTAGGCAAGGCGGGTTGTATGACATGTGTGAGTTCCGGCACCTTTTTCTTTTACAAAAAAAGCACTGAATAGATAGATAGATAGATAGATAGATAGATAGATAGATAGATAGATAGATAGAACATGCAACAGGATAAAATATCATTTTATGATTGTCTCATTACTGAGATTTTTATATGTTGGAGATTATTGCACTTAATAAATACTTCTCTCATGAAATAAACCTAGCATGTACTACATTGTAATCATGGAAAGAATGCAAACAATATCTATAACTAATGTTATCTTCTGTTCTGCATCATTGTGACGTTGTTGTTTTTAGTACAAGTTTTATTGTTTTTTTAATATTTACATATACATGTATTTGTGAAGCAATATGGTGGTTGGGTAGTCAAAAGTAACAAATAACAAGTTGTTTGTAAATAGTTCAGGTTGCATCAGTAAAAATTCCCTCGCTGATCCCCTTACTTTTCACACAGTCAAAATAATCGAGTTAATACATTTCTAGTTGTGACCTAGTCAATTAACAAAATTTTCAATGTAATTTCACTAATACATATCAAAATCCTGTTTTTAAGTTTTACCTAATTGCAATAAAATGCTCTAAAGTAGCCTATTATATACAGAAAAAGCTTAATTTTTGGGTAACCCATAATTCCCTATTTCAATAAAGAATAATTCTTTTGTCTACAAAACTTACATTGTTCATTACAAAACATTCTTATGATTTACCAGTAAAGTCTAGTTTTCATCTTAACTAATCACCAATTATTAGAAAAATATTTTTGTCTTAACCATTCAACAATTATTAAAATACTATCTTTTGTTGTAAGATTCTAAATTCTATAGTATAGTTCAAAATTTTATTCTAAAAGCTTAATTTTGTTTTCCTTTAAAGATCTAAAACCTAAATGTAAAATCAGTGTGTGTGTGTATACTGATTTTACATATATAGATGTAAATTTTTTGGCTTGCTAAGAAAGAATAAAGGGAAACCGATATGATCATTTCAAACGTATTTGTTCTCATCCGTCAGCCATACCCTTCTGAGATTCGAACCTGGGCCTGCATCTTAAGCAATTGTTTTAACCCCTAGGCCACAGGCCCCCTCTCTCTCTTTGTTAGCTGAGAAGCAAGGGAGATATGTGTTAAATGTTTGTTAAGCATTCAGAATACACTTGCTTAGTCCCAGACATGGGACAAACATTATATATACATATATATACATATATATACATATATATATATATATATATATATATATATATATATATATATATATATATATATATATACATATACATACATATACATGTACATACACATACACATACATACATACATACATACATACATATATAATTCCCCTTAGTCCATCAAAAGAGATTTTTTAAGCTCTGTCCTTGCAAATCCCAAAAGTCTGAATTTTTAAATCTAACTCTTGCCTTCCTTTTGTGGCAATCAGTCTTCCATCTTAGTGCCTTTGAATTTTTAAATGTGTCTCCCTTTCTTCCTCCACCTCTTATTTGAATCCGAGGAGACCGTCCAAATGACAGTTTTGCCAAGCTGGTGTCCTGTTTATAATAATTGAAATATTGCTTTGATAGCTCAGTTTTTGATGTTTAATGTAATATAATTGTCATTAATTCAGTCTGATCTTTTTATTCTTCCATTTCCATCTAGGTTAGTTAGAAATTAGTAGCTAATGCTGTTATCGTTTGATTAGCTGAATCCTCAACATACTGTATTTGAAGGCCTTTGATATCTTCACTCTTAATGTTGCTTTCTTCGGGTGTTGTTTTTTGAGTTGTACGTTTTGTAGTTGAAGTTGGAGTTTGGACTTCAAGGTTATCTGTAGGCTGCGTTTGTTGCTCTTTGAAGTCTCCTATTTTGATGTTAATTTCTACTTCTATTTGTTTTTGAATTGTCAGTTCATCATTTAAGGTCAAAGTTTGGTTTAGTGGTTTTAAGTTGTCAGGTTTATCATGTAATTTATTTATTTATTTATTTATTTATTTATTTATTTATTTATTTATTTATTTATTTATTTTATTTAGATTTATATACCGCCCTTTCCCGAAGGACTCAGGGCGGTTTACAGGGCATTTAAAAAATAGTCAATACAAACGTTAAAATAAATTAAAAGAGATTAAATTAAATCTGGCTTTAATTTGCTCAGTTATAGCCAAGATTCTGTCCAATATCAATTTGTAGTTAAGTGGTTGGATATAGTCATCCATTTCATTGGTGTTTACAGCTAAGTCTTCCATGGAGGCTATTTTAATAAGAGTCAATAATTTCCATCTCCAAGGTTCCTAAAAGTTGTTTTCAGTGCCAGGTGTTCCCAAACTTATCTTTGAAGATAATATCAAGGACAGCTCTGTTATTCAGTCAGCTCTCACAATAAGCAAAAGGTTTACTTGCAGTTCCAGGTTTAGCCACAAGATGTCGTTAATAGCATATAGAATAAGTTGTAAATTTCTTTTTTTTTCAAATTAATATAAAGCTTTTGTATAATCCATTCTTTTTTTTCTTAATTCACATCTTAAACAGAAAATAGGGTAGTAGATCCCCACAAAAATAGGAGCTTTTTAATAAGTAGAAATAAGATTGCTTAATTTCTTTGCTTAATCATATGGGGTTTTTTTTCTTCAATGCTTTAAGGCTTAAAATGTTATTCCCCAAGTATACAAATGCCATTTTTTTTTAAAAAAAAAAAAAAAGGGAGGAGAATTTTTTTGGAAAAGTCCCACAGGCAGGTAGTTAGTTAGGGGGATAAGAAAGGTAAGATCTCAGATTGCTTCGTTGTGCTAGATGGTGCTTTTGATCTCTTCTGCTCCGGATTCAAGCGGAGGGCTGCTGCCCTTCCACGATCACAGGAGGGTCTCCTTATGGTGGTTGCCCCTTCAGGGTGACTTTTGACCAATGAAGAAGGATCGGATGGCAGGGAGACAGCTCTTCCTGTGCGTCCGAAAGCACTGCACGTGCAAACTGGTGCACCATTGTGACATTGTTAGTAAACAGTTCAGATGTTCCTTTTTTAAATGATTGCAGTTTTTATTTAGAAGTACCAGCGCTGACCTCTTAGTGTCTCGTGAAAGCTTATGGCACTCTCATAAATACACAAAACTTTGATTCATATAGGTTTGTATTTGTTGTCTAACTTTGAATATGCCCACATTTTTAAGGAACCATTCTTTATAGCTAGAGAACAATCTGTTTATAATTCTGATCATTTTCTGAGACAGGCAGAGAGAGCTTAGTTGGTATTTTATGGCTTGAAAAATTAAACAAATAGATTATGAAACAGACGTTTAAAATCATTCCTATGAGACTATATCGACTAAAATACATTCTGAATAGGGCAAACAACATGGAATAATAGGAAGAATGACAGCAAGGAGATTGAGACATTATTACAATAAATCTACTGGAAATCTACCTGAAAGTTTCATAGTATTGTTTTCATTGTTCATTTGTGTTTCTTTTGGTATAGGTATTTTTAAGGAAAGTATGTTCATTAATATTACAGTAAAGTGACGAGTGATAACAAAAGATTTAGGACTTCTTGGCCAATATCATCTAGAGTGAGGCAGTTTATAGATCATACAATACTAAAATAAATAAATATGTTATTTTTACAAGAAAATAGTAGGTTTTAGAAAGAGCCTAGCATTTGTGCAAAGCAAGTTTTATTTGAATGACGATGGCATGTAAATCATGAATCAAGTAAAAGTTAGTCTGAAAAGTATAAAAACAGATGTAATAAAGCAAGATGTAAATACTAAACATTGCATAATTTTTTAAAAAGTGAATAGGAATTTTCTTGGTTGATTCTGACCTTTGGTCTTTTATATTATTTTTTAAAATAATATATAATTAATCTATACTTCAATTCTTCAGGCTTATGGGTTTAAATAGATAATATTACTGTCATTAGGAAGCTGTTATTTCTATTTCCACAGCAGTTTCTATTATTTCATTTTTATCACATTTTTTAAAACACCTAAATCTATGTGACTTCATAATGCTTATAGATTATATAAAAGCATGCTAATGCTATTTATTGTTATATCCCTACATTTCAGGTGGCATATTTTTACAATTTTATTTTTTCAAGAATAACCTGAATTTCAATGGAATTACCATTAAATGTGTTGACAGGTTGATTGAAGCAGGAAATTAAGGAAAATTGAGTCCTGCTTATTTTCAACTATAAAATGCTATGGCTATTGGTACTCCAGCAGCCATGACCATGACTATCATAACAATTATATTGTAATAGAGGCAGAGAGGCATTTCTTGCCATATTGATGCATATTCTTTTCTATATCACTATTACAGAAGGATCAAATTAAAATGAAGATACTCAGATATTTTTATACACTAACATTTTCCTGGTAAATAATGTTCTAATTTGATCCATTTAAATCAACAAAAATTCATGTCAGGAAATCAAAACACATTCTTGATCAAGAGAATTACAAACCACCATCAACTCCTCCCCAAGATGGCTGCTGGATGGTAAGAGCTTTTCTTTTCTCTTACCAATGATCTGCAGATTTTACTGCCAAAGCTGGATCTCCAGCAGTGCTGCTTCCTGGATTTGAATGGGAGCACTTATGAATGACCCAATACAACTTTTCAATCCAGTTGGGAAAGGGAGTTTTGAAGATTCCAATTCCCTCTGGAAGTGATTGAAAAGTCACTGAGAATATACATCATCCTGTCAGCATTTTTGTTAAGAATCCTATAACCTTCACTGTTTGGATATATTGTTTTATTTTGTTTTTCTGTTTTAAATATTGATCAGCGGTTGAAAGCTAATTTATTTCAACCCCTTGCTTAATTCTATTTTTTTTCCTCTCCCCCCCATTGATATATGCTGCTTTGGATAACTTCTGTTTCCTCCATATGCAAGTATGGCATACCTTTGGAGAGGGAAGAACTTTCATTTGACTTATTTCAATATTAGACTCTCACTACAAGTTTCTGATGGATGAGCTCTTCAAAGAAGTCTGAGGCATTAAAAGTCTTTTATTAGAGCCCTATAACATCGGCAATGCTTGTGAGAACCTGGAATCTGAATTCCCCTCCCCTTAGCACAATAATATTAAACACAGCTCTCCTCCTTTCATTGCTGTCATTAATCACATTCTCCAATTAGTTTGAAGGGTTAGTTCTCCCTTCTTAGCATAAACCCCCAGTTCTTTCTTATCATCTCTTGTTACATTCAGCCTTAAAATTATTCCGCCACTTTTGTTTATGTCTAACTAATTTCTCATACATTCTTCTTTATACCTCCCTTCTTCAACTAACTTTAACTCTAAAAGTGATACACAAGTAGAAATATGAAATAGCTGCTTCTTCATCTTTTGTCAAAGCAAGAACATCCAATGTTAGCAGCATTGACATCCGGCCCCCCTTACAAAAAGGACATATTCTGTAATGTAAACAAAAACACAAATTAGGAGCTGGCTTTTGGTTTGTTGTGGTGTTTCTCATAAATTTTTTGATAAGTCTGTCAGCTTTTACATGGCTAGATTTCACCCAAGTGGTTTCCTTCCATTGTACTAGATACTGCAATTTTCCCTTAAAAATTCTAGAGTCAAGAATACATTTCACTTCATAATGGGTCTGACCTGCTACTATGAGGGGTCCGGTGCCTTCTTAGGGGGAGGTCTTAAAGTGGAGGCCTGAAAAAATTCAGTAAGCTACAATGGAAAACCGAGTGAGTTTTTCCCAAAAGTCTAGGAACTTTCAATTCTACTGTGATTGGGTTGATGATTCTCACAATGGGGAAAGGCCCCAAGAATTTTGGTCCTAATTTCTTGTTGGGTAGTTTAAGGCATAAGTATTTGGTCGACAAATAAACCTTTTCCCCAACTTAGAATGTCCTTTGGGGAGCTCTCTTTTTATCAGCCTGTGTTTTGTAGGTCTCAAAAGTCTTTTTAAAGGCCATCTTTGTGTTTTTCCAAACTTCTTCCCAACCCCTCACCCATTGATCAAGTGGGAAGCGGAGGGCAACTGAGGGTATTCCGGTATGGGGTTGAATTCTTTCCCTGTGGGTACCCAGAAAGGAATGTAGCCGGTGCTGCTGTGTACTGAATTATTGTAAGCCACCTCTGCGAAAGGGAGGAGGTCAGTCCAGTTTGTTTGTTGGTAAGAAATGTAGCATCTGAGATATTGTTCCACCATTTTGGATTCTGTGGCCCCATTAGTAGCCGGGTGAAAAGCAGTTGATAGGCCTTGAAATGATCCAATTAATTTAAGAAAATTCCTCCAAAATTTCACTGAGAACTGCACCCCTCTGTCTGAAATTATTCACTTAGGGGCGCCATGTAGCCGGTAGATATGTTTTAGGAATAATTTAGTCAGGTGTTGGGCTGATGGGAGTCCTTTGCAGACGATAAAATGAGACTGTTTTGAAAACAGGTCTATCACAATCCAGAAGACAGTATTTCCTCTACTGTCAGGTAAGTCTACTATAAAGTCCATAGCTATTTCTTCCCATGGTTGAGAAGGGTTGGCCACCATTTGCAGTAACCCAGGGGTTTTCCCTGGGATTCTTTTCATGGTGGCACATACGGCACAACTCCTGACATAGTTTTCCACATCTCGTTTTAGTCCTGGCCACCAAAATTGTTGGCAAATGAGATGTAGAGTTTTTAGATATACAAAGTTTCCAGCCTGTTTGACATCATGGCTGTGTTTGAGAGCATTAAGTTGGAGGGCTTCAGGCAAGTACATTCCCCCCCTTGTAAGCCAGACCATCCCTGCATGTTAGGGACATATGATTGTCTTTGAACCATTTATCGGTGAGGAGTTCTCGTTTTATTTTCTTTACCCCAGGGTCATCAGGATTAGGGGTCGGCAACCTGCAGCTCTGGAGCCACAGCCTTCTCCTGCAGCTCCCAGCCATTTGCAGAGAGAGAGGGGGGGCACATGTGCTTCCCTTCTCTCTCTCTCTCTCTCTCTCTCTGTGTGTGTGTGTGTGTGTGTCTGTCTGTGTGTCTGTGTGTCTATGTGTCTGTGTGTAAAACTCACCCTGTTCTCTGAGAAGCTGACAAGCTTATTGAGCAGGACTTCTGCCTTTGCTGCATCTCCATAGGAAGAAAGAAGCAGGAAGCAGCAGAAAGCAGGGCAATAGAGCCAGCCCAATAAGAATGTGTGTCAGCTTGTCCAGAACAGTGTGAAGCCAGCTTGCCAGGTGAGCAGAAGATTGGAGAGAGGAAGAGAGAGAGACGGAGGAAAAGAAAGAGAGGGAGAGAGAGGGAGGGATGGAGAGAGAGAGAGAGAGAGAGAGAACTCATGCACAGCAGCCTCTATTTCTTTTTAATTAAACTCTTCAATCAAGTTTCCCCCCTTGCATGCATGCAAACATGCGCATGTGCGAATTTTGCTGCTCCCAGTGTTTTTTTGTCCTCTGAGAAATGGGTCCAAGTAGCTCTTTGAGTGTATAAGGTTGCCAACCCCTGGTGTAGGCAAAAGGTTGCAGGACCCTGCTTTTATTCTTTTGCACTAATACAACTCTGACTGCCACATCACTGGCATCAGCTTGAATTACGAAGGGCTCCCCCTGGGCAGGGGTGCTTTAGAACTGGTTCAGCAGCAAATAGTCTTTTTAAATTCTCAAAAGCTGTCTGACAACTCATAGTCCATGCTAGTGGTTGGCCAGGTCACGGTTTTCCCTCTCCTTTACCCGTTTTGAGTAGTTCTGTAAGGGGTAGAGCAATCTCGGAAAAAGAGGGAATGAATTGACAGTAGAAGTTAGCAAAACCTAAGAAACTCTGGAGCTGTTTGTGAGTCTTTGGGGGCTGCCATTCAATTATAGCTTTCACTTTGGCTGGGTCCATTTCAATGCCCTCATTGGAAATTCTATAGCCAAGATAATCTAATCGGGTTTGGTGCAATTCACATTTTGACAATTTGACATAAAGTTTGGCATTCAATAGTTTCTTTAACACTTCTCTGACCAGTCTTATGTGGTCAGTCATATTTGTACTGTATATCAGGATGTCATCAAGATACACCAGAACCCTTTTGTATAAATTATCATGTAGGACCTCATTAATCAACTGCATAAATATGGCTGGGGCCCCCTGCAGTCCAAATGGCATGACTTTGAACTGGTAGCTTCCCAAGGGGCAGTTGAAGATCATTTTCCACTCATCCCCCTCCCTTATTTTCACCTGGTAATATGCTTCTCTCAGGTCTAATTTAGTGAAGACACTTCCCTTTGCCAGGTGGGTTAGTAAGTCCTTCAGGAGGGGGAGAGAAGTATTTATTTTCCACACTCACGGCATTGAGACCTTTATAGTCCATGCAGAAATGAATAGACCCATCTTTTTTTTCTTTGAACAACACAGGGGCTCCCACAGTAGACTTGGTCCATTCAATGAATCCCCTTGCTAGGTTTGTATCCACATATTGCTGCATCTCATCCATAGTGTACATTCTTGGTCGTGGAAGTTTGGCCCCTGACAACAGTTCAATGGAACAATCATTGGGCTGGTGAGGAGGCAAGGTATTACATTCTTTCTCACTAAATGCCTCTGCTAGGTCCCAGTACTCACTGGGGATGAGTGGCTCACCTGGTGGCAGTAAGACAACCATGTGCGCTCATTCTTTGGGTGGGCTAAAATCCCCTGTAACATCTGTTGAATCAATGGGGGGATCGGGCCCTATGGGTAGTCTCACAGTTCTCATTCCTTTCTCCCACCAGATAAATGGCTTCCATTTGTCTAACCAGGCTAGTCCTAGGATCACAGCCTCAGTGAATAAACTCCCAGTGCTAGCCTATTTCTAGGAATAAGGGCTCTGTTAACTGCATGACTAAAGTCCCTCCCACTTGCTCAAACCTCACAGGTTTTGAGAGCAGTTTAGTCCGTATGCCCAGTCTCAGGGCACATGACAGGCTAATGATGCATTGGGAGCAGCCAGAATTGACTAGTACTTTCAGTCTACTTCTGCCCCTGATTTAGGGATTATGAGTTTAGCAGGCAATGAAAAAGGTGGGACGTGTCGACTCACCATCGGCTTATTCTCCCTTTCACCATTACTGTCAAAGACGGGTAGAGTGGGGGCCGGATCCAGTCAATGGGCCAGCATCCTCCTGGGTGGGGGATTTAGCCTGGGCAATGGGCTCCTGGGTAGCCCAGTTGGACTTTTCTCTCGGTGGCTGTTGTGCAGGTCTCCTCTGCTGTTGAGGGTAGGGGACTGGACAGTTAACTGTTCGATGTCCCTGCTGTCTGCATTGAAAGCACTTGATTGGTGGCCTGTAGGTGGCCTAGGTCTTTCAGCAGTAGCAGTAGTTGGAGGTTTTTTGGGGGGTGGTTGCCATTTGGGTTCTGGCTTTGGTGCAGCTTCAGGTGGGAGAGGCTTCTTATAGCAGGAGAGATGGACATCTAATTTTACCGCTGCCTGGTACCATTCTTGCAGCTGGTCAGGTACAGCTCGGTAGATGCATGCCTGAGAAAGGTGGTCATCCAACCCTTCTCTGAGATGATGAATTATGGATTGCTCAGGCCATCTCTCTATCCGACCGGCAATCTTGCAAAACTCCCGCACATACTCCAGGGCAGCTTGTTTTATCTTGTGGATTTGTTCTTCTGCTTTGAGGGCAATAGATGGGTTCTCAAATCTTTCTCTCAGCCCTAGGAGGAAAAGGTGGGGGTCCTCCAATTCAGGGGCTTGCTCATTATATTAATTGTTTAACCATTTGGATGCTTCTCCCTCTAGGCCATAGCACCTGGATCCGGGTAGAGATAGGCCCAGTGATTCAAATGACAGTGTACTTGGTTGAGGAAAAAAATCAGTTTCCCTGGGTCCCCATCAGTTTCTCTGCTCTGAAGGGTGGGGGCATCATTGGTTGCTGTGCCCCCCCCATCCTGGTTGTTGATTCAATGGCTGCTGGAGCCCCCACTGCTGCTGGCTCCATCATGGCTGTTGGTTCAATGGCTTCCAGGGCCCCCACTGCTGTTGTTGTGCCCCCAGTTGCTTCTGGCCCCATCTTGGTTGTTGGTTCAACAGGTACCAGGGCCCCCAATGCGGCTATTGGACCCCTAGTTTCTGGCTACCCCATTGGTACTGCTGTATGCCCAGGGTTTGCACGTTTGGGCCCTGCTGCTGCCATCCTTGCTGTAGTTGTCTGAGGGGAGGCTGCTGATGGCTAGTGGGAAGTTGTGGCACCACCTGCTGCTGTAGGCCCCTCAATGGTTGTTGGATAGATGGGGGTTGCTGTTGTCTACTCTGTGTTTGAACTGCAGGGAATTGGGGCACCCTCTGCTGATGATCTACTAGGAGTTGTGTTAGCCTCAATTGCTGTGGTGCCTCCCTCAATTGTGGGCCCCTCAGTGGTTGCTTGACACCCAGGGGCAGTGACCAGCCTCCATGTAGTTGTTGTCCTTCAACTTGCTGCTGCTTTCCAGGCTTCTGCATCACCTCAAGCTGTTGCTGATTTAGGCCCAGAGGTTATTGCCGCTCCTTCTGTGGGGGTTGCCATACTTCCCACTTCTGCGTGGGTCCTTGGTTGTCTTCCTCTGTGGGACTGGAGGCCCTAGCAGGGGGCTCCAGGGCTTGGAGGGCTGTTAGCTCTGTGAAAGGGGGGCTGGGGGCCTCGCTCGGCAGGAGCTGTTCTGTGCTTCTCACTTCTAGCTCTTCATATCTGCTAGATAGTCAATTGATTGGCTATAGGCTGCAGGTAGATATTTCCATTCACCCGAGTATTCAGTCTCAGATGGCCTGGCAGCTCCCCACCAGTCTGGGGAAAGTGATAAGCTGGAGTCTCTTTGTTGTTGCTCCACCTCCTCTGCCTTTGAAGCCCTTGGGGATGGCAAGGCTGCTTCAAGGCGTCTGAAGTCTCTGCTGGGCTTAGCCCACTCTGACAACCAGACCAATTCTCCTGGTTGTTTGGGTTTAGCTCCCAGCTGGGAAGATTACTGAACCTCTTTTTCTACTGGCTTCTTCACTGGCCCTTCCCCCCCCCCCCCGCGGGGTGGCGGCTGCTGCTGCCAGGGAGCTGGCTTCAGGCAATTTTTCCTCCTCCATGATGGGATCTTCCCTGATTCTTGGTCAGCCTGTCTCCCAAACCTGGAGACAGTGGCGGGATTTTGGGACCTCCTAGTTAGTTTGTAAAGTTGGTGGATTCCAGCTTGATGTCAAGTTTACTATGGATGAGCTCTTCAAAGAAGTCTGAGGCATTGTTTACCTTAAAAGTCTTTTATTAGAGCCCTATAAAATTGGCAATGCTTGTGAGAAGCTGGAATCTGAATTCCCCTTCCCTTAGCACAATAATATTAAACACAATTCTCCTCCTTTCATTGCTGTCATTAATCATATTCTCCAATTAGTTTGAAGGGTGAGCTTAAACCCTCCAGTTCTTTCTTATGATCTCTTGTTACATTCAGCCTTGAAACTATTCCACTACTGTTGTTTATGTCTAACTAATTTCTCATACATTCTTCTTTCCCCCTCCCTTCCACAACTATCTTTAACTCTAAAAGTGATACACAAGTAGAAATATGAAATAGCTGCTTCTTCATCTTTTGCCAAAGCAAGAACATCCAATGTTAGCAGCGTTGACAATTAGACTCTCACTACAATATTTCTGTACATTTGAATTTTCAGAATATTTGAAATTTATCTTTTTTTTATTTTTTCTTTTAACTTTGGATTGAAATATACAGAAACATTTAGAAAAAAATCCCTTTAGTTTCCTTCTACTTCAATGTTCTTTGTTCCCTGATCAAGTTTCACAGATAAGGAATGGCTGAAACCTAAGAAAAGACTGTTGGGTAGTATGCAGCTTCTAGTTGAAAGCCTCTCTAGAAAGCTTGATGAGATGATAATAATATATAACTTTGGATAAATACATACAAAAAGACTTTGATCCAAAGAGATGTTCTCACGACTGGAAAACTAACTGAGTGGAACCCATCTGTTTCTCTTAATTTTAAACCTGCATATTCCCACAAGATTTGGACTCTTATTGAATGGGGAATTGACAAATTCCTTGAAACTGGATGGATTTATTACATCTAACTGGAAACCACTTCTATTTGGACTTTGATGAAAAGATAGATGTGGAGAGTGAATTCATTATATTTAATTAGACAACAATTGATAAGAGATGGTATTAAGAAACAAACATGGATATTTGATCCATGATGAACTATTTTTAACTTTTGGGATGTTTTGGGATGATAAATTGCTATGGTAAACTTTCTATGAGTGGATTACAATAACAGTTTGTTAACAGAGAATTTTGAAATTTTAATTTTGTTTTGTTTTAGTATTATTATTTTTCTTGTTAACTATTTTGTAACTAATATAATATATAGAACACAGGTCTATAACTAGCAAATAGATTTATTAGTTTTAAAAAAATGGAGGGACAGGAAGTTCTGCAAGAGGTGGGAACCAATGTCATAGTAATGTATTAATCAGTATTCAATTAGAGGGAATAATATGTGCATATATGTTGGTTTTTTAAGCACCATTTCCATTTTTAATGTATTCATTGTTTTATGTTTTTTTTCCTTTTTTGCCTTTTTTGGATTTTTGTATTTTAACCCTGTTTTGAATAAAGTGAAAATACACAGAGGAAAAAGAGAGAATTACAAACTACTATCAAGGAAATTGCATAGATTTCCCTGATTTGGGTAGCACTCAAAAAGATGTTATCACTTTATGCTATTAATATAGTTGAAAAAGCCAACACTATCACAAATGCCTTATGAATACCACTAATTTATTATAAAAGGTTTAAGCAAAAAGGTGTTTTATAGTAGCTTGAGTGCTCTGAATTAAAAGCAGAACTTGTAGTTATTCTGGACCAATTTTTACAATGCTCCAATTTGATTTAGATACAGAATTTGATGAATGGGGATGGAATTTCAAATGAATAAATGCAACTTACCATAATTATGACTCAAGGAGAAATGGATAAAGGAAAGCAATAAAGGTATAGCTAATAAAAGAGGTAAACTGTTCTCTTTTCTCAGGTAGCCTTAGTTATTAATTAAGATTTCACCATGCTTATGTATTAAATAGTCAATCAATAGCTGTGGTACTTTGACATTTCATTTCTTTGCAGCCTGGTTTTAATTTGATGTGATTCACCTGGGCAGGTATTGCTCTATATGTTATATTTGAGCTCTGAGGTGAAAAGCTATGCATTCATTGCCCAGAAGGAGAGAACTGGCAATAAGAGCTCATCTTAACTTTCTTTAATTCATGTGGCAGAAAGAATATCAAGCCAAGCAGAGAATATTAAATGCTGAATGGCATAGACAGCTAGTGCTAAAGGGTGCCCAAGCAGAGTTAATTTCTTAATTAATATTGATGCATCATAGTATTAAAATATTTCCCTATTACAGTGTTTCATTAAGGCCATCTAAACACTTCAAAGTATCCATTTGGCTTGGCCAATATAAGCTCAATGAAACCAACTGATCTAATACTGGCTTAAAAATTAAACTAGTTTAGAATAAAATATAAATTATATTTATAAAGGTTGAATGAAAAGTAATACCTTTATTATAATTTTACTTGTGATGCAATTGGATCATCATTTCAGAGATGCTTCCATACCTAAACAGACAAAAAAATGATCATGGCATTGGAATTTGGAATGACATGAATTCCTGCCAGCCTCCAACTGACTTTCCTTGTAGGAAGGTAGCAGAGAGCATTAAAAATGATTAAAAATGGTGATTTAATTACTGCAGTTGACTATCACTGCATAGAAGTGTGGTAGCATTGAAACAGCCACAACCTTACCAAATTTCAGTCACATGGGAGTCATAGAGATGTTGCCCTGTGATGCTTTGTTTCACCCAGCTCAAGATTACAGATAATGGTAGAATCTGATGCCCAGTTGAGGAGAAGAATGAAATGACTGAAAAGTCTAGAATCATTTGTAGAGAAAAAGTGGCTGAAGGGAGATATTCCATGAAACTGCAAGATTTATTTAGTAGTCTGGTGAGATTCCAGTCTATAGGCTAACAGCAATAAGCATACCACTCTGATCAGCTCTTTGTTTTGCTTTTGGTTCCCTGTGCCTGACATAAATAATCAAATAGGCATGAGAGCTTTAGCAGAATGTAGATGGGGACATTTTAATACATAAAAAGGGGGAATAAGCTTTGAAATTATCTGTTTCCTATCTGCTTTTACTCCTACACATAATCAAAACCAGTTATACATTTCTGCCAACTATAGGCAAGTTTCTTACATAAAAGAACTCCAAAGGTTATTTCTTCAAATGTGTTCTCACAATCCTTTCTACCTCTTCATTTGACTCAGGCAGACAGTCATGCAGGTATTGTTTCAATTTTGAGAATAGTCCTATGATGCCAAATTTGGACTATATGGGAGATATAAGACATTAAGATGCAACTTTGCAATTGTTTTTTGGACGACTTGTGAGAAGTAAGGCCTGGTTTCTTGTTGCAACGAAGTATTTTCTTGTATTTCTGAATTTTCTTTAATATTTTTTTCAGTTAAACCATTAGATGAGTTAAGACAAGAAAACATAAGTTACTCTTGGTTTCAATATACCCAATTGAAAGCTAGGTGGAAGTTAGATCAAAAGGTTGGCATCACAATTACAGATCAAAATTTAGTAAAACAAATTAGAGACTTAAATTGTGCACATATAAAGAGGATATATAATGCTTTAATTGAATTGGATTCAGAAAAAGAATTAGTTAAAGATTGTATGATAAAGTGGGCACAAAATATTCAGGAACCAATTTTGCTGGACACTTGGGAGATAATTTGGGTCAGAAATGTTAAATTTACTCAGGCTCAAAACTTAAGAGAAAATTTTTATAAAATGTTTTATAAATGACATCTGGATCCCAAGAAGTTGTCTAACATGTATCCTAACTTACAGTCCAAATGTTGGAGATGTGGTAGTTTAGAAGCCACCTATTTTCATATGTGGTAGACTTGTAGAAATATAAAAGCTTTTTTGGATTAAAATTTGGTGGAACATTCAAAAGATTTTTAAGAGAAAGATAAAGTTTTCCCCGCAATTGTTTTTATTGGGTATTGTTGTAGATTGCAATGTTAAAGAAACCAATCTGATGTTGAATATGATAACAGCAGCACGGTTACTGGTGGGACAATATTGGAAGAAGGATAGTTTGCCTACTATAGAAGAATGGGTGTTTAAAGTTTCGAATCTTGCAGAAATGTCTAAGATTTCTGCTTACTTGAAAGATCATTCACAGGAAAGATATATTTCAGTTTGGAGGAGATGGATAGATTATATTCAGAATAAATATGGGACTAAAAAGTTCCATTTAGCTTATGAGTAGATTTTAGAGGGATATTGTTATTGATCTTAGTGTTGGTACTTTGTATGTATCTATGTTAAAGGGGAGTTAAAGCACATTATGAATTTGGTTAATTGTATATTATGCATAATTTTTATTTAGAATATGATTATTATAACTATAATCCTGTATTTAGCTCTGGGAAGTGGAGTGGGGGAAGTGGGCAGGTTTGGGGTGGGGGGGATTTGGGGATATATTGTAAAATCTTGTATTTGTAAAACTCTTTAATAAAAAAATATATTTTTTTCAGTTTTAAGTGTTTTTTAAATAAATATTTTATTAATTTTCTAGTTTTAAAGTCAAATACTTAATAGACAACGTGTTGTCTGTGTCCATTAGTAATTCAGTGGTATATATTAGCTTTTTCAGTCTAGATCCAATATTACACCATCAAATGTTTCCTCTCTTCTTCTGGGAGTACCTGTTTTCCCAACTAGGCAAATACAATTCTTATTGTTATTAATATCAACATCTTTGTTACATTTTTCTCATAATATCAATAATGACAGTTTAGATAACTTTTCTAACCAAAACATATCTTAATTGCATTTGCACTTAATATCCATGTGTTCAATCAGTATCCTGTTTTCACTTTTTAAATTTTTTAAATTTCCCATCAATGTTCAAAATGTCTCTATTGTTTATAATTTCAAAGTAAATTATATTTGGGTAACCAAAAGCTTCCCTTATTCAAACATCTTAGCATTTTCCTATTTCCCTTCTCATACCAAAATATAATATTCTAATTACAAATCTTACCTTTCTAGTTATGAGAATACTTCTATCCCTCTAATTATCTATTCTCCACCATATTCAAACATCTAGTTAATAATATAATATCCCATCTAATGGATCAAAATATTTTGTTCAGTCTTACAATAGCTTTCTTCCTTTGCCAACTAACTATCCAAGTCAATGCATTTCAGTCATGAAGTAACTTTTCCTATGTTTTTGTGTATATTGTTTGGACTAAGAAAGACCATTTGATTAAAGTATTTTTGGAAGAATGAACCCATTGATATTCATTAAACAGCCTCCCTCATTCTCCAATTCCCCACAGTTCTCCTAACAGCTCTATCTTCCATTCAATCATTTCTTATTCCTTTTCCTCAAATGTGTTCTGAATTCTTGATTGGTAAAATGTCTTTTCCATTTCTGATATTATTACTCCATCTTCTAGTTCTTCAGTTGTCTGAATCTGTAAGTTAGTTCCTTCCTTTGTCAGCAGCTTCTGACTGGTCACTACACAAATGTAGCCAATCTTTCCCCCACCAGTTTGGAGGGCTTCCCTGGATTAAATGGAAGGGCCTCCACCCTCCCACAATCAGCAAGGGTCCCCTCCTTGCTTGTCACTTCTATGGAGTGAGATGCAGTCTTTATGAATGAGCAGTCAGATGCCAAAATACACATTTGCATTAACAAAGTTTAACAAGTCAGTTTTGATTTTGATTTGTTTTGATTTTATATTAAATAATTAGTATATTTTTCCATTACATTGGCAATGTCTGTATGCAAAAACAGATGATTTAGGAGGACAAGATGTCTGTAAATTTTGAAATTCTGTTAAATCTGAGTTTACATCATTTATATCATTTGTGTCAGTATTTATTTATTTTTATTTATTTATGTATTTATTTGTTTGTTTGTTTGTTATGCTGCCCATATCACATATACGGTAGCTCTGGGCAGCTTACGGATTATAAAAAGACAAGTGGGAACATCATTCTGTATACTCTATTAGTGCTTTTTATTTTACGTTTTTAAGAAGAGAAGAGCTTGGCTGAAGTGGAGGACTTCCTGTTTGGCAGCCGTCAGGACAACTGGGACAAGCCGGTGGTCAACTTTCCAGTTTGGTTTTTCTTCATCTAGTGACCCTTAAAGGGTTGGAAAGTTGTCTTGGAGGGGCAACAAAGAAGGAGGGATACTTCAGAAGCTCAGATCAGGGGGCACCTGATCAGAGCAGACTGCAGAACCCGCTGAAAAAGTGAAGTAAAAGGCTGCTGGGAGAGCCACAGCAGCCCTAGTCATCTCCAGCAGGAAGAGAAGCACTGCAAAACAGCTGATTCTCAACTGCATGCCGAAGCTGGGTGAGCCAGAATTTTTATTTCCTTCTCCATGAGGATTATAAATGTTGTGTCCCTGATGGGAAAGGGCTGAAAAGTAAACCCCCAGAAGGATTAAAATTAAAGGCAGCGAGCAATTACAAAGAAGGGGAAATACTCTTTGTTAAGAATATTGGACATTGATAAATAAGCCAAGGAGGACATCTAGTGGCAAAAGAAGAATGACACTTCTGATATATAGTGAGAACTGGAAAAATTGTTTTTACAAAATAACCTTGGATAAGACAGCTGCAAAGAACAAAAGTGCCTTGTTGTGAGATTGTTAGGGAAAAGACTCTTCAAAGTTACTTTTATTGAGTTTGGCTAAATCTAAACAGATGTTATTTTGATTTTAGACTGTAAGCTGTAAAATGAGTTCATCGAATATTACTAGACTTATGAAAAAAACATCTTCTGCACCCTCAGCAGGTCAATCTGGTCCAACAACACAGGGATCTATTGAAGCAATGTTGCAACATGAAAAAATAAGCACTGCTCAAAGTGAAACACAGATTTCATTAAAACTGCTTCAAGAAATGATGCAACATAACCAAGAGGCATTAGAAAGAAATCATCTGGAAATGCAGGTAAATGATAAAGAAATACAAAGTAAACTTGAGAAGAAATCTTGGATATAAAGGAAAAATTTGAAGCTCAAAATCAAATGATAATTAAAAATCATCCGAAAATACACAAAATTGAAGAAAAAACAGATGGGAATGATAGAAAGATAGAAATGTTATCACAAGAAAATGAAAAATTAGAGAATGCAGTTAAGATTTTAGAGATGGAAAAAGCGGAAAATTATTTAAGATTTCAAAATATTCCTGAGGATAGAGAAGAGAACAAAGCAGAGATGATTATTGACATCCTGGAGAAGGCTTTAAAGGCAGACAGAAGAGAAATTCATCTAGAGGTCGATGAAATATTTTGCGTGAACTCAAGCTAAGCAAGAAGAAATAAACTGCCAGGAGAAGTACATGTATGGTTTATAAAGAAGACAACAAGAGATGAAGTACTACGGAAAGTTAGAGATGAGCCAATACAATACAAAAATAAAGCAATTGTGGTTTTAAATCAGATTCCTAAGAGAGTAAGAGATATTAGAAGACATTATCACTTCCTGTTTACAAAGCTGATTGCTAATGGTATAAACATTAGATGGCTGATGCCAGAAGGCATTTTAATAAATTGGAATAATACAAGATATTGATTGGACTCAATCTGGAAGGTGGAAGATTTTGAAGTAAGGAATAGAGCAATTTTAGATGAAGGAGTGAAACAAGACAAGGGGAGAATAAGGAGCAGAAGCAAACAGAAGAGAGGAATCAAGGAGCGACAGCACAAACAGGAGAACAGAAAGAAAAAGACAATCAAAAGGGTGAAGATGAAGAACCTGCCAGAGAACAGAGGACTACTAGAGCTACTAGACCTAAATATAAATAAATGGAAATGGAGAAAGAAAATAGAATCTTTTCAGTAAACATAAATGGACTAAATTCCCCAATTAAAAGAAACAAGATTTTTAGGAAGTTACAGAAATTGAATTTAGATATAATTTGTTTGCAAGAAACACATATAAAAGAACAACATTATAAAGTATTGGAATATCCAAAAGTTGGGAAACTTTATTATTCATCAGTGCAGCAGAAAAAAGAGGGGTTGCTGTATATATTAAAGAGACAATAGATTCTAAAATGGTATATTCAGATAAAGAAGGAAGAATTTTAATGGTAGAAATATATCTGCATCAAAAGCAAATATTGTTAGTGGTAATTTATGCACCAAACAACAATCAAGAAAATTTTTACAAAAACCTACATAGAAAAATAATAGAAATGGAGTACCAAAATATCTGTTTACTAAGAAATTTCAATGAAATAATGGAAAAATTGATTATAAAAGTAACAAAACAGGGAAAACTGGAAGAAGAAAACATTATCTAAGACATTTTTTGATATGGTGGAGGAAATTGGAATCCAAGACATCTGGAGGGAAGTTAACCCACAAAAATTGCAATATATTTTCTATTCAAATAGTCAAAAATCCTGGTCAAGGATTGATATGACTTGGATGACTGCTGACATGAGAATGAAAGTACAGGACATTGAAATAGAAACAGGCACATGGGCAAATCATAATCCTTTGAAAATGACCTGGAAAGGAATACAAAAAAGGTCAAGATGGACTTTAACAGAATTTTTTCAAAAATGCCAATAAGCTGGGAAGATGGTTAGCTTATAAACTTAAAAAACAGAAAAAAAGATACATAACTTACTAGTTGGGAAAGGTTATTTACAATATAAAAATGAAGAAATAAAAAAGATAATTAAAAATACTATAAGGAATTGTATGACAAGCAAGAAACTTCAAGAGAGAAAACTGTAAAATATCTGGAAGAAAATAATCTTCTAAAGATTTCAGAGGCATTTAAAATCATGTTAGATGAAGGGGTTATAATGATGGAAATATCAGAGGCCATAAAAAGACAAAAAAATGTAAAAACACCAGGTCCAGATGGGCTTCCGGTGGAGCTATATAAGGATTTACAAGAGATACTAAGCGAACCATTGAAAGACATTTGCAATGGACTTTTATTAGAAGCTAGACTTCCAACTACGCAGATTAAAGCAAACATTACTTTAGTACCAAAAGAAGATTCTGATTTGACCCAGATTAAGAACTATAGATTGATTTCATTGCTCAATGTGAACTATAAAATTTTTACTTCAATAATGGTGGAGAGATTGAAAAATACTTAGTCGGATTTATATATCCAGACCAAAACAGCTTTTTACCGAAGAGACAAATTAAAAATAATCTAAAAATGATAATAGATGTATTAGAATATTATGAGCTACATCCAGGGAAACAAATGGCACTGATATTCTTAGATGCCCATAAGGCATTTGATAATCTTTCATGGCAATTTATGATTCATCAATTACAAATAATGGACTTTGGACAGAATTTTATAAATATGGTAAAAACAACATATAACAAACAAACAGCCAAAGTAATTGTGAATGGAGATTGTACTGAGAGCTTTGAAATAAGAAAAGGCACAAGGCAAGGATGCACATTATCTGTTATTCATTTTCACTTTGAAAGTCTTAAATCAAAATATTAGATAAGATACAGAAATTAAAGGGTTGAAGATAAAGGGTGAAACATATAAATTACAAGCATTTGCTGATGATTTAGTATTTATTTTGGAAGAACCCCTGGAGATGATTCCCAAATTATAGGGAAAGATAGAACAGTATGGAGAAATAAAGGTAAAGGTAAAGGTTCCCCCACACATGCATGCTAGTCATTCCAGCTCTAGGGGCCGGTGCTCATCTCTGTTTCAAAGCCAAAGAGCCAGCGCTTGTCCGAGGACGTCTCCATGGTCATGTGGCCAGCATGACTGGATGCCAAAGGCGCACGGAATGCTGTTACCTTCTCACTGTAGTGGTCCCTATTTTTCTACTTGCATTTTTACGTGCTTTCGAACTGCTAGGTTGGCAGAAGCTGGGACGAGTAACAGGCGCTCCCTCTGTTACACAGCACTCGGGATTCAACCCGCCAAACTGCCGACCTTCTGATCGACAAGCTCAGTGTCCTAACCCACTGAGCCACTGCGTCCCTTATGGAGAAATAGCGGGATTAAAAATAAATAAAGAAAAAAGTAAGATAATAGTTAAGAACCTCACGGATAAGCAAAAAAAATCAGAATCAATAGAGGTACAGATAGTGAAAAAGGTTAAATATTTGGGTATATATTTATCAGCAAAATGCTCAACAATAAAAGAAGACAATTATATAAGGTTATTGAAACAAATAAAGCTAGATTTGGAAAAGTGGAAGAACTTACAACTGTCACTACTAGGAAGAATTGCTACAGTTAAAATGAATATATTGCCTAAGATCTTATTTTTATTTCAAACAATTCTGATAAAATGAGAAAAAAATCGTCCAAGAGTTAAATTCATTAATTTTGAAGTTTGTTTGGCAAGGAAAGAAAGCTAGAATAAAGATGAAAACGTTGCAAGATGCTAAGGAAAATGGAGGTTTTTGGTAGATTTTGAAAAAAAATTGGCATATAGAGATATTTTAAATACTGATGGGACACTAAAATCGAAACAAGAACTGGAAAATCAGGGTATCAACCTGTCATGGTGGGTACAGTTACAAATACAAAATAGATATGAAAAAGATGTGAAACTGTATGGGTTTTATAAAGAACAAACTGTATTTGATAAGATATTGTTAACCTCTGATGAGAAATTAATTAAGAAAATTTATAACTTTTTGTTAATTTTGGAGATGGAAAGTGAACAAACCAAAGAAACAATGACAAGGTGGGCGAAAAACTGGCTATAATATAGAACTAGAAAAATGGCAAAAATTATGGGAGAGAAACTATAAACTGACAATGTCAACTGTGTATAAAGAAAATTTATATAAAATGTTTTATAGATGGCACCTGCCACCAGCAAGATTAGCAAAAATGTTTAAAAATATGTCAGAAAATTTTTGGAAATGTAAACATAATTCAGGCACATACTATCATATCTGGTGGACATGTGATAAAGCAAAGGCTCATTGGAAAAAAAAAATACATGCTTGGTTAGAAAAAATGTTGGGAGACCATGTAGTATTTATACTGAATTTTTCTATTAGGTATAATACCAGAAAAGATTAATAAGCAAAGTTTATATTTGGTCCTACATATTACAACAGCAGCAAGAATAGCCTTCGCACAATACTGGAAAAATGAAGGAGTACCACCAGAGGAAGAAGTAATTAAAAAAATATTGGAACGCATAGAGATGTACAGATTAACTATGAGACTGAAAGATAAAGAAGAAACAGAATACTACCAAAGCTGGAAATTATTCTAGAAATCGCTAGAGGAGAGAACCAAAGAGTAGGATTTGATTATGTATTACCGCTTTTGAACCCAGACCGCATGCTGGTTGAAAAATTAACATATGCAGGGCTTTTTTTCTCATACAACGCTCAGAACGGTGTTCCAGCACCTTTTTTGGATGGAATCTTGCAGTGTAGGCAAGGCAGGTTGTATGACGTGTGAGTTCCGGCACCTTTTTCTTTTACAAAAAAAGCACTGAACATATCTATGTAAAGAAAAAAGAACTAATAAAAAGCTTTTTTTAAAAAAGAGTTTGGCTGAAGCAGTGTAAGTAGTCTACACAGGAGAATTTCATTTATTCCATTTATCATTCAAGTTCATTCTTTCTGGTTGATAAAAAAACAACTGGCATCTTTTTTATTCTGTGAATAATGCTTATCAAAGAAACTTCTCCTCTTTTTGTTTCTTACCAGTGCTAAGTATTCAGAAGATATATTCAATGTCTAGCCAGAATATTCACCTTTTTAAAATTTCCACATAGCCCAGTTAGATTTATTGATTATATAATAGGAAAGGAAGGGAGAAAATATGAAAAAAAGGAATGGGTAAAAGGGCAAAATAAAGCTTGGAGTCCTGAAAGCTAAATAATCTGTCATTTATTCAAGGCATTCTTGATTACATTTTCTTCACTTTTGTAAGCAATCTTCAATAAGTATTTATAGGAAGAGGGAATCTTTAAATATAAATATTATAATATCGATGTTTGGCAATAAAAGGCAATTCAACGCAGCCAAATTTGCTGAAAGCCGGTCTGGATCCAAATGGCTGGAATCCAGTGTGGAATTCATAGACAACAACAACAAGCATCATGTTAGGTTACAGGTTACCTGTATGGATTACCATAATTTCTTTTCTTTTTTTAGATATAAGGATATTTGGCTTTTTCCTTCTCTTTTTCTTTCCTTTTCCCTTTGTACTCACTTTTACTTGTCGCTGAAATTTTTCGTACTCTTTTTTTTTTTGGAGTACATTTGAATTACCCCATCAACATTTGGATTACAACTTACTGGAGAAAATGAAGAAGACCACAACACACCCAGCAACAGCTGCCCTAATATCACAGAGTCCGGTGGCACAGAAATCACTGGACAACACAACGCAGCAAGATAGATCCAACATGGAATTGAAAAATATGATACTGGCTCTACACACAGACTTCAAAAAAGGAATTGGCAAACTAGAAGAGGACCTAAAAGAGGTCAAAGAACTGATGGAGAAAAAGGAACAAAGATTGCAACAAGTGGAAGAAAGAATTGAATTAACAGATAAGAGACTAGAGGAGATTGATAACCGACTTACATTAACAGACAGGAACCAGGAGAAAATGATTATTGCTTTAGAGATGGATAGAGCTGATTATTATTTAAGATTCCAAAATGTTGAAGAAGAACAGGGAGAGAACCTAGCAGATGTAATGGCAGGAATATTAGCAGAAACATTGGAGGAAAGCAAGGAAAAGATAATTAATGATATAGATGAGATATTTAGAATATACACTAGATATGCAATGAGAAATACTCTCCCTAGAGAGGTGCATATAAGATTTACTAAAAAAGCATTAAGGGTAGATGTACTACAGAAGCTGAGAAATGTTAAAATAAAATATAAAGGAAGAAAGATAGTGATGTTAAAACTTACGAGACTACTTGCTGCCATTGTCATCCTCTCATCGCCCGGTTCGCTCTCACAGAGTCAGCCTCCTCAGGGTGCCATCAGCCAGGCAATGCCGGCTGGTGACCCCCAGGGGGAGAGCCTTCTCTGTGGGTGCACCGACCCTCTGGAATAAATTGCCCCTGGAGCTGTGGACAACCCTTGACCTTCGGTCCTTCTGCCATGACCTGAAGACATGGTTATTTCAACAAGCGGGCCTGGACTGAGTATGGTTTTAATTAGCTTTTTACTGTTTTTTAAATTTCCACATAATTATTGTATTCATTGTTTAATTCTTTTTTAAATTTTCTGTTTTATGTTTTTAATTTTTATTGTTGTGCGCCACCCTGAGTCCTTAGGGAGAACGGCGGCATATAAATTTAAATAAATAAAACAGATCCCAAGAAGAGTGAGAGACCTGAGAATGGAGTATCAATTTATGACAAAATGCTTATTTAAAAAAGGGATAAATTTTAGATGGTTAATACCAGAAGGAGTAATGATAAATTGGCAAGAACAGAGACATAGACTGGACACAATAGAGAAAGCAGAACTTTTCTATGATCAATACTTTGGGCAGCAAAAAGAAGAAAGGCTGAGAGGGGAAAGAGTAATCAGACAGCAAGGAGATGAGACAGAGAAGCAACACAGTAAGTATAGTATAGAACAGGAGGAAATGGTGTTGAAAGAAGGGACAAGAGTAAAAGAGGCAAAAGAGCAAAGAGATGAGAATAACGAGAGCAACTAAAACTTCAAATAAATAATCATGGAAAAAGAAATAAAAGCAATTTCGATAAATGTAAATGGACTGAATTCAGCTATAAAAAGAAAAAGAACACTAAATAAATTGGGGAAATTAAAAATGGATATAATTTGTTTACAAGAAGTTCATATTAAGAAACAACATAAAAATCTACTAGAATATCCAAAATTGGGAGAATTATATACCTCACTTGCAGATCAGAGTAAAAGAGGTGTGGTATTATATATTCAAAAAACAATACAAACTACATTGTTATATTCAGATGAAGAAGGGCGAATTTTAATGGTGGAAGTAATTATGAATTGTGAAAAAACTTTATCGGTAGAGATTTATGCCCCAAATGAAAACCAAGAAAATTACTATTCAAAATTACACCAGAAAATAATAGAATTGGAATTAGAAAGCATATGTATGATTGGTGATTTCAATGGTATTGTAAAGGCCGGGCTGGATTATAATACAACAAAAAAAATATAAGACCCTAAGGAGAATACTTCCTTTATAATATGGTGGACGAATTAAATATACTAGATGTTTGGAGAGAAAAATATCAGGAAAAGAAGAAATATACATTCTATTCTAACAGACACCTGTCCTGGTCGAGAATAGATATGATATGGACATCAATAGACTTATTTACAAGTACACAAAATGTAAACATAGAAACAAGCACATGGGCGGACCACAACCCAGTCACAATTACATGGAAAGGACAAAAAAAAGAACAAGATGGATATTAAATCAAACTGTATTGAATGAAAAAGTCTTCCAGCAATATATGGAAAAAGAAATGACTTTCTTCTTTAAGAAAAACAAAACAGAAGATACCTCACTTCAAAATGTCTGGGATACGGCGAAAGCGTACATGAGACAACTTGCTATATCTTATATGGGGAAAAAGAATAAACAGAAAAGACAAATTAGGGAAAAAATGGAGGAAGAATATAAGACTCTTGAGAAAGAATTACAGAAAGATACACAAAACAAACGTTAAAAAATTTAATGGAGTTGAACAAGCATAAAATGAACTTAATAGAAAATGAAGAGGTGGCAAGGAAAATAAAGGTAGCTAAACAAACCTTTTTTGAACATGCAAACAAATCAGGGAGATGGTGGACATATAAAATTAAAAAGGAGAAAGAGAAGAGATGGATTAAACAACTGGAAGATGCCGAGGGGACTTTACAACATCGAATGAAGAAAAGAAAAAAATAGCTTGGGAATATTATGAGAATTTATATAAGCAACAAGTAGGATAAAACAATTTTTGGAAAAAACAGAGATACCTAAAGTACCAGAGAAATTTAAAAAGCTACTAGAAGAGAAAATAACAATGATGGAATAAACAGAAGCAATTAAAAAACAAAAGAATGGCAAAACACCAGGACCAGATGGGCTACCAGCGGAACTATATAGAACATTGCAGGAACTGTTAGGCAATGTAATGCTGGAACTCTATAATGAACTCCTCTCTGAAGCTAAGATACCAGATTTGTGGTCAGAAGCACTTATTACCCTGATACCAAAGGAAGAAACAGAAATACAGAAAATAAAGAACTATAGACTGATTTCCTTGCTGAATGTAGACTATAAAATATTTGCATCAATCATGGCCGAAAGGCTTAAAAAGTTCCTAAATGAATTTATACATGTGGATCAAAATGGGTTTCTGCCCAAAAGACAGATTAGAGACAATATGCGAATTATATTAAACACATTAGAATACTTTGAAACACATCCTGAAAAACAGATGGCATTGATGTTTTTGGATGTGCAGAAAGCATTTGATAATGTGAATTGGCAATTCATGATAAGACAACTACAGATTATGGATTTTGGGGAGAAATTTATAAATGTAATTAAAACAATCTACAATAAGCAAATAGCCAAAATAATAATTAATGGAGATATGACTGAAAAGATTAACATTATGAAGGGAACAAGGCAGGGATGCCCTTTATCCCCATTATTGTTTGTATTGACACTAGAGATACTATATAGAACTATAAGACAGAATAAGGATATAAAAGGTATGAAAGTTAAGAAAGAGGAATATAAGCTACAAGCTTTAGCAGATGATTTAGTATTTATCTTGGAGGAGCCACTAGAGACAGGACCTGTATTAATAGAACAAATAGAAAAATATGGTGAGGTAGTAGGTTTGAAGATTAATAAAGATAAAACAAAAATGTTTGTGAAAAATATTACTGGAAAAAAAAGAATTGATGGGAAAGTTATAGATACAGATTGTAAAGAATGTAAAATATCTGGGGATTCACCTGACAGCAAGATATACAATGATTAAAGAAGATAACTATTACAAATTGAAAAGACAAATTGAAGTAGATTTGGATAAATGGAAAAAGGTACAACTATCATTAATGGGCAGGATTGCAATAATCAAAATGAATATATTACCACGATTGTTGTTTTTGTTTTCAACAATACCAATAAGATTGGAAAAGAAATATTTTGAGTGACTAAATAAAATAATTTTGAAATATATTTGGCAGGGGGAAAAGGCAAGGATTAATTTAAAAATGTTACAGGATGCAAGACTCAGAGGTGGGTTTAGCTTACCTAATTGGGAATTATATTACCAGGCTGCAGTAATGTCATGGATGAGATAATGGATTTTACTGAGGTACACTAGATTATTGACATTAGAGGGACATGATTTACAGTTGGGATGGCATGCGTTCATATGGTATGGGAAAAATAGAATACACAGCTATTTCCAGAGACATCATATCAGAAATTCTTTATTGATGGTTTGGGAGAAAATAAAGAGGAAGCATTACTTTAGGATTCCAGATTGGCTCTCAATGATGGAAGCATTAATACACCCCAATATGTTTAACATGGGAAACATTATAAGATATAAAGACCTATGGTAATAACAGATACGGGGAAACTGAAAACCAAACAACAATTAGAGGAACAAGGAAAAAAGGTGGATTGGTACATGAGAACGCAAATACAATCTAGATATGAAAAAGATGCTAAAATAGATGGTTTTAATTTGGGGAGAACAGAGATGAAATTCTTACGGGAACTGAAGAAAAATGGATTTTAAAAATGTATAGCTACTTATTATATAGGGAATTAAAGGAGGAGCAAGTTAAAGAGTCAATGATAAAATGGTCAAGAAATTTTAGATATACGATTGAATTAGATAGATGGCAGCAAATGTGGGAAAGAAACTATAAACTGATAATGGCGACAGTTTATAAAGAAAATATGTACAAGATGTTCTACAGATGGCATATGTCTCCAGAAAAACTAGCTAAAATGTTTAAGGACAGATCTATGAAATGTTGGAAATGCCATCAAATACCAGGCTCTTTCTATCATATGTGGTGAACATGTGCAGAAGCTAAAACCTATTGGAACATAATCAAATCATGGATAGAAAAGATGATACAACAGCATATAGAATTAAGACCAGAAATATTCCTGTTGGGTATTTTACCAGAGAAATATAGCAAAGAGAACACATATTTGATTATTCATATAACCACTGCAGCTAGGATTGTGTTTGCACAAAACTGGAAAGCACTGAAAGCTCCTCCAGAAGAAGAGGTGATCAGGAAAATAACGGAATGTGCGGAAATGAATAGATTAACAATGATAATTAAAGATAAGACAGAGTCAGAGTATTATGAAATTTTGGGAAAATTTTATGAGTGGGTGAAAAAGAGAATATGCATAAAAAATAGCTAACACTAATTTAGATGGAAGAAAAATGAGGAGATAAGGATATTATTATACCTAATATAGACATTGTATTGGAAGAGGAATGGGAGGGAAGAAAGAAGATGAGAGAGGGAAGCAAGTAGAGGAGGGGGAAGAAAGTAGGAAGGTTGGAGGGAAAGAAGAGGAGAAGTGGGGAGAAATGGGAGGGGAGTGGTGAGGGAAAGAGGAGAGGAGAGGAGAGGCAAGGAGAGGAAGAAGAGGGAAATAGGGAAAAAAGGAGAAAGGGAGAAAGAAAGTAGAGAAGAAAGAAGAGAGAGACGGAGGGTGGATACAGTGAAGATAATTGAGGGACAGAAGAGGGATATTTTGGGAAACCTTTGCATTTAGAAATCTTTTTTTATTCCTTGTTTGGAAACCATTGGATTTTAACTTTCTAAACTTTTTAAAGTTTGGTGAGAATGGACATCTAATGACATCTAGTTGCAAAACTAAAAATTACATTTAGCTTCCCATTTTTAACCTTATCAAGCTGTTATGACTGGAGCACTAGAACTTGGCTAGATGCCCAGACACAGCTTATAGTTTAAACCTTTTGATCTCCTTGAAATCTATAGTTCTGGAGATTGTGGCTGGAAAAGAGAAGAATCTTTTTGGATTGCCCTTGTTTACAGTATGGATTATAATTATTAATAAAAGTTGTTTTGAAGTCATCTCACTTCCCTGGATTACAAATACAGCTTGACCTGGAATTTTTACAAGCTGTTTTGACACAGAGCGAATAACAAGAAACTTCTACTAGCAGAACACTTTGGATTACAAATATTGGTATTTTTTTTCTCTCCCCCCCTTTTGTTCTTTTTTATTATCTATTATTTTTTTTACTATTTACCTCTTCTATTTGCTAGAAGCCTATTGGATTACAAATTTACTTGGTGGATTATAAAGTATGAGTAAAAGATAAAAATGAGCATTCAAAATCTATCTAAAGCTGGGAAAAAAGTAACTTCTGCTCCCTTGTCTGCTTCTGCAAGTCCAGTTTATCAGAGCTCAAGTGATACAATGCTCCAAGAAGAAAAGGCGAATAACTTCCAAAAAGAAACTCAAGCAACACTACAAACAATCCAAGAGGCAATTCCTACTCACATGGCAGCTACAACAGAAACCGTGAGGAGATGAAAAATGATCTTGATAAAATGAACCAAAAAATTAATAACATGGACTCTCAGTTTGAAAATTTCAAACAAATGGTTACAAAAAACCAACAAAGAATTCAAAAAATAGAAGATAAATCAACTGAGGTTGACCAGAAATTAGAAGTCTTAAAAGATGAAAATCAAAAATTGATCCAAATAAATGGAGAACTAGAAGACTGGATAGCTGTCATGGAAATTGAAAAGGCCTCATACATTTTAACATTTCAAAATATAATGGAAGATAAGGAAGAGAACCTTCTAGACCTGGTAAGAGAATTATTGGCAGATGCATTAGGAATTTGGAAACAGGAAATGGAAGGAGAATTAGATCAGATCTATCAAGTCAACTCAAATTACACTAGAAGAAATAAAGAAATAAAGTCCCAAGAGAAGTACACATTAGACCTAAGCCATGTAGGGCTTTATAGGTAAGAACCAGCACCTTAAATCTCAACCGGAGGACAACCGGTAACCAATGCAGCTCACGCAGGAGGGGTGTAATATGGGAGTATCGGGACGCTCCCATCACAACCCACGCAGCCGCATTCTGCACCAGTTGAAGCCTTCGGGGGGTCTTCAAGGGCAGCCTTGGTGGAGCAGTGGGCTAATGCCTCCTTAAGTAACACCAGCTGCCTGCAATTAGTGCAGGTTCGCATCCGACCAGGCTCAAGGTTGACTCAGCCTTCCATCCTTCCGAGGTAGGTAAAATGAGGACCCAGATTGTTGGGGGCAATTAAGCTGACTTTGTAATAATGCCGCTTGGGTGTGTGTGTGAAAGCCCTAATAAGCAGGCATATACATAGAATGAAGGCTACTGCTAAGCTTGTAAGCCGCCCTGAGTCTTTGGAGAAGGGCGGGATATAAATGGAATTAAAATAAAATAAATAAATAAATAAATAAAATGTAGAGAGCATTGCAGTAGTCTATACGGGAGGTAACGACTGTGTGAGTGACTGTACGTAGGGCATCTCGGTCCAGATAGGGGTGCAACTGGCGCACCAGGCAAACCTGGGCAAATGCCCCCCTGGCCATGGCTCCTATATGATCTTCTAAACTGAGTCGTGCATCCAGGAGGACACCTAAGTTGCGCACCTTTTCAATGGGGGGTAACACCTCTCCCCCATAACCAAAGATGGAATATCCTGGATTACCCGAGATGCCGGTATGTATAGCCACTCAGTCTTGGCCAGGTTGAGTTGGAGCCTGTTCTTCCCCATCCAGACTCGTACTGCTTCCAGGCAATGGGACCTCACCTCGAGGGCATCACTGGGTTAGTTCAGGGTAGAGATGAAAAGCTGGGTATTATCAGATATTGATGGTACCTTACTCTGAAACCATGGATGATCTCACCCAGTGGCTTCATATAGATGTTGAACAGGAGGGGAGAGAGGACCGACCCCTGAGGCAACCCACAAGTGAGGGGCCTCGAGGTTGACCTCTGCCCCCCTGCCAACACCGACTGTGAACGGCCCAAGAGGTAGGAGGAGAACCACCATAAAACAGTGCCTCCCACTCCCAACCCCTCGAGGCATCGCAGCAGGATACCATGGTCGATGGTATCAAAAGCTGCTGAGAGATCTAATAGGACCAGGACTGGGGAATAACCCCTATCCCGGGCCCGCCAGAGATCATCCACCAGAGCGACCAATGCCATCTCCGTCTGTACCTGGGCCTGAAACCCGATTGGCACGGGTCCAGATATTCAGTTTCCTCCAGAACCAGTGAGAGCTGCTGCGCCACCATGCTCTCAACAACCTTCGCAATAAAGGGAATGTTGGAGACAGGACGAAAGTTGTTCAAATTAGCTGGGTCCAAAGGCTTCTTGAGGAGGGACCTCACCACCGGCTCCTTCAAGGCAGCAGGGAAGCACCCCCCACTCAAGCGTTAATAACTGCTTGGAGCCAGCCTCGTGTAACCTCCCGAGTCGCATACACCAGCCAGGAGGGACACGGGTCCAACAAACACATGGTGGCACTCAGTCTTCCCATGATTCTGTCCACTGCATCTGGAGTCACAGGGTTGAACTCCTCCCAAATGGTATCAACAAGACCTGTCACTTCCCCCCATCAGATACTGCCCATTTGGAGTGCAGGCTGGTCCGGATCTGAGCGATTTTGCAGCAGATGCTGACTAAATTCCTCAACTCGTCCCCGCAAGGGGTCCTCCCTCGTCCCCTGATTCAATAGGGAACAGATCACTCTAAACACGGCGTCTGGGCAGTTATCTGCAGATGCAATGAGAGTAGCAAAGTAAGCACGCTTCACCACTTCCATTGCCACAAGATAAGATCTAGTAAAAGATCTTAACTGTGCTCGGTCAGATTCAGACCGACTGGATCTCCAACTTCTCTCTAGGCCCCTCCTCTGGTGCTTCATCTCTCACAGGTCCACGGAGAACCAAAGGGCTAGCCAGGACCTGCGCCAGGTCAGAGGCTGCAAAGGCACAACATGGTCAAGAGCCTCAGAGGCAGCCCATTGCCAGGCATCCACCAAGGTCCCAACCAGGCTGTGGGAAAGGGAGGCAGGAATCAACCCAAGCGCTGTCTGGAACCTTTCTGGATCCATCAGGCACCTGGGGCGGAACCACCAAGTCGAGAATACCAGTTTCTAACTAGAAATTAATTGAAAAAGGAGTGAATTTCAGATGACTGATCCCTGAAGGAATTTTAATTTATTGGGACACAGAAAAATATAGATTGGACACACCACTTAAAGCAATGTAATTCTATGATAACCACAAAGTGTTTATGGAAGGAGGTGATTTTTGAATCTGGTACAATGAGAGAAACAAAGAAACAGGAAGAGATAGCCATACAGTCATGCTCGACTGTTAAGGAATTTGTTGTGCAGAGGTCTCCTTGTGCTACCAAAGAGTTGCACAGACAAGGAATGGTACTGAGAGCAGTAAAGTCACACAAGAATACACTGAGTTATAAAAACAAAAAGTAGTTTACTTTTGAGGTGGTGTAAGAACAAAAAATGCACAGTCAAAAATAAACAGTCCAGGTCATAAACAATAGCAACAGTCCAAGTAGCAATCCACAATACAAAGTCTTCTTACCGGTCCAGAGGTCAATACACAGTTTAGGTTTACAACAGTAGTAAACCAACAGCAGAGCAAAAACAGTAACAGTAGAGATCAGTGAATTCAGAGAGAGAGAGAAGCTATGTTCCTAGCTTCCTCTTATAGCCATGAGAACACTTACACACCCATTGGCCAATTAACAACTTAAAGACATAGCATTATGGTTAATATATTTTCAACCCAACATTGTAGGCTAACACCATATGCCTAACATTCTCCCCTTTGGGTAGAATAACATATAACTCTTACAATCTTATGCACATTCTTTCACAATTAGCATTGTGTTTCACAGCACTTTGTACCTTCGTAAAATGGTCTGCAATATTTACATCAGATGAACAATACTCTAGCTGTATTAATTTATCTTTGACACACTGTCTGACATTTAAATAACGAAGATCAGTATGTTTAGATCTTGTTCTTACTGCAGCATTATTAGCCATCTTTATTGCAGCTTGATTGTCCTCATATACAATGAATGGATCATTTACATTTAAACCCATATCTAACAATAATTGTTTGTACACTAGCAGTTCTGTACATAACACTGATAGACATGAAAATTCAGCCTCCATTGTAGATAAGCTTATGTGTTTTTGTCTAATAGACTTCCATCCAATCAAAGAATCACCCAACATTACAGCCAACCCTGAGGTAGATTTACGAGTGTTTGTATCAGAGGCAAAACTCGCATCTGCATATGCAGTAAGGATTAACTCACGATTTGGCTCTAAATATAACGAGTAGTGAATAGTTTGCTTCAAATACCTTAATACTCGTTTAGCTGATTGCCAGTGTCTAACAGTTGGATTATTGTTGTACCTAGCTAATTGATTTACACAGTAAGAAATATCAGGTCTAGACCAATTACTCAGATACATAAGACTTCCTATCAAAGATTGGTACATAACCTTATCAAATACAGGACTCTCAACATTAGTGTCCTTAAAATCCATAGCCATCGGAGTTTTTGATGGTTTACACATTTCCATATTGTATCTCTTTAATAACTGAGATATTTTACTGGCTTGCGACACCTTAAAACCCCTATTTGTTTTCACAATATCTAACCCCAAATAGTGGCTAATTTTCCCAAGATTTCTAATTGTGAATTTATTTTCCAATCTTGAAATGATAGTTTGTGCTTCTAACTCAGTTTTTGTTATTATTGCAATATCATCTGTGAATAATAAGAGAAAAAATAATGCTCCGTTGTGTTCTCTTCTAAACAAACAAGGATCAGCATTACTGGCTACAAAACCTAATGCACTTAACTCATTAACTATACATTTGTTCCACTCATAGCCTGATTGTTTCAATCCATAGAGGCTTTTCTTTAATTCCCAACAATCATGGTCTCTATCATTGGTCAATCCTGGTGGAATTCTTAAATAAATAGTATGTTGCAATGGAGCATGTAGATATGCAGTTTCAACATCTACATGGTTAACCATATATTGGTTTTTAGCCGCCCATACTAAAGCTGCTCTTAAAGTAGTTGCCCTTAGACTGGGTGCAAACACCTCGTCATAATCCTCAGTAGTTTGGGCAAAACCTTGTGCAACCAAACGTGCCTTATGGGTTACAGTCCCATCTACACCCTTCTTCATCTTATATATCCATTTACAACCTATAGCTTGCTCACCAGGTGGCAGTTTTGCTTTCTCATAAACGTTAAGATCCTGCAAAGACTTCAACTCCCTGTTCATTGCAGCTTTCCATGATGCCTGTTCTTTTTCAGGATACATCCTGATCTCATCATAGTTAGATGGCTCTACACTAACTTGAGATATTATACTAGCTTCATAGCGATCAGGTGGACGTCTGATACGCGTTGAACGCCAAGGAATTACAGGGCTTTGAATTTCTGACTCCTTTCCTTCCTCTGATTCATTTATTATCTCCCCTATCTCTTTTTCATCTTTTATATTTACAGGAGATGTATTATCATTACTACTTACATTATCAGAGGAGTCCTCAAACACTAGAGGATCAGTATTAACAGTTTCTTGCTCTAACCTATCCCAACCAACGTGCTCAAGGAACTTTGCACTCGCACTGTTATATACATTAGTTGTGCCTCGTTCCCAGAAACGATAGGATCTATGGTTAGCTTCATAACCTACAAAGTATAATTGCCTAGCCCTATGTTGGCCTTTACTCCTGAGTTGTGCAGGAATGTGTACCCAAGCTGGGGTGCCAAACGTGTGCAGTTAATCAAGGTTTGGTTTTCTACCATGCCATATTGTGTATGGTATTTTACCAGTAGAAGTATTAACAACTAAATTCAGAACATGGTTTGCACATTTTGCTGCCTCCCCCCACAGTCTATCTGTTAAGCCAGAATCTCTTAACATAGTTCTCATCATGGCTTGTAACGTTTGCCCACGTCTCTCAACAAAAGCATTATGTTGAGGCCTATAAGGCGCTGAACATTTATGCTCAATGCCAGCTGATTCTAGTATATCAACAAAGCGCTTGTTTGTAAATTCAGTACCATTATCAGTAATTATGCACTGAACCTTTCTCTTTGTTTTTCTCTCCACAAACTTCAGCCAGTTTGCAAATTGTTGAAAAGTGTCTGCCTTTGACTTAAGCAGATAACAAAAACCATAACGAGAGTAGTGGTCCAATATACTTAAAATATAACATGACCCTCCTAAACTTGGTTTCATGGGTCCCATTAAATCAGCAAACACAACTTCCAAAGGTACAGTTGTTTTGAAACTGTTTATCCTGTTTGCAGGAGTTACCTTACTTTTTTCCTGATTACAGGCATTGCAATTCAAATACTTACTACATGGCTTCAGTTTAACTCCCTCTACTAATTCAACTGTTTTACCTAGTGATTTAAAGTTTACATGCCCTAACCGCCTATGCAATAAATGTATACATTCATCATGTGGCTTCTTGTTCTCACATATTGAGTTAGCTTTAACTGTACTAACCTGGTTACTTGTAAGAACGAATAAACCATCTTTCAAATTAGCAGTTACACAGGTTCCATTCCTCTCAATAGTGCATTGCTCCCCTCTGAATGTTACCACAAACCCAACTTTAACCAATTCCCTTACAGATAACAGGTTGAATCTTAGTTTAGGTATATATAACATAGGTAACTGTTCATCAATGCATGGACAATAGGAATTACCTTCACCAGAGGCCTTCATCCTCCAACCGTTGGCTAGTGAAACATGTTGGTTGCTGTTTTTCATATTAATAAACCTCATTTTCTCTTTAGTAATGCATTGTGAAGCCCCACTATCAACAACCCACAATTCATTATTTCTGGATGTTGGTTCACCAGAAACAGCCAAACCAATGCCCTTCTTAGCCTTCCCACTGCTATTCACATTCTGTTTTTTACCCTTTCTACAGAATTTGGCTATATGCCCTCTAGCCCCACAAGAATAACATTTCTTGACGTTGTAAGCAGTGGTGAATGGCTGCTCCTCTTGTAGCTGTGTCTCTCTCAGCTGGTCTCTGTCACGCCTCCTTCTGGACTCTTCCAGCAGTCTCCCAGTAATGTTAGTCAATGTCAGTTCCTCTCTGGTCAGGACTTCCAAAGAAGAAACATACTCATCATAACTCTCATCCAAAGATGACAGAATAATGTAGACCTGATGCAACTCTGAAAAAATCAGCTCCTTTTCATGAAGCTCTTGAAAAGTTGCCTTCATGTAATTTAAATGGGTCAGCATATCTCCATTCTTCTGCAGACGAGCCCTAAACAGCTTACGTGTAAGGTGTATATGTGCACCCACACTGTCTCGAACATAAAGCCTTCGCAAAATGCCCCAACACCTAGCAGCAGACTCCTCACCACGAATATGGACAAGCTGCTGGTCATTCAGTGTTAGTCCAATAATGCAAAGAGCTTTCTCATTGCTTCTTTTAAAGTTGTCTAACTTCTTTGCATCCTCTTCATCATCTGGATCCCAAGCAGTAGTATCTGGTGGGTTATTTACAACAGTCCATAGTCCTTCCTTGCGCAAAAGCAAGCAGCATTTCGTGGACCAGGAAACATAGTTTGTCCCATCCAACCGGGTTATCCAGGAGATGCCTGACAACAGTTCCTGTGCCATTTTACACCAAAAAACTAACACAAACTTAGCTAGGAATACTGTGTGTACTAACTCTCAGTACAGGCCTGGGCCCATAACCAGTGTTAAGGAATTTGTTGTGCAGAGGTCTCCTTGTGCTACCAAAGAGTTGCACAGACAAGGAATGGTACTGAGAGCAGTAAAGTCACACAAGAATACACTGAGTTATAAAAACAAAAAGTAGTTTACTTTTGAGGTGGTGTAAGAACAAAAAATGCACAGTCAAAAATAAACAGTCCAGGTCATAAACAATAGCAACAGTCCAAGTAGCAATCCACAATACAAAGTCTTCTTACCGGTCCAGAGGTCAATACACAGTTTAGGTTTACAACAGTAGTAAACCAACAGCAGAGCAAAAACAGTAACAGTAGAGATCAGTGAATTCAGAGAGAGAGAGAAGCTATGTTCCTAGCTTCCTCTTATAGCCATGAGAACACTTACACACCCATTGGCCAATTAACAACTTAAAGACATAGCATTATGGTTAATATATTTTCAACCCAACATTGTAGGCTAACACCATATGCCTAACAGTTGGCACCCCAGAATTTTTTTCAGAAAATCAAGTATTTCTCACAGAAAAGTATTGCAGGAACACATGTTTTGCTATACACAGGTTTATTCCCTTTGTGTGTATTGGAACACAACAAAAAAGGGAGGAAAAAAAGCAAATTGGACATAATGTCAAACAAAACTCCAAAAATGGGCTGGACAAAATTATTGGCACCCTTAACTTAATATTTGGTTGCACACCCTTTGGAAAAAATAACTGAAATCAGTAATTTCCTATAACCATCAATAAGCTTCTTACACCTCTCACCCGGAATTTTGGACCACTGTTCCTTTGCAAACTGCTCCAGGTCTCTCTTATTGGAAGGGTGCCTTTTCCCAACAGCAATGTTAAGATCTCTCCACAGGTGTTCAATGGGATTCAGATCTGGACTCATTGCTGGCCACTTCAGAACTCTCCAGCGCTTTCTTGCCATCCATTTCTGGGTGCTTTTTGACGTATGTTTGGGGTCATTGTCCTGCTGGAAGACCCAAGATCTTGGACGCAAACCCAGCTTTCTGACACTGGGCTCTACAGTGCAACCCAAAATCCTTTGGTAATCCTCAGATTTCATGATGCCTTGCACACATTCAAGGCACCCAGTGCCAGAGGAAGCAAAACAACCCCAAAACATCATTGAACCTCCACCATATTTCACTGTAGGTACTGTGTTCTTTTCTTTGTAGGCCTCATTTCATTTTTGGTAAACAGTAGAATGATGTGCTTTACCAAAAAGCTCTATCTTGGTCTCATCTGTCCACAAGACATTTTCCCAGAAGGATTTTGGCTTACTCAAGTACATTTTGGCAAACTGTAATCTTGCTTTTTTATGTCTCTGTGTCAGCAGTGGGGTCCTCCTGGGTCTCCTGCCACAGCGTTTCATTTCATTTAAATGTCGACGGATAGTTCGCGCTGACACTGATGCTCCCTGAGCCTTCAGGACAGCTTGCATTCCTTTGGAACTTGTTTGGGGCTGCTTATCCACCATCCGGACTATCCTGTGTTGCAACCTTTCATCAATTTTTCTCTTCTGTCCACGACCAGGGAGATTCGCTACAGTGCCATGGGTTGCAAACTTCTTGATAATGTTGCGCACTGTGGGCAAGGCAAATCTAGATCTCTGGAGATGGACTTGTAACCTTGAGATTGTTGATATTTGTCCACAATTTTGGTTCTCAAGTCCTCAGACAGTTCTCTTCTCCTCTTTCTGTTGTCCATGCTTAGCGTGGCACACACAGACACACAATGCAAAGACTAACTGAACTTCTCTCCTTTTTATCTGCTTTCAGGTGTGATTTTTATATTGCCCACACCTGTTACTTGCCCCAGGTGAGTTTAAAGGAGCATCACATGATTGAAACAATCTTGTTTACCCACAATTTTGAAAGGGCACCAATAATTTTGTCCGGCCCATTTTTGGAGTTTTGTTTGACATTATGTCCAATTTGCTTTTTTTCCTCCCTTTTTTTGTTGTGTTCCAATACACACAAAGGGAATAAACCTGTGTATAGCAAAACATGTGTTCCTGCAATACTTTTCTGTGAGAAATACTTGATTTTCTGGAAAAATTTCTGGGGTGCCAACAATTTCGAGCATGACTGTAGAAGGAGCAGTCAAACCAAGAGAGGAGGAAGAAATTAAAAACACATACATAGAAGAAGGAGCAAAACGAAGAGAACAGAGACAGATAAGATTGACTAGAAGATTAAGACCTAGATATAATTGAAAGAGATGGAGAAGGAAAGTAGGATCTTGTCAATAAATATAAATGGACTAAATTCTCCCTCAAAACGGAAAAAAATACATGCCTACAAAAATTAAAAATGGATATAATTTGCTTCCAAGAAACACATATTAAGAGACAAAAATATAAATTGTTAGAACAATTGAAAATTGGTAAACTTCACTTTGCATTAGCACATTAAAAGAAAAAAGGAATAGTTCTATACATTAAAGAAATGATGAGCCCTAAACAAATTAATGCGGATGAACAGGGAAGAATATTAATGGTGGAAATAATTATGGATCAAAAACAGATATTGATGGCAGCAATATGTGCACCAAATGATAAACAAAAACAATTTTACCAAAAATTATATAAAAATATTATAATTAGACTATCAAAATCTTTGTATAATGGGAGACTTCAGTGCAATAACACTGAAGTATAAAAACACTAAACAAGGGAAGAAAAGAAGAAATATATTACCTAAAGCATTTTTTAAAATGGCAGAAGAACTGGGTATCTAAGATATAAGGAGAGAGAAAAATCCAAAGAAACTACAATATACATTTTACTCAAATAGACATAAATCATGGTCTAGAATTGATATGATATGGACATCCTCGGAACTTAACACAATGATACAAGAAATTGAGATAGAGACTAATATCTGGGCAGATCATAATCCAATAAAGATGACTTGGAGAGGAGCCAAGAAAAAATTAAGATGGTCCTTGAACAAATCTATATTGAAAGAAAAAGAATTCATACAACTAGTGACAAAGGAAATGGACTTTTTTCCCCAAAATAAACAAGAAAGAAGAGGTATTGCTTCAAAATGTGTGGGACACAGCTAAAACATATTTCAGAGGGTTGGCTATAACTTATACTGCAAAAAGAATAAAGAAAAGAAACAACAACAGTTAAAGTTGAAGGAAGAATTCAGAAAATTAGAATGAGAATTACAAATAGA